>NC_140077.1:33824911-34366531 GCF_964194135.1 Talpa europaea | reverse complement strand
GATTTCACCAACAGCAATAGTTATTTCCTCTTTGGCTGATCAGTTTCTCTAATAATAAACATTCCATTCTTATGCTTTATGTATTTGACTACCAGCTTTCTAGAACTATCTTTGAGGTTAAGGGTAGGGCCTCTAATTTTCCTTTTTCAAACTTCATGCTACCCATTTTCAGCTCCATCCCATCTTCAGAGGCTACCTGATTTCTTTAACTTCTGATCCTTTCTGAGGTTCATAAATGGAAATGGTTTATTTTTACCTTCCCTTTCTGCAAGTATAGGTATTAGGTTTCTAGGGTGTTTCCTTCATACATCAATTAAATTATAAAAATTTTAGCTTGCAAACTACTGGTAATATTTCTCCTTATTTTCTTTTAATCTTAAGGAATCATGATTTTTTTTTAACTGTTTAGTTTTGTTTTTGAGCTGTTATGTATGATTTATATAGAAAGATAAATGTATGATTCTCATCTTGTTAAATATTTAATTTATCTTATTAATGAGGAAACTAGTGAGAACTTACAACCAATTTGAAAAAGGAATCTAAAGAACCAATGGATTTATAATTAGAAATATTTAAGTGACTATGCAAAACTGATTTCTTTCACTGTAAGAGAGGGAAGTCAATTGAACCTCAAGAATGTGCATGTGCTAGACAAAAAATATTTTGCATTGTTGTTAGTTATCTGCAGTTTACAAAGTTATAAAAATAACTCACAGAATAAGAATCAGTTATCATGAAATAGTATGCTAAAAATGCATAGTTTTCCATTGAAACATGGTCTTTCCCTCCATGGGACTTGAACAAGAATGATGGCATAAAGTCAACCATCCAAATTTTAGTATATATGACCCCACTTGACCTTTGCTTTTCTCTGTTTGGATCTACTAGACAAAATAAAACCAGCACATTTTTCTCTCAGTTCAAAATAATTTAAAGCTTTGGGAGAACCTGTTGATACTTTAACAATGGTAATCAGACTTCATTTTTCTACCATATGTTTTTATATTTTCCTTTTTTCTTCCTATTATTTAATGAGTCAGTAGTGCAATAACTAAACTAGAAAATTAAATTTATTTGAAACCAGGTACTCCTAGAAATATTTCCTTGATGCTATTTTAACAATATTTAAAGAATAGCTGAAAGCTTCTCACTTATAATAGAAGGGGTTAATTTACGCTGCATTTGTAGTAACTAGAGAATCTTCTAGTATCTTCTTGAAGCATGTGTTACCATTCCATGTGAACTATAGTAGCTCAAGTGTATCGTGTTTTCGCTTTTTTTTTTTTTTTTTTCTGGAGTGACTGGTAACAGATGTAGGGAAAAAAGCAAACAAGGCTTTTGTGTGGAGCCCTGGTTCAGTATCTCTTCCATTTCTCCAAATCCTTTCTTCTATGCTAACTTTCCTATCTCATGAGCAATTCCCAGTTCTGGTGCCTAGGGATCAAAGCTGTCATCTTTCAGCAATATTTTGGCAACATATTTCAATTTTGGCCCCAGAATTTCTATAAAAGCAGGGTTTAAGTTTAGCAATTTGATCAGAATATGACAGGGAGAGTATCATTGTGTTCATATGATACTTCTAAATAAAACTGAGAAAATGTCATTATTCATAATAAAGAATGGGAAGGAACCAATCACTAGATATTATTGGGGATTGGGACTTATACTTCCCCTTCCTTACCAGCTACCTCTTGGCCTTAAAACCCACTCTAGCAACAGTTCAAAGAAAAGAATGGAGCCAGGTTTTTATAGAGACTGTGGATGAAGTTATCAGAAAGTCTATGGAAGTGATTAGGAAAGATAAAGATAACTCTTATCTTGGAATATGCAGCAAAGTTAGGCCCTATTCTCTTACAGGGACAGGAGGGGAAGGGAGAGTATATCAGGGAGATAGTTCCCAGGTCCTTGAAAAGATAGTTTTGGGTGGAAAAGAGGAAGGATTTATAATTGAAAGCTTTTAAAATAAATGTGCTGTAAGAGAGAATTCAGGGTCCTATCAGCCTATTAACTAGGTTTTCTCTAAAACAATAGTAAATCTCCTACCAACATTGAAATTTGTTAGGCAGGTGTTTTAAAGGGGTTTGGGGTTATCCTAGAGTAACTGAAAGCCATGCAAATAGTTCCTCAAATGTCTTAGTGCAGGAGATTGGATGGAATTGTACAGAATGGTACCACATCAAGAGTGTTTCACAGTTCTAAATGGAAACATATTTGTAGTACAACACACAGATCACTAATTGTGATGGTGGACATTTTCAGTGAAGGAGTGAGTATCTCTGTTGCACTGTTTGTAAGCTTCTCAAAGACTCAGCTAAATCTAGGAATTTCCAGGAAATGAATCCTGTTGAGTCAGTGAGGACCAATAATAATGGGACCAGGTGGTACTTTGAGATTACTTAGAGATCAACAAAAAATTTAAAAACTAACATATCCTAGATCCCCAAATCTCAAGTTTCTCCAACTTGTGTCTCTCTGCATGTGCTTTCCTTTCAGACTGCATAGTATATTTCCCATGCTTAGTATTTTTCATTCACTCTAACAACCTTGCCTAGGCTGTTACTCATTAGCTAGTATTCTGACCCTGGGCTCTACTTGCAAGTGCTAACTCCTCGAAAAAAGTTGTTAGTTTCAAAGAAATGTTCTGATATTTAATGCACTGCCTCTTAATTTGTAGCAGCTGATTAAAAATAACAGCAAAAATACCTAATGCTTTTTGATTGGCTTCTCCTATATTAGACTGAAGGATTTATCTGTGTCTTATCAGCTAGTAAAAAGAAAGTCACAAGAGTGATGGTCAAATTTTGATGAGAAGATGGTTCATATTTGGACAGATCTCTAATCTTTCTGATGTGAGTCTCATAGACAAAATAAGATTGAGATGGCTAGTCCAGATTCTGCATTGGTTTATATAACCACATTTAAGTAGCCAAGTCATTATCTGAGGCAGAAAAGTTTGATGTAGCTTTCTCCTCTTAGAAATCCAGAAGAGCTTCTTCATGTTCATAAGACTGTTTACTTGACATTGCTGTAGAAAGGAAAAAAAGTACTCAGTGATATTTTAGTTTTTGTAAAAGGAGCAGATGCTGAGTCCCACCTGCAGAGATCTGACAGTCAGTCTGTCCAGATAGAGACAGGATTTCTACATGATTCTGGTACAGGTATTTCAAGACCACACACTGGGAAAAATCTCTTTCAGACACTTACACATTTCACTGGAGGAGAAACTTGTATTCAAATTTGCATACCCAATTCTATAACAGATGAAAGGTTGTAATTAGGCTGGTAACTGAGAAAGACAGTAAGTAACAAGGGATTGGAGAGATAAAGGGGGAAAGTAGGTAAATTAGATCAACTATTTCATTTTCTAAGTTAGACCAGCTGTCAGACAACATTTGAGTGTAAAGTGAGGGTCGTGGTAGCTTAGAAGGAGGTGACTGTGGAGCATGGAGTTCTGGAACAAGACAGACTTGGAAACAAAGGGGTATCTGTGAAAAGGACTTTAGAGATCCACAGATTAAGTAGACATCAGTGGATTTTTCAGTAAGGGGACAGAGGAAAAAAATGTCAAAAAAAAAAAAAAGAAATCATGGAGGGAAAAGAAAAGAGGCATCGGGCCTCCATGGTGGCACAGGTGGTTAAGCTCTGTGCTATGAAGCTGTCCACAGCCTCTGCAGTGCCCATTCAATCCCGGCCAGCCAGCAAGGGTCCCAGATGGCGCAGCAGACCCCTCCTGTCTCACCCGCTGTTCCCCTCAGCAGAGTATTTCATTAGTCTGCCTGTTCTCTTCCCCGCTCTATCTCTGGCAAATCCTCTCGCCCTCCCACGCATCTGGCCTGTACCCCGGTTTTATATAAATAAATAAATAAATCCTTAAAAAAAGGCATCAAAAAAATAAAAAAGATGAATAAAATGTAAGATGAAGACAGGGTAAAAAAACAGATTATCTCATGTTCTAAGTTCATTAGCATTATATGTGATAAGGTACTTTCTTTTAAAAAATAATTTTTTAAAATATTTTCAGAAATGCATCTATTTTTAAGAAATGGAACTTTAGTCCTCTCCCTTTGAGGGTGGGTTTGATTTAGTGACTAGCTTCTAACAAATTGCATATCATGAAAGTGGACAAGTATGATTTCCAAAACTAGGCCATAAAGGATATTGCAGCTTCCTCTTTACTTTCTATTTGGATCATTTCCTCTGGTGGAAAGCTAGCTCCCAGTTATAGACACTTAAGCAACCCCATAGAGAAACTCCTGTGACAAGGACCTACAGCCTCTTTGTCAATGGCCAAAAGAGCTGAGGCCTTCAGTCAACAGTGTTGTGCCATCTTGGAAATAGAAACTTTAGCCAAGTTATTTTAAAATGGGGTGATTTTGCTTCCCAAGAAACTTGGCAAATCTAGTGATATACAGATTGTCACAAATGAGAAGAGAGGCACTAGTTGCATCTAAAGAGTATAGGCCTCCCTGGTGGCGCAAGGGGTTAACAGCAATCTATGAAGTTGACCGCAGCCACTGCAGCATGAGTTCGATCCCCGGCCAGCCAGGGAGAAACCCACATGGTGCAGCAGACTTCTCCTGACTCACCCGCTGCTCCCCTCAGCAGTGTATTTCAGTTGATCTGCCTGTTCTGTTCCGCATTCTGTCTCTGGTGAATCCTCTCACCCACCACACCTCTGGCCTGTACCCCAGCACTTGTATGCATAAGTAAATAAATCTTTTAGAAAAAAATAAAGAGTATAGATTATATGCTGCCTAACATCCTTTAACGCACAATAAATCTCATTGGAGCAAATGATTAACCAGCCAAAATATCAATATTTCTAAGGATGAGGAACCCTGCATTAGCCCCAATGAAGCTTTCAGATGACTATAGCCTGGTTGACATCTAGCCTACAATGGTATGGGAAACTCTGAGACAGAATCAACAGGCTCAGCTGCTTCTGAATTTCTAACACTCAGAAAATATGAAAATATGTAAAGTAATAAAGGTAATGCTCTCATAAACTGCTCTGTTTGGAGGGTTATTGTGCATCAAATGATAACCACTACAACCCCCAAAATATCTGTCTGGGCAGAAGTGAACATCTTAAGGAACTGAATCAGGTCGTTAATGCTAAGGGTACTTGGAAAGCATAAAAGGCACAGAGAGGACTTGAGTAAATATTTCTACAAAATAGCAAGTTTGACATAAATGTAGAATTTATTATTGTAGCTCATGAGATATACCAAAAGCTCAACTAGTGATATTTATTCATGGGATGATAGAACTGAGACTTATATGTTTAATATATCTTTGCAGAAAGCACTGGTAAGTGTCATGATTTGCACGAACAAATTAAAAAAATTGAAGAAGGTTGTAAGGTAATATGGAATCAGTAGGTAGAGAGAAACGGCAGTCATGTATTCACAAATTGGGCAGTGAAGTGAGATGATGCTAAATAGGGAAAGTAGCAAGCAGGATAGAAGAAAGATACGTTAGAGATGCTTGCATCTTTCTAAACTTTAGTCAGGGCTCAGTCAAGAGTGAAGGTGTCAATGAGAGAAGATTCCAGACCACTGCTCTCCAGATGTGTTGCAGACAAAGTCTCTGAATAGTTCATGAAAATGCAGATTATAATTCAGTAGTTCTAGTAATGGACCATAGATTCTGCATTTGAGTAAAAATGTATTCATAGAAAATGGAAGGGCCTGATTTTATAGTTAAGACATTTCTCCTCAAGTTCTCAGGGATTCAAAAGACACTCATAACAGAGCTCTCTGGAGGAAGGGAAGGGGATCCCATTCTCACACTGACTGTACAGATAAAAATAAAATGATGACATAAAATTAAAAAATAAACCTTATTCTGGCTAAGATTGGAGATGATGGGAAAGGAGGTTAAAAGTAGCAGAGGGAGGGGAAAGGTTTGAAATAGCTACAAAGAATGAATAAGGTGAAAATGAACTATTATTCAACAGTGAGGGTCTCACCAAATTTGAATAGATAGGGTTTTTGAGCCATGTCACACAATCACAAAAAGTGAATATAGGGGTCCTCTGCCCTTTAAAATCAATCTCTCTCTCTCCCCCCCCTCTCTCTCTTTCTCTCTCTCTCCTGCATTGCCAAAAATTGGATACAACTGTGGAGTTTTCTCTTTCAAAGAGTCACTGTGACTGGCAAAATTTACAGCTGGAGAACAAGTTTAGTAGAACAGTTAAGCAAGAGGACTACATTACTTGTGCAGTTTTTAGGACTTGTGACATGAAAGTATAAATGCCATTTTTTCCTTGGGTTTCATGGGATGGGACTTTAGGTGACCATAAATCATGAGACAGGCTAGACATGACTCCCTTCTCTCTTACGTGAAGGTTGGAAGAACTACATTGAATGAGAGGATTTAAATGTGTTTTATTATTCTTAAGCATTTTATCTTACATTGCAGGCTTTTTGGCAGGTAGTTAACTCACCATGCAATTCATTTTAAAATAAATCGAGTTGGTATGCTCACTGACTATGTAGTGTGCAGGCTTCTAAATATAAGTTGGTGTCATTTTCTAATAAAAGGAATAAGGCTGTGGTGCTAACTGAACCTTGGACTTAAAGGAATTAAGAAATGGTAATGTTCCATTCCTATAACATCCATTGTGTAATATTTGAAAATAATTTCACTCTAAACAGATGTACTTAAGGTATAAAAAAATTGTATTTTTTTATTTTTTTAAAGATTTATTTATTTTATTTTTATAAGCACTGGGTACAGTCAGAAGCATGGGAGAGTGAGAGAATTCACCAGAGTCAGAGCTGGGAACAGAACAGGCAGACTGATGAAATACACTGCTGAGGGGAGCAGCGGGCACAGCAGGAGAGGTCTGCGAGCCATGTGGGACCCTCGCCGGCAGCCAGGGATCAAACTGGCACTGCAGAGGCTGCGAGCAGCTTTGCAGCCCAGCGCTCAACCACTGCGCCACCAGGGGAGACCCGAAATTGTATTATTATATACAGTCAGCTTAGATTTCTTCTTAATGGGTGCAGAGAGATCTCCCAAGGCTCACAATTCCTCCATTGACCTTTACATCCCATAGAAAGTTGATAAGAGAGTACCATGGGCACATTGATAAAAGCTTATCTGACCCTTTTGGGGAGAATGACCCCACGAGACATATGTTATTTTATTTCTTTTTTCTATTACTGTGTCATTCCATAAGGGTAGGTTTTAAAATTGTCACATATCTTTATTAGGTACTCTGGTGTATAGCTAGGTGTAGACATAGAGATATTTTACATATATATTAACATAAATATATTAAATGATCTACACATATGTAAGCATATATGTATATTTATATGTGTATTCTCATTTAATTTTTATGATTAGCTCCTTTTTCATGAAAGCAGAGAATCACAAAGAATATTTAAATTGCTCAACTTTTTAATCCTGAAAAGAAAGAAATTTCATTTCAGACCAGTTCTTGAACTAACATTAAGTCATGCATCTTAGGGTAATGAGCTCCTCAGGGTGCCAGTCTCAGTTGTGTGGGGCTCACTGCACAATGAACATCTTGAGAACAAAGACCATGTCTGATTTATGTGGGGATCCTCAAGGCATAGCAATGTTTACTGGGCAAGCAGTAACAGGAGCTCGATTTAAAATTGTTACATTTGATTCAATTGCCAAATCTTTGCACCTTTAAATATGCTCAATCCAGGAGCAATAGGAATTATTGGAATAATAAGAGTTATAGGAAAGAGGATGCTGCACTGATCCTAGGTGTTGAGCAGTGATTCTGTAATTTTAAGTGTCTACGCGGAGTCAGGATTGTGTGTGGTGTATTTACATAGGACTGTCTGTGAGAGTCATAGTGGTCTATTTAGGTAGTTTGGAAATGAATACATTGCTACATAATAAAAAAAAAAACACTCACACTAATTGAATGTTTGTCTTCAATAAGAAACAAGAACAGATGATTGAAATAAGAACATTAAAGGGAGACTCCTGGGTCATTAAAACTTCATGTTTTGAACTAAATAATAGATATCTTCCAGCAGTTGCCACTAGGTTTGCATCTGTTGGCGGGGTTTTTGTGGAGGATTTGGAGGACAAGAACCCCTTCTCTCCATGCCTTTCTTAAAACAGCTCTGAACAGTCAGGGAAGAGAGCACAGAGCTGAATGTGGCTGATGTGCCTGGCAATACTGATGTCATGTGTGTTGTGCCCAGAGTTCTGTTTCCAAAATAATAGACTTGCATTGTGTGCTGGCATGCCTATCTCTTTCCTTTTTCCATTTCTTTTATCATTTTATTGAAGTGACTTTGATGTTTGAATGCAGAGGAACATAGGGAGCGGAGTGGGAGGTGGGAGAGTGTCCTGTAGGCTGCTGGTTATTTGTCCATCAGACATAATCACTCTGTTTTAGAAAGCTTTCAAAGGCACCAACAAGGCTCTTAAAGACTTTTTAAATCATGAATTCACATGGACTATCTCACAGTTTTGTAATTAATAGAAGGTGGGCGGTATCCTAGCCTCCCAAAGATGCACAGATGCAAAGCTAGTCCTTGATATCAAGGCATGTGTCTTAATATTACTCAAGGAAATACTTCCACTCTCAGTGCCAGGGACAAAAAGTCAGTTACAACTCAAGCAGCTACTGGTGTTTCAGGAAAGACAGGCTGAAGCAAAAGTACAAAGGAAACTGACATGTATAGTGCATCAATGTCCCTGCAACAACCTTCACATGTTCATATACACCTCCAGTTTTAAGTCTCATTCCTCTCAGCTCTGGGAGGGAATGTCATTTAGGTACTCATGACTTGACCAAAGATGCTTAGACAGAATAAAGTTCTATTTCTTCTCATACAGGGACCTCATAATGAGCTGAGGTTAAGGACAGGGGCACTTATGAAACCCCTATATAGTCAAGGGATCACAGTTTCCATTTAACTTTATGCCTTGCCCTCTCTAGAATATAATGTCCAACGTCAAGGCCACAAGATAGCTACAAGAACTCCAGTTCTAATATAAATGAAGGGAAACACTGTGTTGGAAAGAACATCTTGAAAACCCATCTTGTGATGTCTATCTGTAATCTTTTAGCTGTTCCCATTGCCACACCAAATATGAAAGTAAATTCTCTTACCAAGCAAGAATGGAGAAAAATATTGGCCAGATAAGGAGTAGTCGCTGGGAGGTCAGGAAAAAATTCCCAATTCAAAACTCAGTTTCTAAGAGGTAAATAAACTGAGTTATCACTCAGCCAGTGATGGTGACAGTTTTCCCTGTAGAACCACCATTAGTACAGGGACATCAGGGGTCATAATTCCCACTTAAGCAGAGGCTGAGGACTTCCTGACCCCAACTATCATTGGGGTTTTCAGGGACTTCATTGCATGAACCAATTTGGGATTGTGATAAAAGAACAAAAACCCAGCCTATGTACCTGAAAAGGAGAGGGTGTGTGAAGAACTACAACTTACCTGGGAGTCTTTCTTCCCATAAATAGTTCCATGAGCACATATCCCAGCCTTATGTCATAAAAGGAATTGACGAATGATAAAGGGGGATTTTACAAATGTTAAGCTGGTTGGCCTCTAACTTCATAGAGGGGGAAGAGGGTATCCACTGACTTTGTGAAAAGTCAATATGTCATGAGCTCAGTGAGATCTTCAAGGGTGCCAACAACTTGCCACACTTTTAGGGACATTGTTGTCACCAGCGGAGGATGCTAGCACCGTCACTACCAGCATTAAAATTTTACAATCACTCTGAAGGTGCTTGGGCCTGCGTTCACAGCGTGCTCCAGCCTGTCCACCTGTAATGGGAGTGTTTGCAGCAAGCCTTCCAAACCTAAGTCCTACCTGGACAATGAAAAATCAGTGGTAAAAAGTATGTCTGGAATCAGGAAACTCCATCTAAGCCTCCTGACTGCTCCGTCACTGACCTCGGTTGAATGTAAAATTTCACTGGAAGCTTAGTTCAGTGAGCTGGTCAGCCTTATGCTGACCCAAAGCATGCCAGCTGTCTGGAGATAACTTACTTGTAGTGGGGATGAGAAAATAAGTCTTATGGCTTGATGTGTTCAAATCTACCTTTCTCTTACACCCTCAACCTCATACTTCTAAACATATTTTTTTTTAACTTACACATGGTACATAGCACCACGTGACAACACTATCTGAGGCTGCTTCAATCTTTAAAATAGCAAATACTCTAATATAGCAAAGTTTCTATCATCACTTTATCCTGCCTCCTTTTTCATGTGATTTCATCCTGTCCATCTGCCCTCCTTATGCCAGATTATTTAAAAAAAAATCCCTGCCAAGGAATTCAGTAATCTGTAAAACATTTGAGACACACGCTTCCAGGATTGCTTTCTCATCAGCAGTGGATTAGTAACAATTTTCTAATGAAGATATTCATTCAATTATTGGGGGAAAGGCATTCTTTAATTAATAGAAAGGAGGATCGGTTTCATTCAGATTAATTATTACTGGGAATGTCTCCCAAGCCCACTAGGCACAAACTATTTAAAATGAGCATAATGTAACAAAGTTAAGCACCTTGGGATTTAATCCTAATAATGTGGACCATGTATAATTAAGTTAGAGTGGATGAATGGATGGTCTTCAGGGGACCCATGAGCTCAGAAAATTTGATGCAATGTCTTCTATAACTTTCTCAGCTTCTCAATGGGATATATGCTGGATATCTATAAGTCATTAGCTCAGGGTCACCGTCATCTAGGTGATTTCATCCCATGGTCATACAATCAGCAATTATCATGAAGGTCAGAACCCATGGCTTTAGGGACTCAAAGCGTAGACTCAAACAGCCACCTGAGACTAATACAACCAGCTCTCTCTTTTCATTTTTGATACTGAATGCTCAGTGTTCGTATCACATTCTTTTCATCAGTTAATTACATTTCATGACCTGTGTATTGTAGCTGCTTACCTTGATCTCCATCCCCTATCCCTTCTCACAAATTCTTCTATTATGATATTTTTCCATATATTTATTCCATGTATTTATTCCATATTCTATATATCACTTATTTATATTTAAAATATTACAGATTTTTATTTAGACTTCTAGTCCCATTCTTTGCCATTTTTCTATATGCACCCCCCTCCTGAAACCTGACTACCTACTGGTAACACAATTTCTCCAGGGAACACTGATATTCATGCTGTCCCCATGCATTTCATGGTCTAAAAGTAGGGCAGGCATTCCACTGAATACCCACCACCCATCCAATAGCATTTGCTCCTTCAGTTCTTGAAAAATATAATGAGACACATTATGCCACACTTAATCCTGTCCTGATTATTGTCACATATAGAATTTTTTTTTACATCTTGTCTTTTTATCAAAATGTTGTCATTATTCCAATTCTACATTATGCCCTTGGCAGTCTTCTCTCCAAAAATTTTTTCACTCCATCATATCCACCCACTTTCATGGTAATACCTTGGACATAATCATCCTCTTTATGCTAATTCAGTTGCTCCTCCCTCAAAATACCCATCTCCTTCTGACCAGTTTATTTATTAACCTCATCAGTTCCTTGAGCCCTCCTTTTATGCACAAAGCTAGCTTGGTATATTTTCATTGCCATTTTTTTTATCCTGCTTTGATTCCTTGGCCCATTAATACAGTAATATCCATGCACTTTCACATCACAGAGCATAAAGAACAATTTTGAGTCCTCATCTCATTTGAAATCCCAGCAATATTTTACTATGTGGAACCTGTCCTCTCTGCTCTGTTTTCCTCTGGGCATCTGTGGTATTGTGCTCAACTTGCTTTCTTCCTCCTCTGACTATGACTTTTTCCTCCCCTGGCTACTACTTTGCAGTCGTGTTTGCAAGCTTAGCCTCCTTTTCTCAATCACTAAGTATTAAGGTCCTTTCTTAACACTTCCTCAGTCACTAAGTGTTACTCTCTCAGTTCCTTTTATTGTCTCTTTGTATTCTCTTCTTTGACAATATTCTTTACCATCTATGTGCACAAGACTTTGATATCTTTATCTAGAGCTCAAACTCTCCTGAGAGCTGTAGACTTTCATATCTTCTTCCTGTGACTATCTCAATGATATATTAAATTCAAATTGCCTACAGCTGAAATCCCAATTACAAACATTTTAACTTTGTGATTTTCATGTTTACTTCAGTGTAATACCCTCACCATCAAGCTCCATAGACCAGAAGCCTAAACCTCCTCATTGACTGTACTCTCTCCCTCTTTACCATTTTTAAATTTTGACTCCTGTTTGTGTGATCTATGCATTTTCTTTCACCATTGTCTCCACCATTTATAATTTTGTGTCCCGATGCTGAATAATTTTCAAGCTGGCATTGCCATCTGTTTGATACTCTTATTCTTCTCTTCATCATAGCTAGCTTTCAAACTGCCTATCTGATGTTTATCTAGGGTCCTCACCCTTCACTATTAAACCCATCAGTGACTTCCTGTTCTTCAGCTAACTTTTCCAGAATCAAATTACACCACATCAACCACTGTCAATGCTCCAGCCATGGTTTCATCTTTCTTTTCCTTGAAAATGTTAATAAATATTTGTGGAATATTTGTGGAATAGCTTAACAAAGAAACAAGGCATAATAACTGCATAGTTTAGAGCCTCCCTGGTGGCACAAGGAGTTAAGACACAACCTATGAAGCTGTCTGCAGCCTCTGCAGCATGAGTTCAATCCCCTGGCCAGCCAGGGAGCAACCCACATGGTGCAGCAGACCTCTCCTGACTCACCCACTGCTCCCCTCAGCAGTATATTTCACTCAGTCTGCCTATTCTGCTCCCCACTTTGTCGCTGGTGAATCCTCTCACTCTCCACACATCTGGCCCATACCCCAGTTCTTGTATACATAAATAAATGTTTTAAAAAATAAAAATTTAAAAAATTAAAAAATAAATGCATAGTTTAGTGAGGTTCTTGCAAATCATAGGGAAAAAAATATGGAAAAGTAATTCTAAGCAGACAAATTTCCATTACTAGGAAGTTCAGTGACCCCAGATTTAAGTAGAAAGTAGTGGAGTTCTGAATTTCTGACACAAGCCCACATCAGGATGTTTCAGCCCTTTTGTCCAATCTCCTCACCTCAGATACCAACAATGACACGAAAATGGGAAAATGAGGGACTATAGTCCAATGAACTCAGGAGTGGTTAAAGAATAGCCTGAAGCCCAAAGAAAGCAGGTAACTTTGTGAGCCATTCCCTCCATGTTGGCACACAGAGGTTTTAGTCTTTGTACAATACATGTACCAGCCCTGAGGCAGTGTCATGATTTTGAGAATAAACACTGTCCAGGAGTGGCCCTTTAATGCCTCCTAACCATTGCGGACATGAAGGATTATGTTCCCACCACAATGGGCAGGGCCAATGATCTAAAGCTGAAATTGCTTCCCAACTGTGACTTATATTTCTCAATAGAGGAAGACTTGGCCCATGCTGGATGCATTGTCACACACCTATAGTCAGGTACACAGGAGTTTGAGGCAGGATGATAATACTCAGGAGTTTGTACTATGGTGACTCAGCCCAGGCTAGAAGATTTTATAAGGATCAGGTCTTTTTCTCAATGAGTCAACTCTATTTTCACCTAAGGATCAGAGGACATTTTCTAAATCGGTACATGGTCAAATTTCCCAAATTTTAAAATGTAAGACTCCAGACTCAATATCTTTGTGTGGCTTCTATTAGAACTGGCAAGAACAAAGAGGAGAGATTGATTAATTTAATTAATTAGTTGATTAATTTGACATTTTAGACCAAGTTTCTATACTCTGTGTAGACACTGGAAAGAGTATTGATTTTTATTTAAGAGACAAGTACTGCGTATCTTTCATGTACCAAGTTTTCTTAAAGTCTGTGGTGGCCTAAGAGTGAATGAAACACAATCATGCTCTCATACCTAGAAGGTAAGGATTATGAATTTGGGAGCTATATCTACCTGTAAATCATAGGTAGACTTAATTATCTGGTTACAACTTAGTGTTATGCTTTTGGTGAAGTACACAAAATCAGATGACATGAATTTAAAACTGAGTTGTGCTATTTCTCATCTGTTCAAATAATTCAAGTGCTCAAAAAATCAGTCAAAATGGCTTTTCTGCTTTATTTTCCCTCATCACTAGCACATCATCATCTATAATTGCCACTACAAATCAAATAGTGGTATTATTAACATCAGTGATGTGTCTTGTTTTATCCAAGTAGATACATGTTGCAAATCAAAAATCCAACATCATACAAATAAATATGGGGGACAATTAAGGATTGTATGAGCAAAGAATGAATATAAACAGCTTTATCTATTCAGTTATTTATGATAGTGATAATAATAATGATCAGGAATAATACTGTTACAGTATGAAATTGAGATACTTGGACTCTAGTGAGAATACTAAGTGTGGGGCAGTGTACAAAGTTTGAAAAATGATTTTCTTGAGTGAAAAAAGAGTGAACATTTGGTACTTTTTTTTCCTGGTTCTTCAGTTTAATTTTACCACCCAAACTCCCTACCAATTATGGTTTATTTACTTCAGAACTCCAGAGCTCCCTGGCAACTTGCAGTGGTGAGATTTTATGTGACTGCTGGAAGGCAAACTCCAAAACGTAAAGAATGTTTGCCACTGGCAGATATGGCCCCTGTGAGACATATTTATCAAAAATGTGCAGTGAAAATCAAAGGGTTTGAACATATGGCACCTTATTCTTTTTTTCTCTCCTTTTGGTGCCCAAGTGACAAGAGGAGACTTTTCCAATTAAAGATCACTTTACTAAGAGTCACTATGTCAGGAGGGCTACAAGATATTTTTTTTTAAATTAATAATCCCCATTTCCAAAAGTGGTGATGACAACCTTGCTTCTGGCTATTACAAAAATCTGGTGCCATGTCCTTTTTGCCTTCTTCTCTCCTTCCTTCCTTCCCTTAATCCATCCATCCATTCATTATTACTTCCCATCTTCACTTCTCACTATTCACTATTAGTCACCATTGCTCCCTCTCTGTGTTCCTTTGTTCTAGTTTTTCACATCTCCATTAATCTTTCTCTTTGTGTCTATCTTTCTTTCAAAAATAAATAAATATGCCTTTTAGTTCCACCTCAATACATAAAGCACAAACACATATGAGCAAAAACACATGCATACATAAGCACACACAGCAGAAGCACATTGCACAAAACACAACACATTTCAAGCACATACACACACGCACCTCACATACAAACTCACTTTCTTCCAGATTTCATAGCAAATTATTAGAGATAAAATAGTACTCGTAATTATTGGTAAGCTCCATAATTCTTGTTTTTCAGTCCAATGACATACTTCTGTACCCACATGGCCAAGTCTAGCTATAAAGATTTGGAGGCAGAATACCTACCTATATCCTGAAACTAGTAGAAAGATCCCCATCCCCACCATATAACTTCAGTATATACCTTCCTCCCTCAATTTATTCTTCTAACCATCAATTCAAGGAGCTTATTTAATATGAAACTGAAAAGAAACAAGATCATAAGCTCTAGGATGCACAAAACAGAGATCGTTCCTTGTGGATCCTAAAGTTTATATAATTTTATGACTCTCTTTTAGAAAAGAATATAAATTTACACAAAAAAAGGATTTCACAAATTACTGGAGACTTGGAGATCTAGGTCTCCAATTTGTACTTTTAGAAGCATTGCTTTCAAGGAGAGTATACTGATTGTAACCTGGTTCTCCCCTCTTGTCTGGAACTCTGAATTTCCCATCAACTCACAGATTTCTCAAGAGATCATGCAAAAGATGAGCTCTGAAGCCTCTGCTAAATTTTTTCCACAGAATATTCCCAAGTTCCAAGATTTCTTCTTAGGTAGAGAATAACTGTGAAAATGAATCTGCAGCTATTTGCTCTTCTGCTAGTGTGCCAGATCATGTGCCTTGTGTCAGACCTTGCTAGTCCATGGACTTTGTGTCCTGAGGGCCTCAGGAACACCTTGCAAACTCACCATGCTTCATTATCTTGAAGCTACAAAGCATCTACAGTACCTGGAACTTGTGTATTTCCCTTTATGTACCTCATTCTCAATAAGCCCTGTTGTTATAAAAAAAAAAAAAAAAGGAGGGCTTCCCCTGGTGGAGCAGTGGTTGAGCGCTGGTCTGTGAAGCTGCCCACAGCCTCTGCAGCACCGGAGGACCCAGAGAGGGTCCCACATGGCGCGACAGACCTCTCCTGATGCTCCTGCTGCTCCCCTCAGCAGTGTAGTTCGGTCCTTCTGCCTGCTCTGCTCCCTGCTCTGGCTCTGGTGAATCCTCTCACCCTCCCGCGCTTCTGACTGTACCCAGTGCTTGTAAAAATAAAGAAATCTTTAAAAAAAAAAATGACCCTCTAGTTGGGTCCCTCCTCTGAGTAATATTCACACTGGTTGCATATCTTAATGTAATCTGAAAAGTAGGGGGGAGCTGTCTTTGGTCATGTTTTTATGAAAATAGGGATTAGATATTTTCAGAACCTACCTATATGAAGCATCTTAATTGTGCAGCAAGTTGCCTTGATCTAGCCTAGATTTGTAATGATGAGCATGCTGAGGGCCATGGAGGGTGCGGGAGTCAGTACCTTAGTGAATCTCATCCTTTGGGGTCTCTGTTGTGCAGGGAGCAGAGTATGTACTTGAGGTACCATAGGTAAGTGTTCTGGGGATACTCAGTACTTCACCCTGACACTCACTGTGACCTGGGGCAAGTGACTAAGCTTCTCGCATTCTTGTTCTGTTATTTGTAAAGTAGGATTAATGGTGACACTTCACAGGTAGTGGAGGAGATGATCATAGACTGATAATCAACTCAGCTGAATTAATATAACTATTAAAGGTTTAACTGTTATCAGGGACACTTCAATGTCCATGTGTGATTGCTCCAAATGATCAGTTGGGAAATAAAAATTAGGCAGCAGCCAAAAATGAGTTGAAGATATGCTGTTATTTATTTATTAAAGATAAAGTTTTGATTAGTTTAATTAATGGGTGTGTTCCCAAATTTCAGACCTGAAGTCTTCTGTTATATTTTCAAGTATTTTCTTCTTACATTTTTATACTGTTAACAATATTTGTAGATTTGTACTTCCAGATTAAGACATTTTATTTTAGATCTTAATCTGCACAGCAGATAGTGACTTCCTTCCCATGACTTACTTTGCATAGTTTTCATTTTGCCAATTGAACTAAGTCTATGAATTTATAGAATATGGGAAATGACATAGAAAAGTCAATGCACTTTCTTTTTTTTTTTAATAACAAATTTTATTGTTATATTCCCCATACAATTGCAGCCCCCCCATTCTGACCCCAATCCCTCCCCTCCCGCCCCCGCCCCCCTAAAAGTGTCTCTAGTTCATAGTTTTTTGTTGATTTTGATTTTCACTTTCTTATAGTTATTCATTTTCCTGGTCCCTTATTTAAGTTTTCTAGATTCCTGCTATGAGTGAGACCATCCGGTATTTTTCTTTTTCTTTTTGGCTTATTTCGCTGAGCGTGATCCCTTCCAGCGCCATCCATGTTGCTGCAAATTGCATGTGTTTATCTTTTTTGAATGCTGAGTAATATTCCATGGTATATATGTACCACATCTTCTTGATCCAGTCATCTATTTTTGGGCATTTGGGTTGTTTCCAAAGCTTAGCTATTGTAAGCAGTGCTGCTATAAACATAGGGGTGCAGGTGTTCTTTGGAATTGATGTTTCTGTGTCCTTTGGGTAAATACCTAGGAGTGGAATTGCTGGATCATATGGAAGCTCTATGTTTAGTAGGTCCAGAAATCTCCACACAGCTTTCCACAGTGATTGGACCAGTTTGCACTCCAACCAACAGTGTAGAAGAGTTCCTTTTTCTCCACACCCTCGCCAGCATTTGTTGTTGCTAGTTTTTTTAATATGTGCCATTCTCACTGGTGTAAGATGGTATCTCATGTTAGTTTTGATTTGCATTTCCCTGATGGCAAGTGATGTTGAACATTTTTTCATATGCCTGTTGGCCATTTGCATTTCCTCTTCAGAGAAGTTTCTTTTTAGCTCTTCTGCCCATTTTTTGACTGGATTATTTTCTTTGTTGTTGTTGAGTCTCATCAGCTCTTTGCCGATTTTTGTGATCAGTCCTTTATCATTAGTGTTGGGTGCAAAAATGTTCTCCCAGTTGGTGGGGTTTCTCTTTGTTTTTGTTATTGTCTCTTTTGCTGTGCAGAAGCTCTTTAATTTGATGTAGTCCCAGCTGTTTATCTTTGCCTTCACTATCACTGCTTTGGGTGATGTGTTTGTAAAGATGTCTTTGATGTGCAAATCACGTAGTGTTTCGCCTATATTTCCTTCTATATATATTATGGTTTCAGGTCTTATGTCTAGTTCTTTAATCCATTTTGAGTTGATTTTTGTGTATGGTGTGAGGTAGTGGTCAAGCTTCATTCTTTTGCATGTAGCGACCCAGTTTTCCCAGCACCATTTATTGAACAAACTTTCTTTGCTCCAATGCATAGTCTTTGCTCCTTTGTCAAAGATTAGTTGACCATAAATCTGTGGGTTTATTTCTGGATTTTCTATTCGATTCCATTGGTCTGTATGTCTGTTCTTGTTCCAATACCATGCAGTTTTGATGATTATGGCTTTGTAGTATAGTTTGAAGTCTGGGAGTGTAATGCCTCCATTCCCTTCTTTTTTTTTCAGGAGAGCTTTGGCTATTCGGGGTTTTTTGTGATTCCATATGAATTTCATCAATAATTTTTCTATTTCTTTGAAGAATGACATTGAAATTTTGATTGGAATCGCATTGAATCTGTATATTGCTTTTGGAAGGATGGCCATTTTAATAATGTTTATTCTTCCAATCCACGAGCAGGGGATGTCTCTCCATTTCTTTGTGTCTTCTTCTATTTCTTTTAACAGTGTTTTATAGTTTTCTTTGTATAGGTCCTTTACCTCTTTTGTTAGATTTATTCCCAAATATTTGATTTTTTTTGTTTCAATAACAAAAGGGATGGTCTTTTTGATTTCTTCTTCTTCAGATTTATTGTTTGTGTATAGGAAGGCTACTGACTTTTGCGTGTTGATTTTGTATCCTGCCACTTTACTGAACTGATTGATGAGTTGAATTAGCTTTTCTGTGGAGTTTTTGGGGTTCTCAATGCACTTTCTTTGAGGCAGTGAAAACTGAGCTAAACTAGAAAGAAGCAGGCATTGGCCAGGTAAGTAGCTTAAGAAAGAGGCATTTGGAATTAGAAGTGGTTGAGAGATCAGATATGGTGAAGGAAAGTGAGAGGCAAAGGATCACTCCTGGAATTCTGAATTGGTAACTAAAAGGGTGTGGGTTTTACCTCCTGAGATAAGGCACACCAGAGATATGGTTGTCAGGCTATCTTCCTTTATGGCTTTTAGGCAGGTTGAGTTTGAAATGATGTTCAGGTAGATGTAGAAGACGCCAACTGAAAGTCAAGTCTGGAACGCAAAGGAAAGATCTTTACTGAAACTATAAAGATATGAGTCTTTTTCAAATAGCAGATAAATTCAGCCAGAGGCCTGAAAGCAAATGCTCAGAAAGAATGAATATAGAGTCAAAAGAGAAAGCGGGGGCCTCCCTGGTGGTGCAAGGGGTTAAGCACCACACTATGAAGTAGTCTGCAGCCTCTGCAGCACAAGCTCCATCCCCAGCCAGCTAGGGAGCAACCCACATGGTGCAGCAGACCTCTCCTGTCTCGCCTGCTGCACCCCTCAGCAGTGTGTTTCAGTCAGTCTGCCTGTTCTGTTCCCCTCTCTGTCTCTGGTGAATCCTCTCACCGCCCCCACCCCACCTGCACCCATCTCTGGCCTGTGCCCCAGCTCTTGTATGCATAAATAAATAAATCTTTAAAAAAAAAGAAAAGAAAGTGCCTAGGGCACAGTGCTGAGCTTTGAAACTTAAACAATAATAGGAGACATTAGGAGAGTGATTTGAACAACTGCACACAAAAGAAAGCTCCATAGTGACTGATGATCTTAAGGTAGCCTTGACTTATTTTCCAAGTAGGGAAACTTTTGAGAATAAGAGTGCAAACCAGAAAGAATGTCAAGGCAAGACTTATAAATTGGGACTCTGCTGGAAACCCAGGGGAAAAGATAGTTGAATTTATTCAAATTGGAATAGTGACGAATATGTATGCCATGAAACTAGACAGATGAGAGAACATAGGGTATGGAATTAGTCATCAAATGCCATGTAATTGATATTCTTGCCTACCAATCTTTTCTTACATACTACTATATAATTTTTACACACATTATATTTTTTCATTTTTCCACTTTCTTGTTCAAATATGTTTCAGTGACTCTCAGTTGTCTGAGACAATGTTAAGAATCCCTGGCTTGGAATTCAAAACCTTACTTGGTCCATGTGACCTATCTTTCTAGTCTAACTTGTTAGTTTTCCCCTAGAGTTATATTTGACTTTTCAGTTATTCCTAAATATGACTTAAATGTCACCATCTTTAGGCTTTTAATAGTGGCTAAATATAATTCCCTTCATGACCTTAGCAATGAATGGCCCTCACTACTTACCAGTCATTTGAATATATTCAGTAGCTGGCTCATCAAGGAGTCTCTACATCTGCTAACATTTGGAGTACCAGATCCAAAGGCAGTACACTCAAGTAAGGTGCCAGTTTGTCCTTGATGGAGAGTCTCAAGTCTCTCAGATGAAGTCAAGTTTTTCCTACAATGAGTTCTAGTACACTTACTGTGGTGTACCACACCTCACTTACAAACAGGCACAGAAATTCATGTTTCATGTCTAAATACCTGGGCAAGAAAATCTAAAGAACAAAGCTCTATGAACCCGTAAGTTCATGCATTTGATAGTAACTGGAATTTCGCATCCAGTTGTAATGGCAAGACTTTCAAAGTTAGAGAATAAAAATAGAGGAATTAGAGAAGTTTATTATTATTCAACAGTATGTATTAAAATATTTTTATTTTGCTTAAGATCAATTGGGAAAAATCCCTAGCCTTACTATTTATGTTTTTAAAATTATTATAATAATAATTGAATTTTTCTCTTCACTCAGAGTATTAATAATTGTAGTATACAAAATACAATTATAATAGAAAATAACCCTTATGGAACTTACCTAGTACCAAGCAGGGCTATATGAAGACCCTTACAGGGCATCCTATATATGTATATATGTTATAATTTTCATTAACACTGTGTGAGGTACTAGTATCACTATCTTAGTTTAGATGAGGAAACTAGTAGGAAAATATTTTGTGCAACATCACACAGCTGATAACTTCCTAGGCTAGAATTTGAACCCAGACAGGCTGATACCAGAGATTGGGTCTTAAGTACCATCCTCTGATCCCCTCTTGACTGAGAGGCACAAGGTATATCATCCTTTCTATATTATCTACTGCTAAACCTTGACTATTAGAATGCCTGACACATTAGACAACCAATCAGCATATGATGATGTAATTAATATATTGACTCTTTTGAAATAATTTTCATTTATGCAAGTGTGAGAGGAGTCACTTGTTCCCATGGCCTTGGTGAACACTCCTACCCACACCACAGTGCATTTTGAACTTTGGTTCTCACCTTCTTTCCTACTCATTGGACCTTGTGTAACCTCTCCCTTGTGTTTCCTTCTGGGAGGTGCCTTGGATTAGTTCTCCTGGTGGCTCTGCTCTTAGGTCTTGGCTGTTTCAATTTGGGCCCTGCCTATTTGGCTGAACAATTATCCACAAGAGGATGGGTGACTTCAGAGTTTGATTGGAGTCCATATTTTGAAATCCTCACACTTCTTCCCCCACCCAGCCCCCTCACGTGCCTTTTTCTCTCTCTCTTTCTCTCTCTCTCTCCCCCCTCCCTCTCCCCCCCCCACACTCCTTTCCTTTGAACTTCTCACCAATTGAAAATCTTAAGCACAATAGACTTTGATTACTTTGCTGTTATGCACACAGGTGACCGTGAACCCTTAAAATGGGCACTGTGGGTTTTCCCCTCTAGCACTTTGGGGCCTTGGGCACCCCTTGATTTTGTCCAGTATCACAAGTGGTACAGGAATACATGTTTCCCATAAAACGCTAAAAAATATTAAAATTTTGATTAAAGTCAAAAACCTCTACCCAGTGGGGTTGATATTGTTCCTATAGCAACTTTCATTCCCTCGTCATAATTTGAATCATCATTCTCTGAACTTTTTTCGAGAAGGCCAAGATATACAGTGTGTTCAGTGTTTATGAATTGCCTGTCATCATGCTATGGCCTAACACAGAATTGATATTTGTTATGGGTACTCCACATAGCTCAATATGATCAAGAATACGATGAACCTTTATTCAGAGCCATTTCTTTTATTTAGAAACACACAGTATCTTCTCTAGTTGCATGATGTAACATTGGTAGAATTAAACTTGAAAGCTAAAAAAATTACAGCTAATTACAAACAGCTTCAATTTCAGTTCCTATCCTGTCCCAGCCTGAGTGCTCCAGGCCCAGGTGTTTCAGTTGTGTGACCATGGCCACTACTGAAGTTAAAAGTAAAGCTGTTCTAAAGACTTTCATCTTGGCCATTGAGCAAGTTTACTTTTTCCAAGTTGCTTGTTATTTTCCCTGTGCCCTTGCAACCCAGACTTTAAATCAGGTATTATCAGATTTTTGCATTTCAAAGAAGAGCATAATATTAAAATATTCTTAAGGAATCTTTCTTAATTGGTAAGTTTTACTTCTGATAGGAATTATATGGTTGGAAAACTGCCTTTTAAGTAAGAATTTGGTAAAATAAATAAGTTTGGGTTTTGGAGCTCCAAAACCCAATTACCTGATTTGAAACCTATCAGCACCACTTAACTAATTGAACAATTAACTAATGCTGGGTGATTTACTAGTCTTTCTGAGACTTATTTTTTACATTTATAAACTACTGATAGTAATAGTACCTACCTCATAAAATTGTGGTCATATTGATTGATGAAATCAATGGGGAATATCTATATGCTGCTGATTGTCCAAATGAATATTAATGATCTAAATCATTTTATAAGCTAAATCAAATTAAAACATGAAAGCAGAATAATTTCAGAATAAGTAGAAACCTTTTCCACTTCAGTCTAGTTGTTAATCTTAGGCTAATATATTTGCTGAGAATTAGTGGGCAACATCAACTGGATCTAGCAGAACACTCGTGTTCTATTATACATCTCTAGGATATAATAGATTCCTGAAATCCAGCACAATGATGTGCTTATCATTTGCCAATAAAAGGGACACACTCTAAAATGAATGAGTTATTCTTTCGCTTTCCTTGCTGCTTAATGAACTGGCCTATTATCTAACAGAATCTGAGTGAATCCATGATAAGTGTTCGCTGTGGCTCAGAGAGAACCTCAGACACTCTCTGGTCCACGCTACGCACACAATAAATATTTGGTGATTTACAATGCAACTTCTTGTGGAGGATCCCATCCCATTGAAACCATCTCCTGTAATTGACCATTTTTAAGTTCCCTGGAATGGATCCCTGTCCCCTTTGTTTCTCTTTCCCTGGTATCCAGCACAGGCATGGCTTGATCCTCATTTTCAGTGGCTGCTTACTGACAGAATACTAGAAAAAGAACAGGAAGTTTTAAAGGCACTGATAACTCTCAGAGTGATGACAGCCATGGATTCAGAAGAGAATTTGGAGCACAAAAGATTGTAAAAATATTCTAGGGTAGAGTAGGTGGAAGGAAACAAAAAGACTTAGAAGTGCTCTGCACTTTGAGGCACCATGTCCTGTCACTGTCACTATTTTTTGTTTTTAGGTATCCTAGTTTGGAAACTAAGCTTGATTTTATCCTCACATTCATTGCCACGTGCTCATAATTCCTGCCTCTTGGGACTTCACCATACTTTAGAGGAACATCTCACACACACACACAGAAAGAGAGAGAGAGAAAAGATAGTGTGAAAATGTTTTTACATTTATGTAGTGGTGGGTGTCTTAAAGTTTGAAGTTAGCTTGATTTAGGGTAAATTACAGTGTTACAAATACTAGTTGAGTGACTTTGTACAACTCACCAGAGATACCCACTTATGAGATACCCACTTATGAGGGCTGCTGATTAGTTGATTGTTTTTCAAAGTATGTTAAACAAAAAAAAAAAACCCTGAAAATTAATGTCTCATAAACATTTTATGTTAATTTTAAACATGTAAATTTATTTTCAGCTTTGTGATGTTGATCTAAAGTTTTCCTTTGGCGCGCAGACCTCTCCTGCCACCCGCTGCTCCCCTCAGCAGTGTACTTCGGTCCTTCTGCCTGCTCTGCTCCCCGCTCTGGCTCTGGTGAATTCTCTCACCCTCCCGTGCTTCTGGCTGTACCCAGTGCATGTGTAAACAAAAACAAACAAACAAATAATAAATAAACATGCCTCTATAAAATTAAAAAATAAATAAATAAAGTTTTCCTTGACTATTGTCCTGATGATTGAATTCCTTACAAAAATAACTCCCATATGTAATCCTCACATGAAAACTGTAATTTCTACTTCCAGTTCCTTTAAATAGGATAGGAACTAAAACTATCTGCAGAGCATGCTAAGGACAGAATTTGACAGAATTTGACATGCTCTATCTGCAGAGCATGCTAAGGGCATGCTCCCCACATGCCCTCTCCCAAATAATTAGCTCTGTAAGTGTACAGACTCTGTTTTCATTTTATTTTTCTAACTCCCTCCTCTCCTCCATCTTTTTCTTCTCCCCTTTATTCACCTTGATCACAATACTTCCTAAAAACTTTGTATGTAGTAGCTTTATGAATACAGAAATCCATTTAATAATGAAGAAAAAATTGCCTACTGTAACATATATCAGTAACATTAAATTAAACATGTAATTTTCATCATTGTTACAGTAGTTTCTACAGGTACAAAATATATCAATGTCTTTAATAAGCTAATATTAAAAATATTGCTAAGGTGTCTTAAATAAGGATATTTTTAGTAAGTTCCATGAGTCAAAAAACTATAAATTGATGATCCAACCTAGCATTCTACCTACCCTAATGGTGATAGAAAGACACTTTAAATTGAGTTAAAGGTTCCACCCAATCTGTTCAAATATATTCTTTCATATGTTGTTTTCCTAAGTAATAGTTGCATTCTTGCACTCTCAGAAAAGAATAAAGTCCAGTTATTTTAGTCCAAAACTATTATGGGCTTGAACTAGAAAACCAACTTTCTTGCTTGTTTTATTCTTTCTTTACTTATTCTTAAACTATGCACAGGCAAATAGGTATTGCAGAAAATGCCAGTTTATGAGCAAAAGCTCTGAGATACAGTTTTCCTACATGCTATCAAGTTGAGTTCATGCCTTTGGAAATACCATGCAGCCCACAAATGTGCTTCTGTGTATATATTCAGGATGCCCCTGTGTTTATTGTTTTTAGCTATTGAGTTAGAGATCTCACCAAGCAATAAAGTAGCATTAGCTTCCCATTGATGGGTAATCCTATTATACTTAGATACAAGGACACATTTTAATAAGTACAG
The DNA here is from genome assembly GCF_964194135.1 of Talpa europaea. Lineage (NCBI taxonomy): Eukaryota > Metazoa > Chordata > Mammalia > Eulipotyphla > Talpidae > Talpa > Talpa europaea. The sequence goes on along the minus strand of NC_140077.1, from coordinate 34,341,003 downwards.
ATATGGAGATTAAAGCAGAAGGATTGAAGAAGCAGCCTATTCCCTGAGGGATAATGGGAAATGTAATCATTCTCTCTCCACCAAGCAAATAAATTAGAGGTTTTTATTGCATCACAGTGGACAACATTCACATTTTTATTTCTCCCAAAGGTGATGCCCACATTATTCAAAACTAAATCAATTTAACATATCTTCTAGATTATTTTCTAGTTTTTGGAAAACACATAAAATTGAACCAAGAGACTTATGTATAATGCTCATTGATGTTTTATTTGTTTTAAATTATAATAATGTTGGTTTACAACAATGTGTATGTTTTAGGGGTATAGGTTCAGTAATCAGCTGTGTGTGGAGAAATGTGTATGATTTCACATGTGTATGATATCACAAAACACCCACCACCAAAACCCAGTATTGTTCTACCAATGTCCATTGGACCCCTCTTCTCTTTCCCCTGCCTGCTACCCTCTCTTTGGTAATCTCAGAGCTATAATCATATTTCAAGAACATGTTTCAGTTCAATTTTATCTATTCTTTTACTTTTTTTATTTGTATTCCACACATACGTGAAATTATCCAATATTTGTCTTTCTCTTGACTCATTTGACTTAGCACATCCCCTCCAGTTCCATCCAGAAGTCACAAATGACAAGATTTCATCTTTTGTTATTGTTGGGTAGTATTCCATTGTGTGCTTATATCTCATTGTTTTTATCCACTCATCTGCTATTGGGCACTTAGTTTGTTCCACTACTTGACTATTGCAAATAGTGCTGCAATTAATATAGGAGTGCCTGTATTCCTTCAAATTAGTGGTTTTTGTATCCTTCTGGTCAATACATAGGAATGGAATTGAAGGATCATATGGTAGGTCTATGTTTATTATTTCAAGAAATCTCCATGCTGTTTTCTATGGCTGTTAGACTTGCCTACATTCTCTCCAAGAGTGAATAAGTATTCCATTTTCTCCACATACTTAACAACACTTGTTATTTCTGGTCTTTTAGATTTGGGCCTTTCTTACAGGTGTGAGGTGGAATCTCATTGTGATTTTGACTTGCATTTCCCTGATGATGAGTAATGATGACATTTTTCATGTGCCTGCTGGCCAATTTATGTGTCTTCTTTGGAGACATGCCCATTTAGTTCTTCTGTCCAATTTATAATTGAGTTATTTGTTTTCTTGTGTTTGAGTTGTTTGTGTTCTTTGTAAATTTGGGATATTAACCCTTGTAGGAGATATGATGTGCAAATATTTTTTCCCATCTGGTGTGTTGTCTTTTTGTTTTAATGATAGTTTCTTTCACTGTGAAGAATATTTATACTTTTATTTCATCCCGTTTGTTTGTTTTTGCTTTTGTTTTTCTGATGTTGTAGTCAAGTCCCAAAAAACTGCATTGAAGTCACTGTCATGAAGTGCTTAACTTATGTTTTTCTTCTGTGTATTTTATGGTTTCAGGTCTTACATACAAGTCTTTGATCTCTCTTGAGTTATTTTTGGTTGTTAGTTTATGATGTGAGATAGTGATTTAGCTTCATTCCTTTGCATGTGACTGTCCAATTTTCCGAACAACATTTGCTGAAAAGATTTTCCATTTTCCATTATGTTTTCTTGGCTCCTCTGTTCTAAATTAACTGTCCATAAATGTGTAACTTTAGTTCTGTGCTCTCAATTCTTTTTCACTGATCTGTGTGTCTGGTTTTATTCAAATACCACATTGCTTTAATTTCTGTTACTTTGTAGTATAATTTGAAGTCTATGAGATGATACCATTCTTTTCCCTTGTCAGAATTGTTTTGACCACTTGAGGTATTTTGTGGTTACATACAATTTTCAATGATGTTTGCTCTATTTCCTTGAAAAAAGCTATTAAAATGACAGAGATTGTATTAAATCTGTATTTTGCTTTGAGTAAGATAGACATTTTTATATAGTTATTCTTCCAATCCATGAGCATGGACTATCTTTCCATTTCTGTTTCTCCCTTATTTGTTCTAAAAATGTCTGATAGTTTTTGTTGTATGGGTTTTTCACCTCTGTTTATTCCTAAGTACTTATTTCTTTTTGGTGCAATTTTAATAGGATAGTTTCTTTGATTTCTTTCTCTGTTTTTGTATATAGGAATTCAAAAGACTTGTATATTGATTTTGTAGCTTGCGAACTTTAGTAATTTATTGTTTCTCACAATTGTTTTTTTAGTGGAGTCTTTAAAGTCTACCATAATATTCTGTTATATGCAAACAGTGATAATTTTACCTACTTTTACAATTTTAATTTCTTTTAATTTTTTCTCTTGCCTAATACTATGTTGAATAGTAGTAGTGAGAGTGGTCATCATTGTATTATACCTGATATTAGAGGAAAATATTTAAGTTTTTCACCATTAAGTATGTTAGCTGTGGTTTTATAATATGTGGCCTTTATCATATAGAGGTAAGCTCCTTCTCTCCAGTTTATTGAAGGTTTTTATCATAAAAGGATCTTAATGTCTGATCTCATCAAATGCTTTCTCTGTATCTATTGATGTAATCATATGATTTTTAAATTTCCTTTTGAAAGAAAAAAGTGGACATATCTTTAAATAAAAAAAAACTTCTCTTCCATTGTCATTAATAAGCAAATTTAAAGGCTGAGCTCAAAATGAAAACAATAATCAATTTGTACTGATGGTGCAGAGGAAACAATACAATTTGGCCAATGTTACTGTTTTCCTCTCTAACTTTGATAATTTACTTCCATTATGTTTGGCACACTCTAAGTAAAGAAAAGATTACTAGAGTTTTGAATATATTCCACATGCATCTTCTAAGTAATTAATGAAGAAAAACACTGTAGTCTTAATAAAAGTTCGGGACAAATTTGAAAGAAAAGGAGATACTCTATAGAGGAAATGTGATCAAACCTATTTGTCGAATGGAACAGAGAAAGGGGGCAAATGAAAAAGTGTATAGCAGAGTTATAGCAAGTTGTTAAAAAAATTGTATTAAAATTTTAGGATGCATCAAGGAAATAATTTTTTGGCATATTCTAAAGGCCCTTGATTGCTGTAATAAGTAAATTAGACTTTAGGACATTCACAAGAGTGACTTGATGGCAGTAAGCTTGGGGAAATGAGTATGAGACTAGGGAGGAAATCTTTCAAGAAATTAGGAGGTTTTTTTTTTTTTAAAGATTTATTTATTTGTTTGTTTGTTTGTTTATTTATACAAGCACTGGGTACAGTCAGAAGCGCGGTAGGGTGAGAGAATTTACCGGAGCCAGAGCGGGGAGCAGAGCAGGCAGAAGGACCAAAGCACACTGCTGAGGGGAGCAGCGGGCGCTGCAGGAGAGGTCTGTGCGCCATGCGGGACCCTCCTCTGGTGGCCGGGGAGCAGCCGGGGATCGAACCGGCACCGCAGAGGTTGCAGGCAGCTTCGCAACCCAGCGCTCAACCGCTGCGCCACCAGGGAGGCCCAACTTAGAAGGTTTTAATTTTTAATATTGTAAGATAAATATGTAAAATAAATGAGAGCTGAATGGGCAAGACTGTGTAGATGACCAAATAGGTACAGGCCCCCCAAATCTTAACCACACCATCATCTAACAAGAGCACAACTATTTCCCCTACCCATCATTTCTGCTTCTCAGTGGCTCATGCAATTTTAAAGCAAGAAAAAATTATAAAATAGTGATGAAGCAGATGCACTGTGTAAGTGCACCCTGAGATGAATAAATTATAAAAAGTATATTGTAGTAGAATAGAAGGAAAGGAATTATTGAAAGAAAATGACTCCTTTTTTCTCATTGAGTTCAAATTCAGTTTTACATAAAACAAGGAAAATAGGTGCTCTTGATTTGGAACCTGACCAGGACCACAGGAACTTGTGATACAGAGATGCCAAAAAGGGGAGGAGGAAAATGGCCTTGTTGACTGTATTTCTATATAGTTCCGACTCTTTACTTATTAGCTCTGAACATTCTCTCTCCAGTATAGTAACCCCCCCATAGGAATATTCCTTCTACTTTGCCTGATTAAAAATTTTTGATACTGCAGTTGAATTCTGTGTCTTTTTTTTATGGTATCCAGGAATCTCCACCTGCAGACCACTCCTGCTGTGTAGCTCAGTATACAACCCAAATGAGAGACTTGAGACTTTCAAATTGACTGTGCACATGTAGTTTCTTCTGCTCAGTACACTTCTCTGTTCATCACTTGGTCACCATTGACCAAGTGCTAGCTCAAACAACTTCCTGAGAAGCTTTCCTTGTTCCTCTCCTTTCTGTTCATGGTTTATGCCACCCCAGTTCATATTTATGATATTATTGCTTTCTGGCAAGTAATTTTCAAAGCATTTAACAAATGTCTTACTTTGCTTCACTCTTGGCTAAGCAGTCCTCCTTTATAATGCTGCCTTTGCCTTAACATGTTTCTATCAATGCCACAACCTACTGTACACGCCAGTGTCTATCTGTGTTCTCATCCAAACTATGATTCAAACTGAAAGCTGACATCTATACTGCTATGTCTGGAAAGTAAAAATGATCAAAATTACCAAAAAAACTTGTATTTATTAATATTAATTAATTCAGAGACACATGACCCTATTGGATTTATGTTTCATTGAACCTTTACAACCACCTTCTTCTCAGGCAGGTACTATTATTATACTACTATCTCCAATTATATGTAACATGGGTAAATTTTGTTGACTACTACATAGGTTCATGTGAAAAGTCAATTATAGAGAATTAAAAATATCAAACATCTAATTTTAACATGAGAAGTTTCCAAAAGCATCAGCTATGGTTATGGTAACTAGAGATGCTAGTTATATTTGACTCAGTGTAGTCAATTCAGGATTCAAAATACCTGTGTTGGAGTCCTACCAGCCCATCGTTTATCTTTTTTATTGATTTTCCTCTCAAGAAGATACCCTTTAAATATAGCTTTGCAAAATCCCTAATATCTGATCAATGTATACATGGTCTGGGTGTCTAAGAGAAGTAATTTGGTCCTGAAGAAAATAATCAGTGAACCTGGCTGGAAGAAGTAAATGTCTGTGAATAATGGGTGATGGGGCCTGAGGCATACTCTTGGATTTCCCAGAGAACCAAACACTTGCGTCCTGATGACTTCATGTTAAAGAAACACAGGTAGAATCAATTTAGCCTTCCTGCTGACAAGCTTTCATTCTCAGTAAGTAAGCCATCATGCCCTCTGGAGCAGCCATCTTAGGTCAATCGAGACATTTGGCCTCATTAACCACTTTGGATTCATCTTAAGACTTTCTTATTTATAGTCTTCCTGAGGCTTAATGGGCTTCAAAATGTACTTTGCCCTGGTTCACATTGAGTCTTACCAAACTCTGTGCTTTTACTCAGCAGGCAGCCATTTGACTGTCAGCTTTTATATTTTTCTCTACAAGGCAGGAAGAGACTTGCTTGCAGCTGCTCCTTGAGGCCCGATTATCATTTCCATGTCACTGTGTTCTTGCTTGTAATTGTCCTTTGTTTCCTGGACCATCAAGAACAGAGCAAATCATTTTAGTAATTCTGATATAGCTCTTCTTTGTGCTTCAAGATTATCAGGTTTAAGTCATTCGTAATATAAATCTGTTCCTTTAGTGCATTGCTGAGATTCTGGTGGTTTGATTTTTGTTTGTTTGTTGTTGTTTTGTCTGAAGGGAAATCAGACTAAATCATGAATGATGGTCTTGATTTAGAAAAATAGAGGAGGGTTGTTTGCAGGCAGGATACGTGTTTCAAAGCAAAGATAAGTAGGAATCAGTTTGGGCGTGGGTTGGTGTGTACACGTGGATGTGTGTGGCGGGGTACACTGATGGGTAGAAGAGTGATATCAGGCAGCAGGGGTTAGAGGGAGGAATATGATCCACATTAGAATTAAAATGGGTCTAGGGAGCAGATCTGGATATCTAGAACTTGCCCCTTCAGCCATCCAGCAGACAGTTAGCTTCCCAAATCTGATCATTTTTATTCTCCTACTCTGGATGTTTGCCTGAGTCCCCAGAGTGTCATCTAAATTTTGAATTATTTCATTTTCCATTTTCAACTCTGGAAGGCACAACCTAGATGATTTTTACAGCCATTCTTTTCCTACCCTGCATCTCACGTGTCAGCCACACCCAACACAAGAATCACTTAGCTCACTGTGCAAACACATCCTCCACTTCACCCCCTCCCATGTGTTCTCTTCATTCCATCTTCTGCATTTTAAGTGCACCAGTGGACTCCTACCCAATATTTTAAACACAAATAAAATGTAACTCATTGTTTCTTTACCTGGGCATAATTATTCCTTATTCCACATGTGCATCCAATGTCCTTGATCATGTTTGTATTATAGCATCTCCTGCAACTTATTATATTTATGTAATTAAATATCTCACTTGTCAGCTAGACTCATGTGAATTTTAAACCTACCCATGTTCTCCTTAAAATTTCTCATGGTGCCTACCTAATAGGTAGTAGGTACTTAATCAATCTGTCAGACTACTTGGAATAGAAAATCTCTAGTTTTCTATCCTAGGAAATCCTGAGGGTTAGTGGTATAATCAGATTGGTTATGATTTAATTGATGCTTTCTACTGAAATTTTCTTTAATGAGCCTTAAAGATTTTGTGGGTTAACAAATATTTTTGAAGATCCTGAGGGCCAAAATTATTTACAGAAAAATCACTTCTGTGGTTCTTGGTCATTCATTTAGAAAGGATTTACTGAGCACTTCCAATTAATGAGCTAATTTCAGTTTCCTGATTTACAGTAATATTTATTTCCTAAGAAATAAACAAATTTCTGCATATAAATTAGAATTTTATTAAGTAACAGGTTTATAAATCAAGTGATTTAGAATGACATTCACCTAGAGCTAATCTAATCTATAAGTCTTTTTTAGTGAGAAATGAAAACACAGCCTTAATAATTTTAGATGTAATTTCCATAAACTTTTTATTTTTGGATATTATGAATTGATTTTGGCTCCCAGTGTACTTCGAAGTTGTTTAAGCTTATAAAAGCCCCAAGAGGATTTTCACAGATAGACAAAAAGAAAGAACACTCTAAATATAACACTCTAATTTGTGTGTCTGAATCCCTGATGTTTTAAAAGCCAGTTCTCCATTTAGCAGAGACAATGTTCATGATAAGAAAGTGAATCTGCTTTGATAAAGTAAATGCTATATTTTTGAAAATAAAGAAAATGTTAGGTGACTCCTTATAAAATTATCAAAAATTAACAAATGTTGGCAATTTGATTCTTTGGGAGGAGAAAGATTAAAGGAATTACAATTAAACTTCAAGTACACCAGGTGCTGAAAGTACATTGTTACCTTCAAAAGTCATTTTATTATAACATGATAAAGAGAAGAGGTTCTTAGCAGGGGACACTGTATGGAGTATACATATTCTCCCTATGTCTATACAGCTTTTCTCCAGGAACTCTCCCACATCCCGAAGATGCACACATTAGGTTTGCTGGGGTGTCTAAATTCTCCCAGTCTCAGTGAGCGTAAGTGTGGTATATATGTGTCCTGCAGTGGAAATTCATCCTTGTCCAGGGCTGGTTCTAGTCTTGCATCCTGAGCTGCCAGCATAGGTTCTGGTCACTCGATGCCTTGAACTGGAATAAGCAGGTTAGAAAATGAATGAGTGAATGGATACAAATTATTGTTTAATATTACATGAGTGTTTTTTTTTTCTTTAGTCTTTATTTAGAACTTAGATAATGTTTTTGTGACCAGAGATGTGCCTTAGGAACATAACTCTAGTTTATATCAATTAGTTTGTGGTAAACTAGCTTTCATTATATGTCTATTCGCATGAAATTACCTCTCCAAGAACCTATCAAAGATATTAAGGACTTAATGTAAACCTAAATGATAACTGGGAAAAAAGTATAATGTGAATACTGCTAGAATGATTATAATGTATGTTTATAAAATGATTATAATTTGGTAAATCAAAGTATCATTCCCCTGCTTTGTGCGTACCACAGCAGGATAAACTTAAATTGGTCTTCATTAATCAATTAATGCATAAAGGTTTGATCCCATTTGGATTACTTAGAAAACTCAATTGCCATTAGAACTACTATCAGTAATTATTATGTCAGTCCACCAGATGCTCAGGAATTACTACCAAAGTATTGGTGATGCACCTGTATAAAATTATAGGATAGGGTATGCTTCAATAACAAAACCCCCCACCATCAGCCTAACACAATTAACACTTGTGTTATACATTGATATAGGTTGAATGACATTTCAGGACAGCTTTTGGAAGAGAACAATATTGGAAGGTCATACACAAACTTTTTTATTGGCTCAACTAAAAATGGCATATTTCAATTACAGTCACATTTCATTGGCTAGAACTTTGGTGTGTCTTACTTGGATGGGGGGTTACAATGAGTGAAGAAAAGAGAAAAGTCAAAGATGGGTGAGCACTTGACAGCTCTACCAGAGTTTTTAACAGTGTAGAAGACCTGTATATTTTATTTAATGTCTCTTCATCCTTGCCTGCTAACATTTTCCCATGATGCATTGCCAAACACAGGTAAATGAAGGTGAATACTTGAAACCAAAGGGATTGTATTTTTTGAAACTACTTCATGATGACCAATCATTTCTTGTGACCTCAATGCCACAAGAGGTGTAAGTCCACATAGCAGGATTTTGATTCATGAGACTAATGGGTTATTTTCATTTTCATAACTCAGTTCTGTACAAGTAGGCAGAATGTACCATAATGTTGACAGAAATCTTCAGCTTTACAGTGATCTAGAAGAAATTATGTACAAGAAAAGACAGTCTTTTGACTTCGAGAATATTTAGATTTCAGTTGAGTGTTTTCCTTAAATTTATTATTGGTTACTTTATTTTTTCATTTTACAGTAACATTAAGAAATCTTAGCTTCAGGGCCTCCCCAGTGACACAGCGGTTCAGTGCTGAGCTGTGAAGCTGCCCGCAGAGTCTGCAGTGCCGGTTTGATCCCCGGCCACTGGCGAGGGTCCCACATGGTGCACAGACCTCTCCTGCCGCCCGCTGCTCCCCTCAGCAGTGTATTTCGTCCATCTGCCTGTTCTGCTCTCTGCTCTGGCTCTGGTGAATTCTCTCACCCTCCCATGCTTCTGACTGTACCCAGTGCTTGAATAAATAAATAAATAAATCTTTAAAAAAAAAAAAAAAAGAAAGAAATCTTAGCTTCAGAAGCAATTGGCACCTAAGCTTTCTCTGACTGATTGGATAAGGATTACCCCTCCATTACTCCCCCATAACATAAGCCTCCGAAGTGGGGGACTTATTTTACATGCAAATGGAGAGATAAGTAGTTCTAGTTTGCATGTTCTCCCCATATTCAAAAATATTTCTCAGAAAGCAAATGTGTTACTATCAAAATTACTAAAGAATGCATTAATTATATATCATAAAGCTGAAGTTACAGTTGTATTTATTCTATCATAATATAAACCAAACAAAACCTTCTTTGATCATAAAAACTGAATACTTACATCATATGTGCTAAGATGATACACTGACAATTTTTCATCTTACCACCTTAATATGCCTGGTCTTCTGCTCTTCCAAAGTCAGAGCTCATTTCTTAAATCCCCATTACATAGTCTTTCAGGGCTAAAGTCTCCCTGGCAGCCCCTGCCATTTCAGTCACTTCTCTTTACTTCTTTCCCTTCTCATCATCCTTCTCTTCCACCCATTCTTCTCCCTCTTCTTACCTGAAACTGTCTTATATAATCCACCTGAGACAGAATTCCTGGGAACAATAATTATGATTTAAAAAAAATTATTAACCTAAAAATAAAGCAGTCCTCCCTACTCCCCACCCCCACACATACCCTCACAGTGAATTTCAAATCCAAATCCTGGTTGCAGACAAACGATCTAATCTAAGATGGTTCTATAATCTATCCCAGGAACTTGTAATTACTTTGTATTTCAGTAATTTCTCACTGTTAAGTAATTTAATTTTTAACACTTTAATTTATAAAAATAATAAAGACGAAAAGTATGCACAAAGAATGTAAATTTCCACATAAAACAAGACCTAAAAATTGAAATAACACAGAGGAACAATATTTGTGGAAAGACTTATAAGACATATTGACTCGGTGTACTAATATGGTGTAGATGGTTATAAGGAAAATGCTGCATACAGCTGTGTATATTGTGTGTAGACATATACAAATACAAACACATGTATAATTTCTAATATCTATTTTAAAAATATATGACAAAGGGCTTGTTAATTTCTGTAAATTTTAATAATAATTAATGTGCAAGAATAGGTTTTTCCATTTTCCTTTCTATTCATTTTCCACATTGTCTACTATGATGGTGCTTATCTTACTGGTGAGGAAAATACTCTACTGAAAATATGATCTTTAATAATTATTGTCTTAAGTTTCCCAAAGCAGATATTTTCTTATCCTTCCTGTATCATTTGACCCCCATTTTATTTTATTTAGGAAACTATAACTCCACTTATGTCATTTTGAAGTGCTGCATTGTACAATAAATAAAAGGAGACTTTTCCTTAAAGCCTTTACCTACAGGCTTTCTCCAGAGCCATTTTGAGTCAGCACCTCCATCCGTGGTCCAAGATGAGAAACTGTGTACTGAATCACCTCGACAGTTGTCTGTTTGCATTATATCATCAGCTCCCACCTCATGTGCTGACACCACTTTCCTCACATCCATTATTTGCTGCTCCCAAGTGCCGGCATTCTCAGACAGAATGGAGAATCACTTCTCTTTGCTAAAAATAGACACACCAACATTTGAGATATTTCCCTAGAATTTCCATGCAATATTGTTACTTTTTTAAACAGAAGAGCTCTATAGAAGTAAGGACAGACCTAGTAGTCCTCTACTATGCAGTTTCACTGCTTAACTCAAATATTTCCCCTGTCACCATCACAGTGGCAAAAATGTCACCATTATACAGAGAGGAGGCATTGAAGAGTTTATAATAAGAATATTCATGTGTATAATTAAAAGGAATATCTAAGGTGATTACATCATCTGACCTTATAATTCATGATTGCTTGCAATGATTTAAACTGAGAGGTCATTAGGTAAATTAGGAAAGAGGACGAGGGAAACCCAGAAGGGATAAAATTAACTTCCATTTTTATGATTCCCTTTGCCCCTAGGGCTAACCCAACTCAGGCTAAAGAAATACCATTTTTTCTCATATTTAATCAGCATTTTCTGAGGCTCTTCTAGAAACAGGCATGATTTGGGGTGCTGGCAGCAAGGGAAGAGGCAGACATGTGCCACCTCATTAGCATTTCCAGTCAATTGGGGAAAACACTTCCAAAAACCAAGGGAAAGGTCTGGAGCTTTGAGAGAATGTACAGGGCAATGTATCCAACTTTGGCTCAGAGAAAACTAGCAAGCAGATAGACTTGACTTTGTCTTAGCAAAATTTACCATTTTCCATTCAAATTGAGAGCACATACTTTATCTCATTTGACTGTTGACACATTGCAAGTTAAAGGTCATTATACTTGATTTTCTCTATGATGAACTCTTCTCCACTGTATTTTTATGTACTTTATGAATTCCCATCAGTACATCTTATTCTGCTTGTTTGTTTACATGTCCCTCTCCTGGGTTGAAACTTTTAAAGGTCATGGTCCAAATATCAGGTGCTGATACAAAAGAAATACTTAGTAAATATGGATTAAGTGATAAAATAAAAACTATTCCATATTTTTAAACTCATATAATTTTATATAATTTTCATGATACCTAGAAGCATATGCTTCTAAAGGACTACCATATTTTTTGTTGATTTCAAATGACAGTACTAATACAATTTTAATATGGTTGATATTATTAGATGATGATGTTGGAGAAAATGTTAAGAAAGTCCAGAAAATTTAGCCAAAGACTACTTAAGGGAACTGGAGTGGGAAAGGCTGTCAAATTGAAGAAGAATCGTATAAAAAATTGAGAAATCTGTGTTCCCAAGGTGATCTCGTTCTCATCCAGAAAATCCAGGCAGCTAGCCAGCTCATTGTAACCCCTAAGAAGTTCATTCATGAACTCTCCCTCTTCAAAAAAAAGAGAATCATACATATTCAGTTTCCACTACCAGAGCTGAGAGGTATAAACAAACACCACCCCTAATTTTACGTAAACATGTTTTTCAAAGTATTTACATGATGAATGAATAAAATGTCACATTACTAACAAAGTACAAAATTTATGGGTACTCCAATAGAAAGTAGGATATTGTCACTTGCCACAGGACTTTAATGAATCTTAAATTGTTTTTGCAGCAGAAATATATGGGAAAACATAGGGAATAGAGAAAAGAGGACCCTTGGTGATTGTGGGGGGGAGGGAAAGAACTGGAAAGAAAAGGGGACTTCAGACCTGATTTCAGAAAGTCATTAGTAATGAGTCACTCTGTAATTGGCCTAGTTCCGGGGAACCATCAGTATCTGCCTTTTTGAATCAGTGTGTAATTTTGTGAGAATGTGACAGCCTGGTGCTGAGTGGGTTGTAGGTGAAGTATGCCTGCCCTGTCGTATGAGAGGCACAGGATTGGCAAGGAAAATCCATCTGACATTGTGAGCAGCCAAATTAATCAACAACCAATTTTTCAGCTACACTGAATTGAACCTCAGTAACTGTTTTTTAAATACCTCCAAGGAACCTCTTACATGCTTTCCTACTTTCTTCTTATAATATAGTATACAAATAAATAGAACTCAAAAACTGTGTAGGTTCATAACACAACTGAGCTTCTTATTTTTGACTCTGGAAACATTGCATTATGTATAATGTTCACAACACAAGGATAAAGTTAGACCCAGGGATATGAATTGCTGGTTTGCCATGTAAGAAGAAAAAAAAAAAAAAGCTAGTAATTTTATTGTAATACTGGTTGGTGTGAGAGGGGGCGTTTAAGGAAATAGGAAGGTTACCCGAGATGATTTGGATATCACATCTGGGAATCTGTACAGAGATGTTTACTTAGTTGCATATGCTTTCAAAATCGAGGAAATTTAAATAACACCATGAGAAAAAATTCACAATTGCAAAAATATAAAAGTGCAGAAATGTGGGTGGAAATAGCATTTTCTTTTCTACATAAGCTCTATTATATAAATTACTTTGTATAGATACAGTATAGAAATAAAGAAAATGGGTTTTGGAATAAGACAGACTCAGATTCAAATCCTAGCTTCCTAGCTTTACCTCATTCTTGTTTTGGTCTCTAAACAACTACTAAATTCTAAGAGTCTCAGTGTCTTCAAGTGTAAAATGGGGATAATATAAATAATAAATAAGTAAATAAGGGGTAATATAAATATTTAACATAGGATGATTATTAGGAACAAGTAAGACTGTGCATAAAATACCTGGTTCATAGTAAGCATACAATGGGTTAGCTTTTATTACCATTCATAATAACACTCAACAAATTGCTCCAAAGTCAAAATATTTTTCAACCCCCTTTGACTTGAAGATTTATATTGTTTCCATTATATGATGGTTGCATTGCATAATTTAAATAAATATGAATATGGATCACATGCTTGAAATTTTAATCATAGGAGTGGGTTTATGAATGACTTCATAGTAAAGTCCTGAAATGTCATTAAAATAAATTTGTATTAAACTTGAAGTGATTGGGTGTCTATCCCAGGCAAGTCCCTGTTATCTATGTTTGCTTTTGAATGCTCTTGCAAGAAAAGAAAGGAGGAGGAAAAGAAGGGAAGAAAGGAGGAAAAAAGGAATAGCAAAGGATTGAATTATTTTTTTATTTATTTATTTTAATTTAAATTTTATTTTTATATTCCCCATACAATTACAACCCCCTTATTTTTACCCCAAGACCTCCTTTCCCCGCCCCCACCCCCCATAGAGTGTCTCCTGTTCATAGTTACTTATTGATTTTAATATTTTCTTTCTTATAGTTATTCTTTTTTCTGGTCCGATATTTAAGTTTTCTAGATTCCTGCTATGAGTGAGACCATCTGGTATTTTTCTTTTTCTTTCTGGCTTATTTCTCTGAGCATGATCCCTTCCAGTGCCATGCATGTTGCTGCAAATTGCATGTGTTTATCTTTTTTGAATGCTGAGTAATATTCCATGGTGTATCTTCTTGATCCAGTCATCTATTTTGGGGCACTTGGGTTGTTTCCAAAGCTTAGCTATTGTAAATAGTGCTTCTATAAACATAGGGGTGCAGGTGCTCTTTGGAATTGATGTTTCTGTGTCCTTTGGGTAAATACCTAGGAGTGGAATTGCTGAATCATATGGAAGCTCTATGTTTAGTAGGTCCAGAAATCTCCACACAGCTCTCCATAGTGGTTGGACCAGTTTGCACTCCCACCAGCAGTGCAGGAGAGTTCCTTTTTCTCTACACCCTCGCCAACATTTGTTGTTGCTAGTTTTTTTAATATGTGCCATTCTCACTGGTGTAAGATGGTATCTCATGGTAGTTTTGATTTGCATTTCCCTGATTACAAGTGATGTTGAACATTTTTTCATATGCCTGTTGGTCATTTGCATTTCCTCTTTGGAGAAGTTTCTTTTTAGCTCTTCTGCCCATTTTTTGACTGGATTATTTTCTTTGTTGTTCTTGAGTCTCATCAGCTCTTTGCAGATTTTTGTGATCAGTCCTTTATCATTAGTGTTGGGTGCAAAAATGTTCTCCCAGTTGGTGGGGTTTCTCTTGGTTTTTGTTATTGTCTCTTTTGCTGTGCAGAAGCTCTTTAATTTGATGGAGCCCCAGCTGTTTATCTTTGCCTTCACTATCACTGCTTTGGGTGATGTGTCTGTAAAGATGTCTTTGATGTGCATATCATGGAGTGTTTCGCCTATATTTCCTTCTGTATATTTTATGGTTTCAGGTCTTATGTCTAGTTCTTTAATCCATTTTGAGTTGGTGTTATTATTAACTATAACAATTAGGAACTTTGTTCTTGCTCAAATTGCCTTAAGGTTTTTTCTCAGCCTAATGTAATCAAAGATCATCTTCATTCTTGTACTTTTACTCCAAATTGCCACCACATACATAGTTCATTGACCCTTCCACCTAACATCTTGGACAATTTCTGGGTTTTTGTTTGTTTGTTTTCATTTGAAATTGTGACTTCACTTAGCCTAGCAAACTGCCTTGGCCGTATGGCCCCACCAGAAGTTTCCAGAGTTTATCGATTTACCTAATTCATTCTTTTGTATTTAATTGAATGATTTATACATGCCCTCTCCCCATGACCCATGGTCCCATAAAAGGGCAATGTCCATGTATTATTTTACACAAGCACAAAATCTATACAAACATTTGCTATTTAAGCATGTATGCATATTTGCAGGTGTGTGTATATGGAATCTATTTTAGTTTTATGGCATGTTTTATATTAATTCATTACAAATGCATAACTTGGTCTGTTCATTGATTTCAATTCAAAAGGATAATATAGGAGACAGGTATGCATGGTGAAGCATGATAATGCTGTCTTGCTTTGTCCTTCATCAAGACGTACAGAAAGGATAAGTACAATTAGAGATATGGTATTTCACCTGTGGAGAGACAGCTGGCTACAGTACATGTGAACCTGCTTTCAACACTTCACAGACATTGTAAGTGAAAATCATTTCGATCAAAGCCCCAATTCAGATCACACACTGAAATTGATCCATCTGGGTTATATTGTAGACTGAGAAATACATTGGAAGTTTCTACTTGAGAAAACCAGCTTCAAAGTCATATAAGACTTGTCACTCCAGGAAGTTTAGATATATGAAAAGAGTCTGATGTGGAAGTTTGGAGAAGCACCTATACTAAACTGAACTATTGCCAAGATTATTAACACATCACTTTGATGAGCCAAAAATTTCCGTTTTTCCCCATAAGGGTGGATATCTTAGATAGTCTGAGGTGGAAATAGGGCACAGCTCTTTATTTTAAGATAAAAGCATCTCATCTTGAAAAAAAATGCAGTTAGGTTTTGACAGAGGCTGTTGGAAAGTGGAGGCAAGCATGATGTACTATAAATGTTGGTATTACAATCAGATCACTTTTGGTAGGTGCCTTCTGATCATCTATTTAGTATAATGTCAGCTGGGTTTGAGAATCATTTCTTTTTTATAAACCATCTGTTTTGTTATGAAAGTTTCTTTATAAGCCATATGTAAGCGGAGAGCCTTAGTTCTTTTTTTTTTTTTTTAAACATTGTCTTCTGTGTTCTTTGTTTCAACATCCTGTGTACTGAATGGTAGTTTTAACCTGTCTAGGAGAAATGCAGGGAGTACAACCAAATAAATAAAGAAATGCTTGGCAAATACAAATTATCAGTTGATTGAAGACATGTCTGTGCAAGCAGTAGTCTCAGACACTGAAGAATCTCAAGACAAAGTAATTCTGTTTACAAAATGAGGAGTCATGGTCATGTTGCCTTAGGAGCTTCAACTTCCCTATTTTACCATGGGAGAAATAAAAATGAGAGATTTCTTAGAGTTTATTAACTAAAATGTAAATACAAAAGGGCAATGCAGGAAAACACCCTGCATTGTATTAAATTATATTTAAATATTGAAGTATTTCATAAATGCTTTTTTTAAAGATTTATTTTTATTTATTTATGCATACAAGAACTGAGGTGTAGGCCAGAGATGTGAGGGGTGAGAGGATCCACCAGACAGATGGGGAGCAGAACAGGCAGATCCACTGAAATACAATTCTAAGGGGAACAGCAGGTGAGACAGAAGAGGTCTATTGTGCCATGTGGGTTAGCTCCCTGGCCAGGGATCAAACTCATAGGCTGTGGATAGCTTCACAGTGCTGTGCTTAACCCCTTACGCCACCAAGGAGGCCCTATTTCATAAATTCTTGAAAACAAAAGTTGTAACTTTAATCAGTGCAATAAACAATTATTAATCACTAGAAAGCAGGATAGTATAAGTGATTTAACAACAATTTACTATTGTTGGTGACTCACCTTACTCCTCCATCCTAGCAGGTTCTTCTTACCCGTGAACACAGTCAGTCATTTGCAAGGTAGTAAGGCTAATGACTATAAAATAACTATTTGGGATTATCTTCTTCCTTTACGTTAAACTTGACCCTAGATTCACAACACAAAAATCATACTCTGGCATCGATTAGAAGTATGTGGTTGTACTTGAGTCCTCTTAAGATTCCATGAGTGTGGCTACATATTCTAGATCAGAAGCAACCTAAAGATCAAAAGCATCAATATCAGTTCAAGAATTTATGTTTAGAATACGACGATCTTGCAAGGAGCACCAGTTATAAGCACAACTGAATGCTCTTAAAATAGTTCAGATGTGCTGGATGATGAGCAAATTTAAAAGCAAGCTATACATATAAGAAATATATAGCAGTCTTTTCTGAATAGTCAATTTCTTGGTAGTACCAAGAGTACTGTTGATGTTATTTGTTTATATTTGCACACACCCAGTTATACTATTCTGAATGTTTTAAAACATCTCACAGCATTTAATTCCACTCAGTTCATCCCAATTTGTAGATATTAAGCTTGAAAACTTTGGCAGAAAACAACTCAAGATTCATATTAGCTATATTCCACATGTAAGTGAAATCATGCAGTATTTATCTTTCTGCTTCTGAATCACTTTTCTTTGAATAATCCCTCCCAATTCTACCCATGTTGCCACAAATGGAATGAGTTTATCTTTTCTTGATCACTAGTAGTATTCCTCTGTGTATATATACCATATCTCCTTGACACACTCATCTATTCTGGACCACTTAGCTTGTCTTTATATCTGGACTATATTAAATAGTGCCGCTATATACATAGAAGGGTGGGTTCTCTTTTGGATTAGTGTTTTTGCACAAGATATTTTTAAGAGGGATTTAATGGTGACATTAGCTAGAGGAAATATGCCATTTCATATCCTCACAAGATATTCATGATATCTTAGTTAACATTAGTTTATAACATTAGTTATGTTGCAATAAAATGTTTCGGGCCTCCCCAGTGGCGCAGCGGTTGAGCTCTGGGTTGCAAAGCTGCCTGCAGCCTCTGCAGTGTCGGTTTGATCCCTGGCTGCTCCCCGGCCACCGGAGGAGGGTCCCTCATGGCGCGCAGACCTCTCCTGCCGCCCGCTGCTCCCCTCAGCAGTGTACTTCGGTCCTTCTGCCTGCTCTGCTCCCCGCTCTGGCTCTGGTGAATTCTCTCACCCTCCCGCACTTCTGACTGTACCCAGTGCATGTATGTATGTATGTATGTATGTATGTATGTATGTATAAATAAATAGATAGATAGATAGATAAATCTTTAAAAAAAATGATAACTGTTTCATTTTGTTTGACCCAGGTTTTTTTTTTTTTAACCCAAATTTATCCTCATAGACCCTAACATGCATGTCACTAATAAAACTAAGGAACTAATATTCCCCAGATTACTTCAGGTAGAAAGACTGTTTTTTTCCAACCGTTTCTAATTGCATATATTGGTGATCATGTGTTTTGAGTCCTGTCAGGCCCGAGCAATAATTAAGGAAGAGCGTTGTGACAAGCATTCAGATTCAACTCCTAATGGACACTCTTATAAGGGTTTATTTTTAATTTCATATTAATATATTACTTAAGAAATCCTAAGTTCTTGGAATGAGGCAGTTGGCCTAGCTACCTAAGCAAGAATGCTCTCTGGACAATATCTAATTGTTCTGGTAAAAAATACACATTATTGCACTGAGGCATCCCAAGGAAATTAGAACTGCAAGAGACTTTCTTTGTTGTCCTGAACATCAGATCTCTCCAATAGCTTGTTAATCAATTCACAATGACTTTATTCACCTACATTTATTAATTAGAAAAACAAATTTTGGACCTCTCTGGTGATGCAAGGGGTTAAGACATAGCACTATGAAGCTATCTGAAACCTCTGCAGCACCAGTTCCATCCCTGGCCAGGGAGGTGACTCACATGGTGCAGCAGACCTCTCTTGATTAACCTGCTGCTCTCCTCAGCAGTGTATTTCAGTAGATCTGCCTGTTATGCTCCACACTCAGTCTCTGGTGAATCCTCTCACTCCCCTGCATCTCTGGCCTGCACCCCAGCTCTTGTATGCATAAATAAATAAATCTTAAAAAATAGAAAAACAAATTTATCTTAATACCAAATAAGGTGCCTTTTAAAAATTGTTTTAAAATTCCTATGATTTATGCCATATGCCATTAAATGAACCTCAAGATTTTAATCATATAAAATTCTGCCTAAAAAAAATCCTGTATTCTACCTTTGTATAATTGAGTATCATCAATATAATGTGCTTTATTATAT
This sequence comes from Talpa europaea, assembly GCF_964194135.1. NCBI lineage: Eukaryota > Metazoa > Chordata > Mammalia > Eulipotyphla > Talpidae > Talpa > Talpa europaea. The sequence goes on along the minus strand of NC_140077.1, from coordinate 34,321,693 downwards.
AAATTTCAGCTATCTTTCGAGTATTCCTTTCAGACTGTGTTTCTGAGAGTATGTTTGAACCTGACCAGTATATCATCCATCATCTTAGCTCTTCTCTCAGCTTGCTTTCATGTCATCTCTGCTTTCCCCCAAAAAGCCACACACATCATCCAGATCTTTATACCAATCACTAGTATAAATGTAATGAAGAACAAGTGCAAGGACAGAGCCTACAGCATGATGCCCAAGGCTTCTGTCTGACTTGGTATTTGTCAGCACTTATGAGGTACAGATGATACTTATACTAACTATAAACCTATAAATCCAGACTGTATCATATCCCTGTCTTGCCCACAAGGACATCATATGTCTTGCTAAAATCAAAAACCATTCTATCTATGTCATTCTAGTTTGCTAGTCTAATAATACTACCAAAGAAGAAAATTATTTTAGCTTGATTTGTCTTGTTTTTCCAATCCTACAGAGAACTTTGTAATAAATCTTTGCAGTTTTATATTACAGCATCCCTGATTTATTTATTTATTTATTCAATTGTGTTTTCATCTCTGAAATAGGAATATTTGACCACTTCCAATCTATTGGCAGCCCTCATCTTCCAAAATTTTGCAAATTTACTCTATAATTTTTAATGTGGTTAGACCTTAATTTGTCATTCATAAAGTATCCTTTATCAAAATATTTTTAAGTATTGGCATTTGAGACTTGATTCAATTCCCAATTCAACTATATACTTGATTAAAATGTTATTTATTAAAGAATATGTTGAGACTATAATATCAAGAAGGCAGATTTGTCACATATATCTTCTGTACCCATCTCACCCAAATCACTGAATGATAGAAATAATATAAAAGTAAGAATACATTGATAGTAGTATTCATAAGTAAGTAGGGATATGATCATTGGACAGAAAATCCTGAAAATCAAATGCATATGGAATTAGTTTGTTGGAGAAATAAGACTAGAGGAAACCATAATCCACATAAAGGCCAAAACTGCAGTAAAGGGAAGTGCAAGTTCAATGGCATTTGAATTTCATGATTAATCAATACATGGCAAGCCATTTGGGCAAGTGCTTCTCAAACTTTATGGATGTGAATCACCTGGGGAATTCTTGAAATGCTGAGTCTGATTATAAGAACTGTGGTGGTAGCCAAGAGTCTGCATTTCCTACCAGACAGTGCTGACACTACCGATTCTTGGACCTTGCTTTGAATAGCAGGGGTCTTGATCAGAGGCTTCTGGGGATTGTGCCCAGCAGTCTTTTTAACAAGTCCCCAAGGATTCTGATGCAAGCTCAAATGTGATACCCACTGGTAGTTAAGTGAGCAGGTATATCTTGGTCAGCTGACCGATTGTCCCTCTACCACCACTTTCATCTTTGCCTTCATTCCTAGCTACAGGTTCTATGACTGTTTTCTCCCAAGTTTAAAATTTCACCTAACTTTGCTCTCAGAATTAATCAGTGCTGCCGAAGAGGGCTTCTCGTGTTGATTTGTTACCCAAGGTAGAACAAAGCAAATTTGGAGATAATCTTTCTCAATCATCTACATAAAAGACAAGCAAAAGAAAAGACAGGACTGCCAAGCGAAATCTATCCAAGTCATCTATCCGGCAGTGAAGCTTTTCTTATTTTTGCATTTGCATGACAGGATGTCTAGCTTGCCTATGAAATTCCACTCACTTTTCCTAGAATTAGACATCCGGTTAATTCCTGAACCACCATTTATATGGAAACTGTGTCTAGTTTTGCCCCTAATATTTTAAGGGACCAGTTCAGGACAATCATAGACATCAACCATATATGAAAATACTTGCAAGTTATTTTTCAATATGAGTTATTGAATGCCGTATTTATCCTCTTGCCTTGATAGTGATCTAAAAGACTGGGTTTCTATTTAGAATTTTGGATTCTTTGGATTTCTATACGGGAATACAGAGTCAAAGGGACACCCTGCACCTGGCCGTCTAGCCCTCCAGCCCTCCACTTGGACACCTGGGCATCTACTGATTCTGATTTTCTTTTTTTTCTCAACAGATCGCATTTGATCTCAAAACTTAGCAATCTGGCTTGTTTTAGGGATTTGAACCATAGCAGCCATAGGTACTGCTGATGAGTAGCAGGGCAGCAGAAAGCATGCCTTCCCAAATGACATATATGGGGGACATCAGAAATTTGTGAAGAGTCTCTAAGATGATTACCTAGTTAGTATTGCTTGAGTCAAATCATTTTATATAATGTTTCAAAAATGCAGTAGTTATTTATCAATAGCACAATATTTGTATTATATCTAACTATATTTTATATTATTTATTTTTTAAAGATTTATTTATGCATACAAGAGCTGGGGTGAAGGCTAGAGGTGTGGGGTGTGAGAGGATCCACCAGAAACAGAGTGGGGAGAAAAAAAGGCAGATCTACCAGAACACACTGTTGAGGGTAGCAGTGGGTGAGACAGGAGAGGTCTGCTGCAACATGTGGGTCACATCCCCAGCTAGGGATCAAAATTGTGCTGCAGTGGCTGCTGATAAGCTGATTGTGCTGACACATATAACCCCTTGTGCCACTAGGGAGGCCCTCTCACTATATTTTAAAAAAGTAAAATATTACAAAGCTAATGTCCCTTGGATATCTGCTTTCACTGTGTAAACCTTGTGAGTCTTCATCTTTGTGAGTCCTCAAAGCTAATGTCCCTTGGATATCTGTTTTCACTGTGTAAACCTTATGAGTCTTCACCTTTGTGAGTCTTCATCCTGGACAATATTCACCTTTTTTTGCCAATATGCAGGGCTGGTCCTCAGCTAACAGGCACCAGGGAAACATGTTCTATATTTTTCCATGCAACATCATCCTTTATGAATTTAATAACCATTTACATACGATATGTGTACATCGAGTACATTTATTTCTAAATATTTTATTGTAGACATATAATCAAAAAGTAGACAAATATGAAATGTTGAAAAATTTATTTTAGAAAACATAAAGAACACTTTTGTATCCAACACTCAATTTCATCATATAATTAGTTGTCAGTTGATCTCAAGTTCTTTTTATGAAATAAGACTACAAAAACAACAGAGTTTGTTGAAAATTTCCCTTAAATTTCATTCCTTTCTCATGTAGTCATCACAGTAAATTCAGTATTTCATATTCCATGTGTTTTTTTTTTCCCTTAATGCAGCCTTTTCCTTGTTTTGAGATTTTTCTACTTTGCTATGAAGTCCTTCAATTTTACTATAATATGTGTAGCTGTGGATTGGTTTATTTTATTTAAAAGTTAAATATTTTGGCACTTTTAGTATGTTTTTGCATAGGAAAATTCTTATCTTTTCAATCTTAATAATCCTTAGCTGTTATTTATCAAATATTGCTTTTCTGTCATTTTTTTTCTAAGAATGATGTCAAATATATGCCACAACTTCTTCATCTGTCCAGCATGTTTTATATGATTTACTCTTTTGCTCCTCTTAGATTCTTTTGGGGTGAGTTTTCTAGGACCTGCCATCTTTCAATTCATTAATTTGTTTTTTAATTGCATTTGTTATGTTTATCTCTCATATGCTTTTAAAATTATGTCATATCATATCATATATATTTTATTTGCCTGATTTCTAATTGACTCATCAGATAAGAGTTTCGGAGGGGTGCTTTTTTATGCTCTTTTATTTTTAAGTTAACATTTAATTTATCTCATTGAGTATTATAAACATCTTTCAAAATACTTGTATAGTTTCCATAATTCATTTTTTTCTGTAGTGAATTTTATTGACTGACTTCTATAGAATTAATTTTAATGCATTTTCAACATTTGATTCTAGTCTCATTTCAATTTATACTCCTTTTTTTTCCTCTCTTCCTGCCTTTTTGTTCTCTACTCCCTGCTTATTTTCCTTAATGTCTATCTCTCTCTCTATTGCTGTTACAATTGCTTCTCTAATCTCCCTGGATTCAGGTGATGCAGGCTTGGACTTTATGAAGTGTTGATATCAGGTATGAACAGACGTAGTCCCCAAGCCATCAGAGTCTAATCAGTTCACAAATTCCATGTTCTCATCCTCTCTTTCCCCTTGGCCTATTGGGTATTTATAGTGGTGTTATCCAATCATGTAACCACTAGCCAATTGTGGGTATTAAAATTTAATTTCCAATCATTGAGATGGGGTAATATTTAAAATGCAGTTGCCCATTTGCTTCTAATGAGCCTGCAGTAGACAGCTTCTTTCCATCATTGAGGACCATTCTATTGAATAGTACCATTCTAGAGCTATAATCCTAGGCTTTTATTTTTTTCAGAAGCAATTTTTAAAACTGTTTTTCTTTGTAGGAGTGAACCACATGTGCTGTCCCCTTTGTTTCAACAGAGAATCTGACTTTGCTTGTCTATGCCATTGGATCCCTTCTAGTCCTCTTTTACCAGAGGGACTGAAGTCCAGGCTTCTGGTACCTGCCCTTGTAGTCAGAGCCTGGCAAATGCACAGTTACTTTCGATTTCTGCTCCTTTTCTGAATCAGACTAGAAGCTACTTTTACATTTTCCTTTTTTATGCTTTAACCATTACAGATACTTATTTTAAGCAGAGGAATTTTGAAGCAGAAATTCTGTGCATCTTAACTTGGAAGTAGTGCTTTCACTTTTACTGTAGGCTTATATTCTATTATATGCTTAAACAATTTGTTTATTTATACATATCTGTTGTATGTACATTTTAGAAGCTTCAACATTCCCAATTAAAATAAATATGGCCAATAAAATTTGGAAGAGCATCTCAGACAGATGGAACATGAAAGTATTTTTGGTGTATTTCACTGGCTTTATGGAGCCATTGTGTCTGGAGTGGCATGGTCAAGGAAAAGTCATAAAAGATGGTTTAGTGGGGTGACAGGAGGAGAGTATGAGGGTCTTATTGTTCCTTAGACCAAGTCTTAAAAAGGGGTTCTTGTCTTTCATGTTCATGGTATGGAGAGTACGTGTGAGAAGTAAGATAATACAACTTAGATTTTCAAAGGATTTTCTGGTTTGGCATACAGAGTAGACATGAAGGAGTTGGGACTGTAACATATAGACCAGGAAAGGAAATATTTCAATAATGCAGGCAAGAGTGGTAGGGCACTCTTGTGGCAGCAGTGGTAGGGAGAAAGTGGGATTTGCATATGGTTCCGTGTAGAGCCTAACACATTTCTTGGCATGGATAAGGGGTGTGAGAAAAGGCAAGGAGTCTTGGATGTTGCCAAAGAGTACTGCCTGAGCAATGGAAAGGATCTTGGAGCCATTCAAAGAGAAAACACCCCTGACTCTGACTGTTTATTGCAAATGAGAAAACTTATGGAAAGAAACCAATCTCTCCTCCCACTGTACTGGATATGAAAAGAGCTGAGGTTATCCAGAAACTATTAATGCAGAGAGTGAATCCAGTCCTTACTTGGAGCCTGGTATATTTTAAGGGAGTGGGGACCATTATGGACTTTACTGTGAAAAAAATAAACGATGTTTTGAGACTGACTAATGTTAAAACTTGAGTCTGCTGGAGGAGCAACCTCCAAGCCAGTCCAGTAGGGGCCATAGCAGTCATACTCCCTTGCCCTGACCTCCCTCCCTTTGTAGCTGTCAGTCCTTCTGCCTGAACTAGGCTGATCTGCAACCACTGCTGTCCATCTGCCACCTGTCACCTCTGTGCTCTATTACATGATGCATCCAACCAAAGGTTGCAGGCACAGACTGGGGGGGAATTGTGGGTGAAGCTGCAGGCCCCAACCCCAGGGCACACTGGCCGTGAAGACTTTACAAGGGCAAGAACTCATGTAGACTGGCCCCTCAGCTTGACTGTATACCCTGTGCTTTGGTTTCTTCCTCAGCAGGCCACCTGGTGTCCTCTTCCCCACGTGTTGGACCCCATTGCTCTGCCTCTGATTGCCAGACTGGCCTCTTCTTCCACCCAGCCAGTCCTGGGTTGCCTGGCTGAGTGAACCAGGTGCCATGTTGCTCTCAGGCTTGCTTCTTAGACTCTGGTCTCTGAACCTCAGACAATATCTGGGACAGGAAAGACTGCATCTTGTTACTGACCGGTCTGTAAATTTTCTCTCTCCTTCCCCCTAGCCCAGCTCTTGCTTGTCTTACTCCCAGTAAATACATTCTGTTGTTGTTTCTTTCCATGAGTCTTCTTTTACATTCATGCCCTGCAGTTCTAAGTGGCCAGGTGAGAACCCACCACCTAGGTTTCAAGTCTCTTCACCAAACCAACTCAGTCTTCCAAGTATCCAAATGAATATGACTGTGATGACTGTGTTGAAGTTTGCTATGATTTAGATTTGGTTATTATTCTGCCTCTTGATTCTTGCCTCTGAAAAAACACTCATTTCAACTCTCACATTTTTTTTCCTGAAAATGTGAATGGACGCTCCTTTGACAAAATGAACTTTCCTTCCTACACTAAGATGCCTGCTGTGAGCAGCTGCAGAATCAGTCTGTTTCAGGGACAAAGAAAAGGATGTTTGAAAGTGTCTGCATCTCATGCTTCTATATTATTTTTCTTTGCATTTATTTTATTATTCCTAAAATGCCAAGAATCTGGGTTTTTTTCTAATTTACCTCAAATATTTATCTTAGATAAAGATGTGCTTTACCGTTTTCAGTTTAACTGTGATTACTTTTGATCCTCCCTGGATATGGAATGGCTCATTCCCTAAATAAAAGATTACGTTTTCACACAAAATAAGAAAACTGCCAAATGTAAACAGGAATTGGATGTCTTGCTAATAGTCTAACAGGAAGAATATTGTGTTAAATCAAAGAAGAGTTTTTAAATCAGCAATGCATACAGTTCTTATATAAATTACCAACTCAAGTATATTTAAATGATGATTCTTCCTAACAGCCAAATCAGTGGCTCACTGAAACGATATAGAGAAAAGTCTACATCTCTTGATTATTAAACATCTGTTAGCTGTAATATGTCTTATAGACATTGTGACTGGTACTCTGAAACATTAAAATGAAAGATAAAATTAAGGCCTTTCACTACAATATGCAAATTTTAATTTCTGAATAATAGATGGGACAAGGTCTTTCTGTAACTCCCTTAACCATCAATCATCACCACTATTTAACTTCTAAATAGTGGGTACAACTTTTTTAGTAGGGTTCAGGAAAAAGAAAAAAAAGGACAGATTTGGTTGTTTAAAAGACCTGGTGATGAATATCGACTCCCTTTGGTGGCATTCCTCACAAGTTGTTAATCCACCTCTGCTTGAGTGTTAAAGTAACAGAAAATGCATTACCTTCAACCATCATCCATTTTATCTTTTCTGTTTCTACTGGTGATTTCCATACATATAATTGAACATTTGAGACCTGGTTTCTTCAACTAATAAATGGGCATCAAAATGCCAATACCATAGGATTTAAAGATAGTATGTAAAATGAGTATCTTAGTGACATTGGCACTCCAAATAAATAATATTAGTTATTGCTATTAGCTTTAAATAATTATGTCCAACTATAACATGAAGAAGAGACAATGTCACTGGAAGGTTAAACCATAACCATACAACTAGTGAACTTGAATGTGTTTTGGTGTCAATGTAATTCTGTAGAAAAAAATGCAAGAAACTTAATTATCAGAATAATGATTAAACAACTACAAGAAGACCTCAAGGTGAATAAAGAATATTTTAGCAATTTAGTTTTAAGGTAAATGTATAAATTGAGGCAGTATTAATAAGAGTATACATTTAAATGTCATCTATAGATATGCACTTACACATAAAACTAATTTTTATACATAAACTCATATGTAAACACACACTCATCTCTGCATATCACAGAATCACAGTTTGTTAAGGTAGATGGGAACTTCTGAGAGAGCGAGAGAAAGAAAGAGAAAGAAAGCTTACTTCTCTCAATGATTTTCACAAAAGCATTGGTGCTGAGACTCAAAATGCACACATTTTTTATGGTAGGTTATCCTGCAGAAGTTCAAAAAGTATAGACAGGGAGGAGTCCATGTGTTCTGATAGTAACTAAAAGTGAAGTCAGCCTCACTGACATCTGATAAAATTAACTTTTCTGTATACAAAGGAAAATGAAGCTTAGATGCATTTCATGACAGACATTCATGATTATTGAGGAAAGCAGCAAAGAAGGAATAATAGGCCCTAGATATTTTAACACTCTCTAAGTATTTCAAGTCTAATAATGTCATGGGTAGCAAATTAGGGTAGAAACTGATTGCCACTGATTGCAAAGATATTAATATATAACTTAAAGATCCACAGAGAACAACCAGTGAACTGGACTTCAGAATTACTTAATCTGTATTAGGAAATTAAAATGCCTTGATCACTAGAATGTAGATGATTAAAATTAGGAAATATTAAAGAAAATACTTTTATAAGCCATTTTTATTGAGGAAAACAGTTTATATTTAGTCATTGAAAATAAAATTGTTACTATGAATTACATGTCTTAAATTAGAACTAGTCTTTTTTTGCTTTCTTTTAGGTTAACGTGGGCTAAACTTATTGCCCAATCCTCTAAATTATTCACAAAAATAAATTAGAATTGCAATATTCAGAATAAAGAAAAAATACAATAACTTTAAAACTTGTACAAGTATATTAAAATTAACTAAGTTTTACACATAGAAACATTTTGGTGCATTTGAATCTTGATCTTAAACCATGAATTTGTATTACGTGAATAACCTCTCATATTGAACAGTGATCGTGATTTTTTTTCTTTTTTTTTAAAGATTCATTTATTCATCCATACAAGTACTGGGATACAGGTCAGATGTGTGGGAGGGTGAGAGGATTCACCAGAGACAGCGGGAAACAGAACAGGCAGACTGACTGAAATACCTGCTGAGGGCAGCAGCGGGCGAGATGGGAGAGGTCTGCTGTGCCATCTGGGTATCTCCACAGCAAGCAGGGATTGAGCTAGCACAGAGAGGCTGTGGACAGCTTCACAGTGCTGTGCTCAACTGCCTGAACACCAGGGGAGGCCCTGATCGTGGTTTTTAAAACTCAGATACTCTATAAGCAAATATTAGGTGACATCTGCTATTTTAGTGTTCTCATGCAATATCTTTGGCTTATAGAACTATATTAAATCATGCATAAGAGAATGTTCCTTTATGGAATGTCTCCAAATAGGGCACATCTTGAGTTACTTGAGCAGACAATACTAAATGTTCGGCCACGTGCTTCTCAGGCCTCTATGGTGACTTTTCATTTCTATATAGATCTGTTAAAATCTTTTCTAATAGTGAACCAATCTCTTCCCTTGCATCCCCCGTCACTTGGAAGTCCTTCTCTCCATTAAGGACTCACAGAAAAGTTCAAAGGCAGTGTCCCAAGCTAGAATCACCTTTGTGATGACAACAAGCACACCCTTTTCCCTCAAAGGAAACTTTCATCAGTTCCACCATTCACCAGCATATTTCTCTAAATAATCAATTTTCAATATTCCTATGAACAGATGACATTGCAAGTAAACCTATTCTCCATGTGGTTTCCTGTCACCCAAAACAGGACCATCATCTTCTTAATTCTGATTATTTCTCCTTCAGGATCTACTCCTGTTCACAACAAAAGTTAACACTAAAGATTCTAGTGAAATTGACACTGCTGTAGACAAAAGAAAAATAAGTTAAAATTTTCGCGAAGTTCAATAATGAGGAGTCACTGAAAACCCTGGCCACAAATCAAACTTAACTAGCTCTGTGACTTGATCAGATTATTTAATCATTCCAAACCTCAAATTTTCATCTTCAGTACCTCAAATAAAACAACGCTAAACTAACAATACATAATTTAGTATATGAAGTGTCTAGCGTCATATCTGGATAATTGTAGGCACTTGATAAATACTTCTTTTTCTACATCAAATATTGTGGATCATTTTCCAGGAGCCCCAGTCACTTCTTATTTATTTCTTAGAGTGATTTTTTTTATGTACTAATTATAAAATGGACTAATTATGTTGTAGCCTTGGGACATTTTAGAGTAGGTCATTAAAGTTGTAATTGTGGTGCAATTTTTTTTAGATAGAGGTCTGGTAATAAGTCCCCCAGAAACCTTTATATAATGTAGCTTTTTTATTTGAACCCAAGGAACTGAATGAGAAAACTAGAACTTTTCATCTTCGAAAGTGTTTATGAGTTTTAAGTAATTAGTAAGAATGACTCTCTTTTGTACACCAGGTCAGCACTATTAGTCCTGTTGGTAGAGGAGGAAATGAGTGCCCAGGGGGGCAAATTCTCTCCCCCAAGGTGCTGTGAGCAGGATGTGAATCCAAGTGTTTCTCCCTATGCATGAGTGGGTGTTTATGGTAGAATTGGGTGCAGACTGGAAGGAAGGTGAAATTCCTAATGAATACTGGTGCATGGACTTACTACTAAAGTTCTTTATAAACTTAGTAAGAGTTATTATCTAGGAAGAGTCAGGGGAAAAGACACCTGCGGCTGGTGTTCACAAAATGTGAATGAATCTTTATGTTACATACATATGAATATAATACATTAAATATAATTTGTATTAATAAGCATTATAGTTTATATAGGTGTGAATTTTATTATATAATTATAAAATACTTCATATAATACCTATAACTATATTAATAATTTAATACTGATTATATATCATTTTAAAATATGAGCGCAATATCTCATTGTGTGCTATATAGAGTAAATGACCAAATCTGCTAGAATTCATTTAGGATTCTACATCCTGTCTGATAGATCCAATGCTGCCTTTGCCTTGATTTCCCTACCTTGGATTTCTCCCTTTGGCCATTCATCTTAAGATCAGGATAAGCCTGATTGCATGCTAGTGTCAATTCCTTTTTCCTTATTCTCCTCTGTTTAACGCATCCTTTCTTCTTCTGTGCTGTCAATTCACTATTACATTTCTTCATTTCAAATATTTAAAGAGGTTTCTGTTTCCAGATATACTGCTTCTTTCTTTCTAACTATACTGAATTTTGAATGACTATATGAATTGAGATGTTAAATATAACTTATTATTAAGTCTAAAACCATATTAATTATCAATGATATTAAATATTGTACTTTTCTTTTAGACATTTCCAGATTAAATCATGTCACTATATAACTGTGGCAAATCATTATACTCTTGGTCTCAATTTTATCTTTACATTAAATCTAAAATGATAGCCCTCTCTTCCTCAAACAGTAGTTAATAACATAATAGAGCACTTTAAATGCATCATACGCTCTGGTCAAGAACAACATTGGGTATAGAAATAAGCACTGCCTCCAGGGTTGTTTTAACTTCAAATTAAATCCAAGTTCTAACCTGTGTTTTCCATTTGCTCCAGGAACACAGAAGTTAATTTCTCTCAACATTAATCCCCTCATTTATAAAATTGTGGTAGCCACATCTCCTTTTAATCAGTTTCATGAGGAGTACTTTGTGGAACCTCAGTAAAACTCTCAGTACTTGAATAGAGGAATTCCTCGAAGTGGTTAGATGGCTGTCAACTCTTCTACCACATGATGCAGAAGTATTTTCTGAGGGCATTCTTTTGTTGATTTATTTCTAGGTAAAACACATAGATGAATATCAATTAGATCAACCTTAACTTAATTAAATCTCTCTCTCTCAATTATCTTCTTCTCCCTCACTTTTATAAAATAGTTACCATGTTTTATTGATTTCAAGTCTGCTCATTTTTGGAGTTTGCATTTCAATTTGCCAAACACTTCAGTTAAATAGCATTCCTTTAAATTCATTTTTGAATTGCTCTCTATGGCTAGCTACTTAATTTTCGTCAACTTAACTTTTACCAGGTTCCATTTTCTTTTGTTTTAATTATGGTCAATAATCTTATCCATATCAATGTTTTAAATAATATCCCCTTCTGTGCTTTCTCTGGTTTACCCATCCTTACCTGTACTTTTGTTTTTATTTGCCTAGTTTCTATATAACATCCAGGTTTAGAACATGTTTTACTGTCCAATCTTTTCTAAACTAGGAGGTCAATCTTGCCACTCTATGTGACCTTATTTGGTTGTCAGGACTCTATCCAATTGACTTGTGCTCACAATTCTCCAACATAACATGTACGCTCACTAGAAAGACTCAGAAAAGTCTGGCGTTAGGGCTAGCATATGGATTTAGGCAAGGAAATGTGAAATAACAGAAAGCACACTGAATTTAGAAACAGAATCTGTGCTCTTGAATCCTTCTTCTTCCCTTTATGCATTTAATGTCTTTACCAAGTCCTCCATCTTGGTTTTAAAATGCTGTCCTCCATGAAATGAGGTGGTGAGAACAGATTCTGATTTTCTCTAATTATACCACTTTATAGTATCAGGAAATATTTATATTTGGGTCAAAATGTATACTTATATATGGTTTAATTTGGAAGATATATATATGCACATGCATACATATTGTTCAGACATTACTTTTTTAGAGTAGTTTTGGGTTTGCAGCAAAATTGAGGGAGGTTACAGAGATAGCCCATATACTCCCTGTCCCCATACATGCTGGCACCTCCCAGTGCCATATTTGTTATGTTGATGAACCTACATCATCATCCTGGTCCGTAGCTAGCTAGCATTAGCACTTTTGTTGTTGCACACTCAGTAGGTTCAGACAAATGTATACTAACACATGACCACTTTTATGGTGTGATACAGAGTATCTTCACTTCCCTAAAATCCCTCTGCACTCTACCCATTTGTCTGTCACCCTTCAGCCCTTGGCAACCACTAATCTTTTTACTGTTTCCATAGTTTTGCGTTTCCCAGCACTTCATGTAATTAGAATCATACAAGTTTGAATTCTTCAACATAGTAATATACATTTAATTTTCTCCATGTCTTTTCACAGCTTGATAGTTCATTTTATTTCTTTCTAACAATGAATAATATTCCATAATTTGGATATACTAGTGTTTATTTAGCCATTCACATATTGAAGGATATCCTGGTTGTTTCAAGTCATGATAATTATAAATAAAGCTGCTGTGAACATCCATATGCAGTTTGTTGTGAAGTTTGGACAAAAGTTTTCAACTGTCTTGTATAAACACTGAGGAACATGATTGCTGGATCTTAGGGTAAGAGTATATTTAGTTTAGTTAACCATTAAACTGCCTTCCAAAGTGGCTGTACCATTTTGCCTTCTCTTCAGCAGTGAATGAGTACCCATTATTCCACAGTATTGACTGTGTTCCAGATTCTGGCATCCTAACAGGTATGTAGTGGCATCTCATTGTTGTTTTAATTTGCATTTCCCTGATATGCAAAATGTTAGTACAAAAATTATTTTAATGAAAAGCCACCAATCTTGGTCTTACCTTCCTATATCAACTCTCCTGCTCCCAAATCCCCGAGTCTGCACCAATTCCCTGCTCCTCGGCCCGCCTCCCCACCCCGGCACACACACACAGGCAAACATATTCATCCACTTGTGTTTGGCATTTTCCTGGTTGTCAGCTGTATCTCTGTATATAACATAGTAAACCTTGATTTATTTATTTATCTACTTTAGTTATGGTAACTTAAATAAAAAGTTAGTGGGTATTTCACCAATAAAATGTGTTTATTCAATAACAGCAACAACAAAAGACATTTTGGAAAGTGCCTTCTCATACGAGACCAGCATACACTTCCTATCCTTTTCCAACTTAGCTAGCAATTCTATAGGTATTGGGAATTTAAACCACTTACACTAAACTCCAGCTCCTCTCTACCCGCTACCTAGTCGCATCACAATTTCAGTTCTCAAAGTTTGTCTTTTTTTTATTAATTAATTAATTAATTTATTTATTTTTAAAGATTGATTGATTGATTGATTGATTTATGCAAGCACTGGGTACAGTCAGAAGCGCGGGAAGGTGAGAGAATTCAACAGAGCCAGAGCTGGGAACAGAGCAGGCAGAAGGACCGAAGTACACTGCTGAGGGGAGCAGCAGGCAGCAGAAGAGGTCTGCACGCCATGTGGGACCCTCCTCCGGTGGCCGGGGAGCAAGCCAGGGATCGAACCGGCACTGCAGAGACTGCGGCCAGCTTCGTAACCCAGCGCTCAACCGCTGCACCACCGGGGAGGCCCTCAGTTCTCAAAGTTTGTCTTAATGGCAGTTTGAAGTACATAGAATATTGTGGTTCAAAAATGTCCAAATTTAAAGTTGATCTAGTCACATAATTCCTTGGTTTCCTCCTAACAGATTTTCAAACTTAGAGTAACAATTATATTTGAGTGAGCATCCATTTAAACCTGCAAGCCTGTGTCTTTTTTTTTTCCCAATGCAAGACCTCTTTCATCTCAGTTTGAGTTGCATGAGGCTTTTAATATGAAATCACTTTCCATTCAGTCTAAAGCTTCCTTGTTGCTCACGAATGTCATACATAATGAAAGATTATATGCATTTATCCTCAGCAGTAAATCATTTATCACACAAGGGAGATATATTATTGTGAATTCTGATCAAAGCTGCCCACTTCCTTTTGCCGGCAGAAATGCTGCACCCTGTTAGTTGATTGTACAGTAATATCCTGGGAGAAACAGGGAAAATTATGCTATTGAATGAGGGTTCAGCAAACTCTAGGGTTTTTTTAAATGGCTTTTTAAAAAGTCATGTTTCATGTAGAACATTCTATGATCCAGGCATGTGAACTATAAAAGTCTTACTTTTTTCTTTTTTTCTTTACTTAATTAAATCAGAAAGCTATGGGATTTTTGCAGCTTCCTCTGTGATGTCTGTAAACGTATTTGTGAATGACACTGTGTGGATATATTGCCCCCTTTCTAGGAGAGACAATAATTATTACCACTTCTTTTTGAAGCATGCTGTGAGTGGTTTTATCAGTTCCTTTACTAATGAGCTTCCTCTCTCCTTTATAATGCCAATCATAAAGATGCCTTTTAAATAAGATTTATCTCTGAGATTTATTTTCTTTTCACTCTTCTTTATCAAGCTGTGTAATGCTTTGCTTAAGGAAATCACCCACAATACCCAGGAAGAAAGCATAGCTGACCACCTTGATCTCCTGTTGATATACTCTCCTTGTGTCCTCCTGAGACAGTCAATTCCAGAAAGGTCTTTCCAGTCCTCCTGAAGGGTATTCTCTTATGTTTGATCTTTGATTTTGGGTTATCATTGCCTTATGTTGCACATCTGTGTTCACTGATTCGATAGCATGTGAATGTGTTAGTATTAACTTTATTCTGAATAAAGTGAGATGCAGGGTAAAGAGAGGTAGGAAAAGTAAACCGCCTTTCTTCCTTTGGTCTCACTTGGACTGCTGGTTAGTGTGTTCTTTTTATTCAGACCTTAATGCAAAGTAGTAGCTAGTAATCCACAAGATCAAAACGCCTAACATTTTAAACAATCTTACTTCATTGGATAATCATCATATACTTGAAGCAGATTTTTGGTGCTTTGGCCATGTTGAGCTCAAACAAAAGAAGCCAGTTGTTTCACTAACAAAATGGGCTTATTGAGAAACAACAAAAAGGCAATTAGGAAAGCAGTCTCCAGGCTCACCACATGTGCATTTCCTATGTGCTATATGCTCTATCCACCAAATGTACCTGGGGAGTGGGAGTGTCCCTTGTACATTTTATCGAAGTAAATGTAATTTGCCCATTCTTTTTTTTTTTTTTGTAGATTTATTTATTTATTTATTTATGCAAGCACTGGGTACAGTCAGAAGCATGGGAGGATGAGAGAATTCACCAGAGCCAGAGTGGGGAACAGAACAGGCAGACTGATGAAATACACTGCTGAGGGGAGCAGCGGGTGAGGCAGGAGAGGTCTGTCGTGTCATGTTGGACCTTTGCTTGCGGCCGGGGATTGAACCGGCGCTGCAGAGGCTCCATGCAGCTTTGCAGCCCAGCGCTCAACCACTGTGCCACCAAGGGAGTCTCTAATTTGCCCATTCTTAAAATAAGAGATGATTAAATTTGTCAAAACCGAATATAGCTCTAACAGAAACATAATTAGGTGTTCGGATTGATAGTTCTTAGTTCTTTGACTATTCAAATTCTTTCACTCTCATTTAGGTAAATTGCCAGATTCAGAGAAAACAAGATAGGACACCCAGTTAAATTTGAATTTCAGATAAATAATGAATAGATTTTTAAGTAGAGGTTTGTCCCAAATATTACTTTCAGAATACATTTGAAGAAGAATATTGTAATTCACCTGACATTCAAATTAAACTGAATGTTCTGTATTTTATGTGACATCCTACAGACAAGAGAATCCAAATTCCGGACAATGCCATTCTATAGAAATCAATTCCCCAGCTTGGTAACTACTGTGTACTGAATGACATCTCCCCAAAATTCATATGTTAAAGTCATAATTCCCAATGTGACTGTATCTGAAAACAGGAGATTTAGGAGGTAATTAAGGTTAAATGAGGTCATAAGGGTGGGAATCTAATCTGATAGGAGTGGTGCTTTATGAGAGAGAAAAGAGAGATTGAGATTCTCCATCATGTGAAATTACAGCGAGAAGGCAGCCATCTGCAACCAAGGAGAGAGTTCTCACCAGACGCAGATCTCAATGGAACTTAAATCTTAGAATGCAATTCTTCAAAATTGTTAGAATTCTGTTGTTTAAGGAATAGATTGCTGTTGTTTAACGCATTTGTGATATTTTGTTATGGCATAGATTTCTTGACCAAGTAAATTTAGGACATTTTACTGTATCTCAGTTTATATTTCTTGTTGAACTATAAACTGACAAGGAAGGTCATTACCTTTCCTACTTTTATTAATCTGGGCATATAAGTCAATTACTCTTCTAATTCTAAGCAACTAGTGAAGGAATCTGCTAATGGTTGGCCTTAAGCATTAGAGAAAGTCTATGATTGACTAATTTCTCAATGTTAGTAAAATCTTAACTGAAAATAATAAAAAGAATCATAGGAGGTGGATGAATAATAAATCCTGGTCTGCTACTGGCTAGGATATTTCAAAGGCAGTCGTGGGAACTTAATTTAATTAACTAGGGAAGTGGAGGAAGAGAGCCTGCCTTTAATGTTATAACCTATATCATCTGTCTAAATTTTCTGATTATTAGACATGTATTAGGAATGGAAATGTGCGCGTGTGTATAAGAGAGAAAGAGTGTGTGTCTCTCTGTTCAGCTATGTTTCAGTGTGTGCAAATGTGCACAGAGCAAGCATTGAATCAAGACTTGGTAATACCACTTAGATATTAACACCTGAGGCTTCTGAAAGAGCAGCCACACACCCCCATCACACTTCCAAGTGGCAGAACTGGGCATTGACCTACATCCAAAGGACACATCTTTCCACCATGAAGGCGAGAAGGCGAGACACACTATGGGGATTGGATGGGGGTGATAAGGGATTAGGGTCAAAATAAGGGGGTGGGAATTGTATGGGGAATATAACCAAAATGAAAATGCATACATTGTGCAAAAATGAAAAAATATATAAGAATTATATAAAATAAAAAATAATTAAAGTGTTAAAATTAGCTTCAAGCACAATTTGTAAATCATGTATCAGACCATTAAATGAGACATATAACAACAACAACAACAAAAGACTACCTTCTTTGGAAACTAGAATTTCTCCCATTTCTCACAGTAGATTTTGTATATACTTGGAAATTAGTAATGTAGCATTTTCTCAACTTGAATCATGAAGTGAGATTCATTCTTACTCCACCTGTTATAAATTGCTCCCTAAGACATTTTTTAATAAGGGCAATAGTTATTTTACTACCTTTAATGTGATAATGGAATTAGGAAGTCTTCCTGTGAGAGGAAGAACACAGTACTCCTTTACTGACCTTCTTAACCTAAAAGCAATGTTCAAAAATTTTAGATGCAGCAAAACCAAAGCTAAGTTAGATAGCATGGCTTTTTCAGCCTGCATAGCTACTCTGAAATATATAGCCTTATGCTACCATCGTGCCATGTTCTGTGTTACAATTTTGTTAATGAGGCAGTGAGATGGAGGTGAAGGTCTTGACTAAGTAGGGGCAGAATTCTCTATAAAGATCAAGATGTTTATTCAGTCTGATATAAGAACCACTAAGCTACTAATTGCCCAGAAATTAATATACCATAATTGGGAGTAAAATGACTTCAAGTGAATGGGCACTGTCTTCCCTGATACTAAAATTGAGCAATGAAATGTACCAGTGGTTGCTGGACACAAGCCTAGTCCTCTACACATGATTGAGAAGATTTTGCAGTTGAGTAAATACACATTTGTCATACTATGTATTTTTTTAACTTCTCAGGCTTGCACTTAGTTTTTCCCTTTCTTTAAGGTTCAAATAGTAACAGAATGCAGTTCACCTGCTGAATTTTAGCAGATGCTTCCACATCTGCCTCTGAACTCATAAGTCTTATGATCAAAGAATTGACCTCCACCTGCTTTTGAATTCAAACTAAAGGGAAATTTTAAAATAAATCCTTAACATTTTTTAAAGATTGTAAACACAACTTCACTAGTAAGAAACTTCATAGTTGCCAGATGAGTAACTTTATTAGCAACAGTTGTCTCAGCCAAGGGATTACTGATAAATCTGAATGTTATTGGTAACACATTGGAACACCTTCATAAATTTGAAAGCAGCTGTCAATCTGTCACTTAAATTGCTCCAATTCCTAATTCTTCCATTTATATTTGAAAGGATTTTGGAAAGGTTGTAACTCTGCAGACAGTCTGTAGGTGATTTTAATTCCAATTGGATACCTTAAAGATCTTGCTGTCTTAATTAGTCCTCCTTTTAAATCAAAACACTTAATTAAATTCTCAGTCCAGCTAAAGAAAGCATACAATTTAGTCAGTGTCACAATATTCTTCACAGCCAAAGCTAGATTCCACCTTCAGCAGTAACAGGGAAGGGAATTTGTTCTAACATCAAATAGCTTTTTAGCCAATAAACTAGTGCAGAGCCTTAGCTAGAAAAGTTTCTGGTGTACCCAGTTTAAGCTTTGCATTCAGACTGAGACCTTGTTTGGGATTCTTACTCCTATATTCTCCATCTCCACACTGCTGGATGATTCACTTTATTGATTGTAGGGGCAGGACAGGCCACAGTGCAGGTTTTCTGATCCCATGCAGACTGGGTAAAGGAGCAGTCAGAGTCCTCAGTGTTTTGCAGGTTTTTTATTGGGGTTCACCAGGCATATGGCAGGCAGGGGTGCTGGCTGGGGGGCAAGTCTTCACTCTATCTGAGCTCTCTGGAGTTCGTTCTGCTGCTTCTCGGCTTCTCTTTCGGCTTCAGCTTCTACTGCTGCTGCTGGCGTCCCCGTGACGCCGCCCTTAAAAGTACAGTCTTAGCTCAGCTGAATCCCATCTACCTATGCCCACACCCTACTCCAGGTGCCCGCCATCAGGCATGCATTCAGGACAAGGATCCATCATCTATCCTGATGGCGGAAGGGCAGAAAAGCCTGATATTTTCTTTACCCTACATTGATACTCTGTTCTCTTTTTAAAATGTTTGTTTTGTTTCTTTTTTGAGTGTTTTAATTGAGGACAGTCTGAAATTAAGAAATATTATTCTTTAATGGCAGTGTTCTTGAAATATATTGCCATCCATAGTTAGTGATTACCTTTTAAATTTACATAACACAAAGATTTTGAAGTCAACCCTAGCTGAGTTCCTCTAGTTCAAACACTTACTGGCTATGTAATTTGGGAGAAAGATGTTTAAGTTTCCTGCACTTCAATTGAGTTTGCACCTAGTCCAAATACTGGCTGTGTGATATGAGGGTCAGAAACTTTAGCTTTTTGAACTTCCATTCTCTCACTTGAAAGGAGGGATGATGATTCCAAATTCAGACTTAAAAAAAAAAAAAATCTAACTTTTGTTGATTGTTTACCATGAGTCATTATGCTTTATTCCTAATAGTAATTCTAGGAGGGAGCTGCTATCATTATCTTAATTTTGTAGGTAAGAAAAAGAGGCAGAAGAAATCTGAACAGCTAGAAAATACCAGATCCTAGGCTTAAAATCAGGCAGTGCTCCCAACCAACCTGCCTCTGAGAAGTAAAGTTTAAATGCTTGATGATCTTTCCATTTTCCCACCTGAAGACTAACATTAATACTGAGGAGATTTGGCAGGTGATAGAAAAGAATACCTGGAGGGATTGTTCCTTTTTCGAAAATCAGTGTTTAATAGGCCCTTTAAAATTGTTAGAGTTATATATCACTGACAAAGTGTCTACTTCCCTGTAGCATCAAATAGTAATTTCATGTTTTTCTATGAATAAAAGTTGTTACAGTCAGGAAACAAGCCATGCAGTTTGCCACCATTTCCCTCGTGAAGTTAATTGATTTCTGGCAATTTAAATTTTGTTTAAAATCAAGGTTCCAGGAAGGAAGCGTGCATACCTCTGGAGCGTAGGCACAGCCCAGCCTCTGCACACGTATTTCTCTCTATAAAATATGTAAAATGCATCTTTTAAAGATATGCTAAGAATAAGATACCTAGGATTAAAAATGGCCAAAGGCATGTATATAAAATCAGCCCTGAGTTTGTGTTCATTTTCCTTCTTCCTTTAGCACAACCATTTTATTTGCATTGTATCCAGACAATAGGATTACTTAATAATTTACCTAATGTACATCCACATAAATACAAAGTGTAAACTCACTTGTGATACAGATAAGGAAGACCTGTGCTCAGAGACCAAATGTGGGCTAGATTCTCTGTGCAGGTAATCAAGACCCTGCCGCCAATGGCAGAGTAGGGATGGTGAAGACAGGGAAGCAATGGCAACACCTGTCATTCTTGAGTAAATGACCAGGAATCAAGAGCTGAAGATCAAGAGACTAATGTAGTTCCCTTAATAGAACAGTTTTTATGCTGCTTACATTTTTTCCTATTTTGTTTTCCTAAATGGAGGGAAAGGGATAATTGCAGAAAATTCTGAAAATGCAGGGAGACTGGCTATTGGTCACAAGTGAGAGTTCCTCAGTTTTTACTCAAACTCACTAATATTAACTCTAATTTAGTTGTTATTCAGGAAATGGGCCTAAAGTGTTGTAAGAGATGAAATGGGGATAATAAAGAGTTAGCAGTAGGGCTGATGGTTACAGTGATTTTTTTTTTTTTTTAAGATTTATTTATCTATACAAGCACTGGGTACAGTCAGAAGCGCGTGAGGGTGAGAGAATTCACCAGAGCCAGAGCAGGGAACAGAACAGGCAGCCTGACGAAACACACTGCTGAGGGGAGCAATGGGTGTGGCAGAAGTCTGCGCACCATGTGGGACCCTCGCCGGCGGCTGGGGATCGAACCGGCCAGGGATCGAACTGGCGCTGCAGAGGCTGCGGGCAGCTTCGCAGCCCAGCGTTCAACCACTGCGCCACCGGGGAAGCCTGACAGTGATCATTTTTATAAGCCAAAGGATACTGATTTCAGTACGCACGCTGGCAAAGGATCTGGCCATTTTCGAAGTCTTTTCCTTCAGGTCTTCCACATCTATGCTGGGTGATATGTTAAGTAACTTCTACTTTATTATACCAAACAAAGTATTGGATTCTAGCTGACAATCATGCATTTTGTATTTCTCATCTTTGCCAGTATTTCTCTTTTACACCAGGATTGCCATTTAAGCTTTTCACAAAACTGCGATTTTCCTCAGGATAATATAGGAGAGGAAAAATGAATAGAAGGGGTTATTTTAGGTAAAGACGAAGCTAGAAAAATAGAGTAGAAGAAGTGATGTCTGCATTTGTAAGCACACACCTGACCCTGTCCCTGCAGAAAGTGATGGTCCTGGTTGTGAGGCTCACCAGGATTGAGACCGTTTGCTGATATCTGATCTGGGTTTAGAATCACCAGAGGAGTCAAACAGTCCCTACACCCCCATTGCCATGGGCCAATCTCTTCCTATTCATGGCAACCCTACCACTGTCCTCTCTCCAACCTCTCATCTGCACTCCCCTGCTCATCCTTGAGGACGCTGTCTCCTCCTCAAGGATGCCCTTCCCTACTGCCTTTTAAATTGGAATCAAACTAAGCAACATGATCAAGAATGTGCTGATTTCTGAAGTGGTAGCCCCTTCACCTCAAGAGTAAACACAGCCAGAATAAATTCTTAAAAATGTATAAGAAAAGTATCTTTCAAAGTAAAATTTCTTAGCTTTTACACACTGAGTTTGCTTTGTGATTTTATGCTGTTAGTAATTATTCTCCCAATATTTTTATACAACTATTAAGCAATCTTGGCTATATTTCCTGTTCTGAACCTGGCCCCTGCTCTCAGGGCATTTAATTGTAGAATCAAAACTTTCCTCTTAAAGCACCAGGAAACATTGTGATTTTTAATATAATGTGATGCAAGACTTTTAAGGGACAAAGAAATTTAGAGAACAGAGACTGGAACAATTGTGTGGTGCTTTAAAAGCAATGTCGAGTACAGAAAATTAGATTATTAACCTGGCTAAGGTAAGGGTTTGTGCTTTTTTAGAAAATACCTATTTATGATTAATGGTTATATGTGAACTGTTATGCTTTACTCTGATGAATAAACAGAAGAACTTTCTGCTGTATGAACTTATTTTGTTCTTATTCTTATATCTTTCAAAAAGCAATTTTTTTTTTTTTTGAGGTAACTGGTTTCTAACACTGTATATGTTTTAGTGTTATAGGATCACACCTTTTAGGTCCTCCTCCTCTCTGCTCAGCTCCACCCTTCCTTGGGTGGAACAGGAAACCTGGAACCTCCCCTTTCCCTGGGGACCACCCTGTTCCATTAAGACTTTTCCCTTTTCTTCATGTCTTCGATAATGTGATAAATTCAATCCAGGTTCATCGGCATTACCAGTTAGCCACATTCTGCCTATGGGTATCAGTGGGTCTGATCTTATCCAGGTGATATAGGTGTGAATTTTAAATAGAAATTTTAATTTGTCCTTGAAGTCTAGCACCAAAGAAAAGTAGCAGGGCTACCTCCCCCGTGTAAGGGAGCAGGATTTTCTGTAGACCCAATCACAGGCCTTTTGCCAGGTTTCTTGGACTGGACTAGGGCTCACATCACCATCCACAACACCCAGGTGTGAATGCAAGATGAAGACACTCACTATGCAGTTTTCCCTCATGAGGTCTGAATGCTTTAGAGTGGATTCAAACTTGTGGAAAATCAGTTTTAGACTAGAACAGTTTTAAACATCTCTTATTTTCTTTTCCACACACAACTGGAATGATACATTTTAAGTAACAGAGAACCCTTAAAATACAAAAGAAAACCAAAAAGCATTGCTCCTTAAAAGCAACTTTCTCCCTAGGATACCATTTTCATATTAAGTGAAGATTCAAAGAGTAAAATGTGCTTAAAATCTACCTTATCTGATGGAAATAGGAACCTCCAAGACATGGATACACACAATAGGATGCACCCAGCATATAACTCATCATAAAGGGAAAAAATATTAGAGCACTGTGGTTCAGGTCATTCTAAACAAGCGCAGACTAGCAGCTTTCAGAGAATAGGAATCTTCTTTCCATCATAGATCTTCTTTGTTCCTAAACATTATCCGACTTTTAACATGTATAGAACCAGTGCTATACTGCTTTAGTTCAAGTGCAAGAAGTGAGAAATCAAAAATAATAAAATACATGAAAATATGTGGCTGGCTGCTTAAAAATTTTCCTTCAATTGCCTGTTGGGTATTTGGGGCCTGATATATCAGAAGTCTTTGTTCTAGGTCTATGAGGAAAATTGCCAAATAGACTCCAGAGTGCCAGGCTTATAAAGGTACTAAAGAGAGTCTGTCTGATTACCTGCATTCCAATTTGGCTCACAAGGAAAGGTAGAAAAATGACCTAGGTACCTTTCTGTGTTGCTCCTGAAGTTACAATAGCCCTTATCTAGTAGTTTATCACACTTAGAAAACAAAGCATATTCTAAAGAAAGAATAGTTCCAGTCTCTGATAGCTCCAATCTTTGATAGAATGGTCTCTTTGAATTCTTTTGCCAATTTCATAGATTTGTAACAACCAGAGGATTGTTTTTTAAATCTGATTTTTATGCTTGCAGCACAATTTCCTCCTCTGTAACTAGGACAGATTTACCCATAAGCGACAATGTATGCTTCTCTGCTTAACTTGAGCATGAAAGATTAAGCTTCAAGCCTACCACTGAACTCCACCTCCTTCCTCACAGAGACTGTGCAGAGGCAGGCATTTGGGGCCTCGGCTGGATTTGTTCCTTGAACTGCCAGCTGATGAGCCGATGCTGTCCGAGGCAGCCAAGCAGCCCTGATTGAATGAGCTGTGTGAAGACACGATGGAGGACTGGCAGGGCTGAGGTGACATGCCTCATTGCGGGTGCTTCCAGGCAAATTCCTCGCTTCCAAATGGTGCCTGCCTCACAAAGTTGCCTTGTACAATGCCTAGCAGAAAGCAGGCACTTAGCACATGTTTACTGAATATAGAAAAGAAAAAGGTGAGTTTAGAGAAAATGCACAAAGACCTTGCCCATAGAGATAGATGCTTTTCAGAACTTGCCAAATTTAAACAAATGCATTTATTTCTGGCCAAATGGCTTAAATGATTTGAAGAATAAGTTAAAAAAATAAAAATAGCAAATGAACAATGTAATAAAAATGAAAGTAAATGAACAATAGCTAAAATCTGTTGATAATATTTGGTCAGTTACGTGAGAAAATGATTTTTCATTAGATAAATGACACTCACAATATAATGCTTTGGAAAGTATTGCAGCCTTTTAGAGACCAGTGTGTTGAATAAGGAAAAATATACTTGTATCCAGAATTGTATGAGAATGACCATTATTCAGATTGCTGTGAAGGGAAGCTTAAATTGCTATTCAATTTGTTTGATAGGTACTACATATAAAACTATAAAAGCAAAGCAGTGCTGGTTTTTGAACAGAAATAGACTCTAAAATCTGTCGGTGTTAGAAAGAGACTGAATCAAATAAAGCAAAGCCTGAACAAACTGTTCTAACATGTATGTAATTGCTGGCTATTTTGCTTGTTGAAATCTTGGATCTTTCACAACCACATGCATATGTCATCTCTCCCCTTTTCTCAGGTGCAAAGAAGGCTACCAGGGTGTCCGCTGTGATCAATTTCTGCCGAAAACTGATTCCATCTTATCGGATCCAAGTAGGTCAAGCATTTTTCTTCTCTCTTACACAACATATATGCAGCTCTTACTCTGAGAAAACATTGTTTTATCAGGTTGGAGATCTCTAATATGCTAATTTTCTTAGTACCACTCAAGCCAAATGCATATAACTTCAGTATGAATTTATTGGGGGGAATCAATTGGACAATATAAGCATACAGTTTAATTGGCAGTCAAAGGGAGGTGGTAAAGAACCTCTTGGCAAGATTCAGAAACTGGCACTGTAGAGTGGGTGGGACCTGGTCCAGAATGCCCCTAGCAGCCTTTTATCTGTAGGGGGCAGGGGACACTTCTCAGAGCTAGCATCCCTTGCAACTCTAGCCAAATCTGGAAAAGGCTTGATGACTACAGGCGTGGAGTCTGTAAGCATCTCAAAATGCTTCAAATGGGTACCTATATTTATACCACATTTCGGAGTATATTAGAAGGACCACCTATTAATTTTAATTTGGGCTTCGTCTCTCGGCCCAGCCAGGTTTTATCTGTTCTTGCTTTTCTATCAGTATATTCATAAATAGGTGGGTGCTTTCGGATTGAGAGCTTAAGTTATACATCTCCATTGCCTCCTTTGCTCAATCAGGATCGTTACAATAGCAAAAAATCATTGCTATTGTAGAAAGGTGGAAATGGTGATGGATGTTAAAGTTGAAAACTTGCTCAGAACTAACTGCATACAGGACCACGTCTTCTCCAGCAATATGGTGGGTTTCTAGATTCAGTGCCACTATCGATCTCCTTTGAGGACTTGCAATGGAGGACTATTATTTCTCCAAAAGAATATTATGGAAATTAGAGTATCATATTGGTTCTTACTTTTTACATGGTAATTTGTGATAATGTTAAATTAATTACCTTTACATACTCACTGAAATAAGGAAACATGCATATAAAATTATGTAAGAAACTTTCAATATGAAAACTTCATTTTAGCAACACTGTTTGTATATCAACCATAACTATACGAATGACATTTTTTCCATTCATGAAAGAAGACAATTTGCCATAGAAATAATGCTAGTCATAAATTTCTCTTTCTATATGTATTAAAAAGTAATGTTCTATATGCTAATATGCTCAATATGGTCAAATATGAAATTTTTTTACATCTGTGCTTTCAATGATGGCTACAATTGAATCACTACTAAGGAAAGGGGGCATTTATTAAATTGGCAGTTTAGTGCAGTGAGGATAATGGCAGGCATTTCCAAATCATGAAGGCAATGTTATGGTTTTCTGAACACCAAACAAACATAACACCAACTTTAGCAAAATTTGTGTATTGACTACAGAAAGAGGTTGTTCTATTGGTGTGTCGCTGCATAATGAATATGCCAGCCCTCTTTCAGCATCCTTTCAAAATGTATATTTTTTCATTTCCTCTGTAAATTTCTAGTTACATTTCCTCAGGTAGATACAGTGATTTTTTAAAAGGAAAAGGTATATGAAATTTAATATAATTGTATTTTATCTTGGTGAGTTAGCCACTAGAGAGTATTAATCACTCTTTTCTTGGCAAATTTCGCTCTCCTTGAAAAAAAATGAAGGTTGACTAAAAGCTAGCAACTCTGAGCCCAGCGTGGGCTATCTCTGTTCTTAGAAATGTGAACTCTGGTCTCCAGAACTACCCATATTGGGGGAAGTGACTGAAGTGTTTTGTAGATTTTTGATCTTTAACTTTGGCCACTGCCAAACTGTTGCCTGAAAGGGATGGTTGCCGTTGGAGACATCTGGAATATTATTAAGTTTACATAGGAGATGGAGTTGCCGGTGTCTTCCTTTTCTTCTTTCATTTTGTCTGATGTACCTAGTTTTCCTCTGTTTTACTCTTTCCTTTCTTTTCCCTTCTTTTTCATCCCTATCTATTGATTTCCCCATTGCTTCCATTTTTTATTATTTTCTTTCTTCCTTTTAGCCTTTTTTCCCTTCATTTTTTCCTCCCTTCCTTCTTGCCCATCTTCCTTCCTCCCTTACTTGTCCTGGGGGAAGGCTTCATCTGGTACAAAGTGGGTGAAATAATATTTTTTTTAAATAATCTAATCAAGCCCTTGTTTTTTGACTGGATTCCATAATTCATTACTGAAAAGTTGTAGATGAGACCTACATAAGGACTATGTAGGTCTGAGTCTGTAAGCCTGAGAACATAGGTCTTATATTAAAAGTAGTTAGTGCAATGATATTTATCATGGTTAAAAAAAAGTGGACACATTTTGAAAACCAGCAGGATTATGCTTAAATAAA
Organism: Talpa europaea; assembly: GCF_964194135.1. NCBI lineage: Eukaryota > Metazoa > Chordata > Mammalia > Eulipotyphla > Talpidae > Talpa > Talpa europaea. The sequence continues at coordinate 34,294,323 of NC_140077.1, read as the reverse complement.
ATATCAATGGGATAGCTATAATATCTTATTAAACTACCATTAAAATGATTATTCTAAGAAATATTCCCATAAAGTGAAACAGCAAGACAGAAAATATTTTCATATAAGATTGCAATAGGAACATCCTTTGGTAAAATGTAGAAAATATCATATGCTAAAATTCTATAAGGGACTTTCAGTTTCTAGATTGTGAAGGTATATGAATGTTTTACTTTCTCATGTTTTCTGTAAATTGGCACGTCTTCATGTGACTCAGAATGCCAGGATGCCCTTAAATTAGAAAAATAAACCTATAGATGATTTCCTAAGACACACTTTAAATGAGAAAATATATCTTCTATTCATCCATGCATACAGCCATTTATTTCTGCAATCATCACTCCATTTCCAAAATATTCCCTGAGCCCTCACCAAGGGCCATCTAATTGGTGTGATTCTGTTAATGCAAAGGTGTGTGAAGGATTTTAGGCTCTGAGATCCACACAGGCCAGCAAGGGAGAAAAATATATGAATACATAAGCATGGGCAAAAGTCTGTGGAAATATTTATCCCTTTATGATTTTGTCTCATTTATCTGACCCTTGAACCTCAGACTTTTCATTTGAATAATGCCAATAATAACACCTAGCGGCAACTCTCCCAGCAAGTGACAGGAAGTCAGCACCAGATAAACACCAGCGTACTTCCTTTACTCATCACCATAATCATATTAATATGAGTTTAGGTTTCACATGTGCCAGGCACTGCGCCAAGGGGCTTTACCTGGATTATCTCATTACACCCTCGCAATCAGAATCTAGCAGACAGTTACTGCAATTGCTCACGTCTTAGAGATGAGGAAATTAAGCCTCCCATATGTTAAATAAAATTGCTCAAGGTCACACCATTAGTTAATGCTGGAATCTAACTTCTGATCCAAATGACTCTGGGGCCTGAGTTCCAAGGACAGGGCTCTTTCCTTCCTTCCCCGAGTTCTCGTTCATCAAGTTACTTTTGCTATGACATTCATCACTCTAAATTTCACTGATGGACTCAATGACCTGCAGCCAACATTATTCTAAGGAACAATATTTGCACAATTTTCATATTGTAATGCAGCAACTTGAGCTTCCATAGAGATTGAAATCCCTAATGAAATTTTCCTGTCAAAATTCTAGCTGAAGGATTGTTTAATTTGCTGTTGATGATATCTCTGGAATGACTCTGTACAAAAGAAATAAGCTTCCTTCTACTTCTCCTCATCTTCTTTCTTTTCTCCATCCCTTCTTCCTTGATGCTCTCTCCCCAGTAGCTGAATGCATGTTCTATTCAGTGAAATCTGTATGAACAGGGGTTTTGGAACCTCTGCTGTTTTATTCTTCCACAGGCAATGCAGAGTTGATCAGAAATGTGCACCTTTGCCAATCTATTAAAAAACAAATAAAACTTCAAACTGTGTACATTCGGGGGAAATGATGGCAGGATGTCAGTGTAAGAGACTCAATGGCTGCCAAACCCCTAGGCTGGGTCCTCACACCTACTATTTCCAAAGTTCCTTCCCCCCCATAAGCAAGCCTGTAATTAACACTGTAATACACAAAAGAGTCAAACTTACAAAATTCCTTGGTATTCAGTTTTTGAAAAACATCTCATGCAGGTAACTGTCAGGTTCATCAAACCCTCCTCTGGACTCAGAATACAGAAGACACATTCTCATCACAAGAATGAGAAAGCAGGAGAAAGAATGAGTAAGCAGGGGACAGAAGGAAGGCGGTGAGAGGAACAGACTCTAGATTGGAGCAAAGGACTTACTTTGGAGAAGACATCATCAGCTAATGCAGCATTTCTAAAGCACCTGCATCCATATCTTGTTTCTTTGCAGCTGCCACCAGGCTGCTCGTGGATGGCAGTTGTCAGCTTTCAGAAGTCCAGTATCTTCTGGGTGACTTCTGATGTGTTTCAGAAATAGTCCCTTTTCCCCCAGAACAGAGGCTTGACCTGTATACACCTGTACTGTGTTCTCTTCCTTACCATACTTACCCAACCTTATCTGACCTGAAGCAGAATGAGATGAAAATGAAGAAGCATGAGCTGGCCAAGGATTCAGATGTTTTACTGGCCTCCCATTGTAGGATAAAACACCAACCTGAGTTATGAAGATTCAGAGCTCATCACTGGCCAGTGGAGACCTGAAAGCAACTGCAGAGTATATGTTCTGTTCTGAACCCAAGAATGGAACATCCTTCCACAGTGAGGGTGCTCCTCCAACATAGCTGGAGGCCACCATCCCCATCCTTCACTCTGCCTTCCCCTCTGCACCTGCATCCAACACTCAGTGTCCTCACAGCTCACCCCAGGTGACAAATCTGCAAACCCAAGCTTTGGCCTGGAACTTGTTAAGCTTAAACTCTCATTCAGTTTGTGAGGATGAAGAATGACTTTTAGATCTGATTTATAGAAACAGTTCATAGGAAATTTTCTACACACAGTTTATTCACCTGACAGACTCTTATTCATCAATTCATGAAGTGGGCATCACCCTGTCTAGCAGATAGAAAGGAGTTTGAAGAGCTATAGAAGGTGAAGGATTTTTACAGACTTAAGTGAGCAGGTGTAAGGAAGTTACTGGCATGCTGCTTGGTTTCTTTCCTTCTGTGAATCAAAGGGAAGGCTTGGGATAAGATAAAACAGCTTGAGCTGAGCAGCAAGCACTGGCTGGTTGGCCTTTTGGGAGAGTGAAGCCTAAGAACTTCGTTAAGTTTTGCTCTGCTAATCTAATCTGCTAACCTAATCTGGTTACTTTAACAGTACTGATTTATATTCACACTTTATTTTCTTTGCATCTTAGAACACAGATTCTGCTCTTAGAGTACCATGTAAGTTGCCAGGAGCCTGGTTCAGATATGCCTGAGAGGAAGGCCAGCAAAATAGATGACTTGGGTTTAGAGTTCCCATCAGTCCATACTGGCCTTGTGTGCCCCAGCTTTCCAGGAACAATCACTTCATGAATATGAAAGATAAATTAGCAATTGCATGTGGTTCTAGCTCTGCAGGGAGCACCAGAAAGTGAACCACTTCCAAATGGTGTGCTGGGTTAACCAATTCCTCATATCTCCTTCCCAATGTGCCAGTGTTAGAGGAACTTTGAGGAGCTAACTCTGAGCCAATGGGAGGCTCATGACAAGGTGGAGCTTCCAAAATCCACCCCCTGACTTCTTCCCTGACCTCCATCACCTGCACCTTACAATTCCCAGCATGCCATGCACTGGACTTTTGGGGGAGGGGCAGCAGTATATTTATCTGATTGTTAATATTTTCAAGTCTAAGTCTGCACTTTTAAATTGTACAAAGCTCATAACTTTACCTAATCAAACATGCAAGTATTATTTCTAGAACACTAAGACGAATATATTTATGAAAGAAAACATCTCCCATGATTAGCTCATTTAGAATTAACCACTAATAATAATTTTTGTGCATAGCCTTCCAAAGTATCCTGTACCTCTCATGTAGTATTGCATATGGATTCCAGCACAAATATGTATTATTAGCCAATATATTGAAAGCAGGGTTTATGGTTCCAGAGATGAGCTCAGCTGTGCTTTACTAGGAGTGTCCTACAGCATGAAAAATGATGACCTGTCTTCCTGCCTGCTCAGGGGCCATTTGGACTTGTCTTAAGAGAGCTCATAGGTCTTGTTTATCTTCTCAAAGTCAGTGATGGAGACCAAGTGTTATGAAATGGTTCTAGATTATTTATTTCCTTTATAGATTCTGCACACAGTGATTTATCTCATACTTCATTATCTATTATCTATTGACACCTTAATCAAATCTGTGTTAGGAAGAATTAAATGCTAACATCTTGTCACCTAATACTCATTTTTCTTACAAAGTTGGGATCATTACAGAAATATTTTGTAATCTGCTTTTTCCCTTCCTGTTAATATATTGTGATCCTTTCCCCAGAGTCTTATGTAATCATATATTGCTGTAAATTATTATTTTAAAGAATACAACATTATAAGAATTAGATATAGATGATTTAACCAATTATCTATGCTGGATCACTTAGTGTCTTTCCAGTTTTTCATGATTACAGTGATTGACAAGAATTATGCAAAAGTCTTTACCTTGAGGCACAGATTATATACTAAGGATACATTTCTAGACTCTTAAATAGGCTTTGTAAATTTTCCTCAAGATGTTTTATCAATTAGCATTTCCATGAGCACAATATGAGAAAGCTGATTTCACTTTTTCCTTCACCAGAATGAATAGTAATTTTCGGTGACTAACATTACAGGAAATATATCTCACCGGTTTTTTAAATTTCTTTGATTGCTAGAAGAATCAGATATTTTGATCAATTTCATTTGTACTTTTGTAGATTTTTAATTATTCTTTGCTCAAATTCAAGTCTTTAAAGGAGTTTGTTATTTTGAGGATATTAAACTTGTGTACTATCACAAAAATGTGTGCATATGTATATACTGATATATACATATATATATTTAATTGCGGCAACATTGGTTTACAACACTGTGTATGATTCAGGGATATAAACTCATACCTATCAGATGTATGTTACCACAACACACCCACCACCAAGGCACCCAGATTTTCCACCATACTCCTCTGGGCCCCCTCCATACTTTGCTCTCTACCCTTCTTTCTTCCTCAAACCATCCAATATTTGTCTTTGTCCATCTGACTTATTTCACTTAATATTATCCTCTATGTTGTTTCAAATGGCAAGAGATCATCTTTTTATTTATAGCTGAGTAGTAATGCATTGTGTCAATACACCATCCTCTTAATCCACTCACCTGTCCTTAGGTACTTAGAGTGTTTCCATAACTTGGCTATTATAAATATATACTATTCCATAATTAGTAATTTTTCCAGATTGCTGTTTATTATTCATGGTGTTTTTGATACATGCAGAAGTTTTGCCCTTTACTGTGAACTATTTTAGTTAACCAAATCTGTGAACTATTTTAGTTCAGAGTTAGTTTAGTTTATGAACTATTTTAGTTATTTAGTTAATAATACTTGAGTTTTCCTCACCATGAAAAATAAAGCACTCCTTAATGATACTAAATGAAATGTAAGATTCAAAACAGTATATATATTTTGTCAATAGGAAGACCATATAATTTATCATCTAACCTAGGATACTGAGAGTAAAAGAGCTCTGAATAATTGCAATGACAAAACATTGTGAAGTTCATATTTGTAAAATGTATATGCTTCCTCTTAATATTGCAAACTGTGGTATAATTACATGTTATTTTTTATGAATATTTTCTGTATTCTTCCAATTTTCTAGAATATATATTAACTATTAAAAGAATGACAATCTTTTGTCATGAATATGTCAAATCAATGATAACACTTTTTTGATGCTCACATTGTGCTAGCTCTTTTTTTTCAGCATTTTACAGGTAATCCTCATACAACCCTGTGAAGAACATATAATAAAGGCCCTCATTTTAATGATGAAGAGACAAAGTACATGCAATTATTTGCATTTAGGATATTCATTTAGTTAATAACTTGCCTGAAATTTGAACCCATAAGTTTCAAAGTATAAAAATGAAAAATGAAGACACTGTTTCCAAAGTCGATAGCAATTCTTTCCCATCAAGTGATAAATGTGTGATACCTTGCTTGGTCCCATCCCCTTCCTTTGAGCATCATTATTTTTCTGTGTGATTTTTTACTCTTGTGCTGTATGGGAGTTTAAGGTGTCTTCTGAAAGATTGCATATGGATCCTGGCACAAAGCTGTGCACCCTGGTTTTAGCTAGCTGTATCTTTCCATTTGCTACTTCAATCACTGGCAGAATAGGGCACAATCAAAGCCAGATAGGTGAGGGAGTTCTATCAGAGTGTGCATGCCCTTTGTTGGAGTGTTGTGTAATCAGTTTGCTGCCAACAGGACCTCACTCTGCCCACTGTGACTCCCTGAAGAGCACCTGCACCTGCAGAAGCTGTAAGCTAGAAATTGAGTAGCTCCTGGGACAACCATCCACCTCAGGATGGGTGCTCAAGTTCCAGGTCTTCCCAATGCTCCTGCCCCACCAGCTCTACTTTAGGGGATCTTAATGGATCTCCATTAAGATAAGCTGTTCAAAGCCTGAGTCATTCAGTCCTTGACATAGTTCACTTTTGTACATACACTATTTCTCCTTTGTCACACTGACTTGTTACTCATGCCTGAGGACAGCATGCCTCCCCTAGATTTGTACATGATGCAGTTTGCTCCCAGATCATTTATCTGGCATTTACATTGAAAATCTATGAGGCAACAATCTTTTGTGTGTATTCCAGTGCTCTTTTTTATCTGAAAGTTTTTAAATACAGACTTTTGAGTCAGAAAGAATTGAAAGAAAAATGATGGAAACTTTGATCAAGAATGCTTTAAAATTTGGACCTCCCTGGTGGCACAGGTGGTTGAGCTCTGCACTGTGAAGCTGTCCACAGCCTCTGCAGCACAGGTTCCATCCCAGTCAGCCGGCGAGGGTCCCACATGGCGCAGCACACCTCTCCTGCCTTGCCCGCTGCTCCCCTCAGCAGTGTATTTCATCAGTCTACCTGTTCTGCTCCCTGTTCTGTCTCTGGTGAATCCTCTCACCTTCCCGCACATCTGGCCTATACCCCGGTTCTTGTATAAAAATAAATAAATCTCTAAAAAAAAGCTTTAAAATTAAAAACAAAAGCAAAAAAATTACCATGAGACTAAATTGGTCTTCATCCAACAGTACAGGCCATTTGAGAGCACCTTGCTCATGATGTTTTCACATGACTTTCACACAAGGCTTTTCTAAACATTTCTGTTTATTTACCTTTTGTGCCCAGGAACAGTTATGTTTCAGAGATAAGTGGCAGAATTACTTATTTCTTTTGAAAGTGTTTTAGATCACGCTGATGCTGGGAAATGTCCTACACAGTGCTGTACCAGGCCACATGCTCATCCTCCTTTCTAGGAGAGCACTATTTTAGGACAAGATGATAGAGCAATTTCACTTTGTGTAACTGACAAGCTGAAATGGAATAATTTTGTGCTATTACTGTCTTTATTTCTAATTTGCTACTACCATCACTCAGTTTTTACACAGTTTTTAAAAATGGAACACACAAATTGTAAATAGTCCCTCATAATGTAGATTATAAAAGTTAGCAGAGAAGTATAAAAATTGACCACCTTTTTGGCAGCAATCGGAGAAACAGGGTCTAGGGGTTTTCTCTTAATAATAGGGCCATAGCATAAATTTTATCAGGAGGATTTGCAAGGAACAAGGGCCTACTATGTGCCAGATACTGTGTGGCCTCTCATCTATGCTTCCTCATTTATTGGCCACCCTTCATCATATCATGATCATTCTATAGTTGTGAAAGCTGACGCTCAGAGAATTTAATTGAACCTCCAAAATTATTCAGTTTCTAAGAATTTAAATTCAAATCTGCTGATTTTGTTCCTTAAATTTAAAGTGCTTTCTGCTCAGGGCAAATAAAATATTGTGGTTTATTTTTAAACCAAAGAGCTGACATTTCAAGGACAAAGTGACAAGTAGGATGTTGTTATTTGAATAGTTATAGGACAAATCTTTTTTTTTATTTTTTAATTTTTTTACATGTTCATTTTTAAACGATATTTGCTTCCCCCCACCCTCTCAGGTGTAGTCCCCATGGAGTTTCCTTCCCCAAAGCACCCATGCACCATCACCTCAGTCCCCTGTGATCCCTCCTCCCTCCTTCTGATCCCTCTCCCTCCTCCTCCCCTGCAGTATGTCTCTGATTTATAATTGTCTGATTTTGCTTTGTTGTGTTTTGTACTGTTATTATTTTTTACACTGATGGCTAATTTGGTTCTCCTATATTCCTGCTATAGTGAAACAATCCAATATTTTTCTTTTTCCTTCTGGCTTATTTCACTGAGCATAATTCCTCCTAGCTCCATCCATGTTGCTGCAAATGGCATGAGTTTATCTTTTTTGATAGCTGAATGATATTCCATTGTGTATATATGCCACATCTTCTTGATCCAGCCATCTATTTTTGGGCATTTGGGTTGTTTCCAGGTTTTACCTATTTTAAATAGTGCTGCAATAAACATAGGTGTACAGGTGTTTTTTTGAATCATTGTTTTTGTGTCCTTTGGGTAAATCCCTAGTAGTGGAATTTCTGGGTTGTATTGTAGCTCCATTTTCAGTAGACTGAGGAACCTCCAGACAGCTTTCCATAATGGTTGGACCAGTTTGCATTCCCACCAGCAATGTAGGAGCGTTCCTTTTTCACCACATCCTCACCAAGATTTGTTGTTGCTTGTTTTTTTGATATGTGCCATTCTCACTGGTGTAAGGTGGAATCTCAATGTGGTTTTGATTTGCATTTCCCTGATGATAAGGGATGTTGAGCATTTTTTCATATGCCTGTTGGCCATTTGCATTTCCTTTTTGGAGAAATGTCTTTTAAGTTCTTCTGCCCATTTCTTGACTAGATTGTTTATTTTGTTTTTGTTGAGCTGTGTGAGTTCTTTGTATATCTTTGTGATCAGTCCCTTATCAGTTGACTGGAGTGCAAAGATTTTTTTTCCCAATCAGTGGGGTGTCTCTCTGTTTTGGTTAATGTCTCTTTTGCTGTACAGAAGCTTTTCAGTTTGATGTAATCCCAGGTGTTTATCTTTTCCTTGACTATTTTTGCTTTGGGTGATGAGTCTTTAAAGATTTTATTGCAACATATGTCTTGTAGTGTTTTACCAATATTTTCTTCTATATATTTTATGGTTTCAGGTCTTATGTCCAGTTCTCTTATCCATTTTGAGTAGATTTTTGTGCACGGTGAGAGGTAGTGGTCTAGTTTCATTTTTTTTTTTTTTTGCATGTGGTGGTCCAGTTTTATAGGAAGAATCTTTTTATCTCTCTACCTTTATTGTTCATGAGGAGTTAAAAGTATTCTCCATCCTTTCTTAAAATGAGTGTCTTCACTAAGTATCAAGGGTAGTAGTATAATTACAAATTAATTTCAAATTTAAAGATGGGTACCTAGTTCATACCTACAGTTTGGAATAGAATGACTATATAAAACCTTACAGTATTACAAAGGATATGATGCAGTTCCTGATACACAACCGGTACTTAATAAAATTATGAGCAGTTAAATTGAATTTTCAATAATTTGTTTTATATTGGGATACATATTTTTTAGAACAGGTACTAAGTCTTTAAATTTTTGCTTCTCTTAGCTTTTCAGTCTCTATCTTTTCATCGATTTTAACTGTTTAATTGTATTAGTTGGTATCTCCACCTTCTCCATTTAATTTGAATCCTCAAAACTTCATCCCTTTAGGGAAGTTCTGTGGGAGATGATTAATGTGGAATTGATCTGGAAGATAAGCAGAGAATCACACTGTTTTAAACCATGAGGAGATGATCAAATTTCCTTTTTTTCCTGATTTCTTGATTCAGAGCAAAACTCCATGATTATGCCCATAGGATAGTCCGAAATATTGGTCAAAATCCCCACTCCAATCCCAATAGGAGTATTTTATGGGTAATCTGTAAATTTGCCCCTGAAATAAGAATGAACTATTAGTAATTTAAAATACAAACATTTTTATAATGTAAGTAACATTTACGAAAGAGCTTTTCTACTTCATGCTAAAAACTTTTCCAGGTACATTTACATATGTTCTATATATTGTCATTTAATTCTGCTAAGTGCAAGATAAAATAGTTACTATTATCCTGTTTATTTTTGAGCAATACAAATAGACTAAGGAGGTTATCTCTACATGAAAAAAGATAGATAATTATTGTAGGCTATATGGAGACATAAATTGAGAGGTGTAGCCTGCTCTAACAAGACATTTTTTGTAAAATGGTAGTGTTCATTGAGTTTATATCATTATACTTCCAAATAAAGCCTCAAACTATTTATTAAATGTTTCTATTTGTTTTGCTTGTGTAATGTATGTTTCTTTATGAAACCTAATCAGCAGATTGTTGAAAAATAAAGTGCAGATTACACAAGAGAATGGGAATTGTAGGGCTTGGTTGCTTTTATATGTATCTAAGATACTTCCATATCGGACACTAGATATATTTTAACTAAATAGATGAAACAGAGTCTTGTCCAAGGTAAAATGTTTTACTATTGATAGTTCTTACATTTAAATGTATTTTCAGTCCATTCACTTCAAAGTTCATTTAGTATCTTAGGGATACCACTATAGGAACAATACTTTAAAATTGAACTTAAAATATCATTTTTATTTGTTCTGCTTTTACTTTTATTTTATTTTACTTTACATTTTATTTATTTTATATTTTAATTTATTATTTATTTAATTTATTTTATATTTCAATTTTTTTAATTGAGCTAACATGGGTTTGGAACACTGTGTATGCATTCAGAGATACAGCGACATTTTTAAATTTAGTTTATTTTTTGTGATAGTAATGCATCCACATTGTTCAATGTCAAACAATATAAAAGGATTTACAGTAAGTCTACTACTCTCACCCATTGTCCCAATCCTTCTTTCACAGGCAATCAATATCAAGTTAGTTTCTTATAAATCTTTATAGTTAGTTTATATAACATATTTATAAATTAAAATAAATATGTGATTGCATACATTCATGTATATAGTAATATATTTATAAAAGCAAAAGGAACAAAAATATATCTTTTCCTGTTTATCAGTAATGACTTATACACTGTTCCGTACCTGTCTTTTCCATTTAACAATGGATCTTCAAGATCACTTTATTTCTATATATAGGGCATTCTTTTTTTTTTTTTTGTTATAATTGCATAGCATATTTCTTTTTGCACTGATTGTGTATAACATAATATGACATAATTAGCAGATCATCTGTTGATTTGAATTTAGGTTATTTGCTGTTTACTGTACTATTTTAAACATTATGTAGCATAAATTTCCAGAAAAGGAATATATGCACCTTTGCAGATTTTTGGGTTCTCCTCACTGTCATATTCAGAGTGATACCAATTTAAATGCCAGCCTTTCCCAAAACCTCTATTTCTTCAGGGTCTCTTCAGCATAGAACACTGTCTTATAAAACTATTTTATCTTTATCTTTGTTCAGTCTTCAAAATAGAGTGTTATCACCCATAGTTTTTAATTTAATTTCTTTTGACATGGAGTATTTTTTCACATTTCAAAACCTTTGTACCCCCATTCCTGTGAACTCAATTAGAATTCCTTGCCCAGTTTTTTAAAATATATATATATATATATTATATCATTGTTCATTTTTTTACAATGCATGCTTTCTCCTCTAAATTGTAGTCCCTGTAAAATTCCCACCACCAATGCACCTGTGAAAGGTCACCATAGTCCCTTTTGCTCTTCCTTCTCCTGTTTTGATTGATCCCTCTGCCTCCCCCTCCCTTGCAGTATGTCTCTGATTTATAGTTGCCTGTTAATTTGTTTTTTTATTGCTGTTATTATTGTCATTTTTTCCTGATGCCTTATATGGTTCCCCTATATTCCTCCTATAAGTGAAACCATATTTTTCTTTTTTCTTCTGGCTTATTTCACTGAGCATAATCTCTTTCAGTTCCATACATGTTGCTGAGAATGACATGAGTTTATCCTTGCCCAGTTTTTAATTCAATTATTGGTCTTTTTCTTAATGATTTGTAGAAGTAGAAGTTTATACGTAAAGAAATTTAGGTCTTTGAGAGCAATATGAGGTTCAAATAGTTGTCTTCTTTTGACCTTTGCAGTTGTCTTTGGTTATAGTAGTTCACACTGAGCAGGGAGGCCAGCCAGCCTGTCTTTCCTCTTCTTCCCTGACTTTCCCCCTTCCCTCTCCATTTTCTTTTCCTTTTCACTTCCCTCCCCCTTCTCTTTTCCTTCCTTCTTTCTTTCTTATATTACAATAAATATAAGGCTTTTGTGACTAGGGGATTTTAATACTTTTAAAATATCTTCCTCACTCCAGTTGGTCAATAACTTGTCCATTTCAGTTTTATAGTTTCATTATTTTATGCTTAAATCTTGAGAAAGGTAGTTTTTTTTTTTTTGCAAATAATTGCATCAATTTTGCAAGATGATTTCATTAATAGCAAGATGATAATGCTGATAAATTAAATTGTATCATATATTTATAAAAAATGTAAAATAAAATGAGTATTTGATTCTATTTCTAATCTTCCTGTTCTGTTCTTTTTGATTGCTCTGTTCATCCATGTAATATTCTTAATTATCAAGGTTTATTAAATGTATTAAAATATATAAGAGGGAGGCAGGTAAGTCTTCCTTAAATTTTCTCCTCTTCCTCTACCTCCTCGGAATTTCCTCTTTTGGTCTCAATGACTCATTCCCTACCCAAAACTAATTACAACTTTAGATATAGGCTTGGGCTGATTATTACATTTAACTGTAACCATGAAGGACCATAAGTTAATGAAGCTGAAGAAACAAGGTTATAAAATTAAGGAAGATAAAAATAAGTGAGGAAAAAAGTAAGACATGAAAGGTAGGAAAGAATTAAATTTGCATATCAGGTACTTTTCTAGGCCTTTTCATAGCCATAGAAGAAGACATATTAAGATTTCCACAGAACAGAACGCCACCTCAGTTAATTGGCTCCTACCATACATAGGACACCTAGCGTCCCTTAATTTTCATTTCATTTCACTTCATCGCTGAATCTGCCATGCCACCCCCCAAACAAAATCTCTAAAATTTTTATTATTGCTGATTTTGCAGGCAAGATACTAAGCCAAAGTTTTATTGAGGCTTAGGCAGTAAACTTCACTCCTGACAGTGTTTGGCACAGGAAGAGGGAGAATTTGACATCCTTAGTTTCCACAGGGGGGATATTTCTCAGAGGTGAAAGAGAATGCCTTTAACTAAAGAAAATTTGAGAAAGATTAGGGAAGAGGAATATCTTTTAGGATGGAGAAGACCATTCCACCATTAATGAATTACTCTACAAAACACAGATTTTATTTCACAGCACAAAATCTGATCCATATTTTATTTTCTTCTTGTCCTTAAGAATCTTCCAGCTTACCATTGTGATAAAAGAAGTAAATAAGGTAAACTTGATTTTGTTTGGTCTTCATAAACCCAGGTTGCCCCTCAGTGATGCCAATGTCTTCCATTTGTTAATATTAACCAATATTTCAGAAACATACTTTTGCACTTTGTTGTTAGATCTAAAATGCTCACTGACTTATAGTCTAAGGACACCCTCTGTTAACTTGTATTCTCTAAAAATGAAAATGTATTGTTTATTTTTAGTCTTCCATTGAATGCTCTAATAAAGCAGATGGTGAATCAGATTTCAGGCCAAAGTTCTCTCAGGAACTGGGATATAATCCAATCATCCTGGGAACCTAGAAATCATTTGTACTTATTTGCTCTCTTATGCACCATTTTGTACCTCAACATTTTGCTCCCCAAGGTCTATTCATCCTTTTTACAAAAGGTCCTCTCCTTAACAGAAAATGTGGCTAAAGTAAACATACTTGCATTTAGGGTTCAGAGGCATCTTACAATGCACAGGTCAGTGCCCCATAACGAAAAATTATCTGACCCCAAACTGTTAATTTCATTTGGAGATTTTGCTTTAACTGATAATAATGAAAATCTTTATTTCTAGAGTTGTAATTATCTCCAGGATAATTTGTTCTCAGTCTTTCTCTACGCTACTGGTATCAGTGAAGTCAGCTTGGACAAAATGCCTCATGTGAATTGAAATTATTTCACTGTGTGGTCTGTCAAATCCATGTCTGAGGAAACATCTTTAATTTACTGCAGTTGAGGTGGAAGGGAGGTTGCTGAAGGTTGCAAGTCTGATTCTGCTTTTATTGTCTCCCTTGAAGTTGACCTTAATGCTCCAGTAGCCTCCCAAATCTGTGTTTTTTCAAGTGTCTGTAATGCTCAGTGTTGGGCATACCCTTGGATGACACTTTCAGATGAGGAAGTTTACAGCACATCTGTTTTGATAGCAAGTTTTTAAGAGAATTTTAAAAATTAAAATACATAGCAAAACCATTGTTAAATGATAAATGACCAGGTCAGCATGTGTAGAAGTGCTTTTGTGAGTCATGCAGTGTAAGAAGTAAATCTTCTAGAGAGAATAAAAGAAGGAAAGAGAAATATTTCAGTGAATGTAAATTCTGTTTCAATAAAAAAAAATGAAAGTTAGGAATTAATGTATGATAGCCTACTACAATGTCTCATAAACTCAGTTTCTCCTCTTTACCCTCCAGGAAAATCTAAAAAAAAAACATTATTTCAAGATTTCAGAATTTTAACAAAAGGGAGTCTAGTAATTACTGATTGTTCATCCTTACCTTTGCACCAATGAAGAACCAGGTCAGCAATTTGTAGCTATTCATTTCCTGCCTCCCATATCCATGTTTCAATGGCAAAGGAAAGTGCAATAGAGGCACTTCTATCTCAGCATGGAAAGCTAATGAAAAGTTGTTTTCCATATACTCTGTATACAGAGAAGAAATAATAAGCAAGAGAGATTGGTTATATCAATAGACTAGCCTATGTGATTCAACGAATGTAAAAAGAACTCCTGTTTAATAGTGAGAGACCACCTCTACCCCCAGTCAAGCCACATTAACATATTTAACACAGAGCAGAAAAGAATGAAAACTAGAATATGTTGTAAGGACAGTCTGCTAGTAGATATCATAACAAAACCTTTTAAAAGATAAATACCAGATAGTGTCATTATATGTGGAATATAAGATACCAAATAAAGGGTCAAACAAAGACAAACATTCAAACCAATGCTTGAAAGCTGAGCATAATTTAAGGCTTCCAGAGTGAGAAAGGAAGGGGGAGGTGTAGGAATTTGTGTGGGAGAGAGTACAGTGGACTGTGGTGGGGGACTATGGGTGATCTGGAATTAGGAGTGCTATGGTGACTGCATCTGAGGGGGGAAAGTCTATACTGTCAAAACACTAACAAGGTCAACAAAAATTAAAATAAAAAGAAATAAAAGTCCATCAAATGCCATTTTGTTCACATGCAGATCCTGCTCTGGTTGCCCCTGGTTTGTTCTTGGCACAGGTAGCATACACTAAAATGGGGGGACCAATGATGGGGTGTCTAACTAATGTGATGAGAAAAATGTCTGTATTCGAGTAAAATTAGGCTAACACAAACAGACACATAAGTCCTGAGACAAAGGAAATTTGTGACCAAGAGTCATATCTCTCATTGACAAAAATCCTCTCAATACATCCCTATTGCTCAAAAATTGAAATCTGTAATATTGATAATACAAACTGTTATTGAAAGCAAAATGAAAGGGAGGTATGAAGAAAGGGAGGAAGAAAATAGTATGCATATTACACACAAATAGATAATTCCAAGCGTCTTGTGTGAAAGAGCAGCTGGAAATGAGTGTTTGGGCTGAATCCAGGAGTGTGGAAATAATGTCAAACCTATGAAATAAAGAATAGAAAAAAACTCCATTCAGTACTCACATTTACATCACAGAATCAAGGTGACCTCTTTGGGTTCTTAGAAAAGAAAGTCAAATATAAGAGAAAAGAAAGCCAAATCCTAGCATGGATTTGGAAACCATATAGTTTGGAAATCTCTTGCCTGAGCTGATAAAGTGAAACATAAATAAGAAAGCAAAATACCACTATCATCTCTTATCATACAACATAAAACTAGAGTTCTTGGTAAGCCTAACACAATAGGACCAGAAATAAGAGGTAGAGATTCTAAACGATGAGATAAAATGACATTTTTCTAAATTACATTACAAAAAGTCCAAAATATTTTGTATACAATCAGTTGTACACTAGTTTCCAGAAGTCCACTCTTCATTTTAAATTAAGTTTCCTGAAATGCACTGGGTTCTTATAATAATTTATAGTTATTCTGCCCCTAGTCAGTAGCAGCATTTATGTACTAACAAACATATTTTGATGACACCCAATTCTTCTACATTCATTGAATACACTAGTCCAATGAAAACTACACCTCCTTGAATTTTGGGGAAGACAAATAACTGTTTTATATAGAGAATGAATAAGCTCATATGGGACTTATTTCAAAAATGTTTTGCAATAATTGTACAGTATTAGAATGTCAATTTAGAAATGTTTTTAATTACATTTATAGGCTGCAGGAAAAAGCCATATAATTATCCTGAGAAACAGAAGGTATTAATAAAATAAACAGCTATTCCTACTTAAAAACTCTTAGTGAAATATATTTGTAAAGTACTTTCCTCAGATAATAAGAAATAATTACCCAAAACAATCTGACAAATATCAAAATAGTAATAGAATTTTAGAGGATTCCTTCTAGAGTCAAAATAAGACTTAAACTTCTAAAAACAAAATGAAATAATAAAATAAAACTATTCTGGACAACTAATGAAAGCTGAATAACAAAACAATTAATATAGGGATAAGGAACTTTATAAATACACCATTTAATTTTCTTTTACCTGGAAATCCCATATTAAATGAAAAACAATTAGATATACTTTACATGGTCAAAATGGTGACATCTTAAAATCTTCCTACAAAAATCATTCTATTTCTTATATCTGAGCTGTACAGTATAGTAGTGCTTAGTCACATGTGACTATAAAAACATGAAAGTAGCTAGTACAAGTTAAGATGTGCTGCTAAAGTATAAAATACAAACCATAGTTCAAAGACCATAAAAAAAAAGAAATGTAAAATACTTTCTAAGTTTTGATTGTAAGTTGAAATCATGGTATTTTTGATATATTGAATAAGATTAACAAAAATTAATTCAACTTTTTTTATGTGACTAGTAGAAAAATTTAACCAACATGTGGCTCAACTTTCATTTGCAGTAAGTAGCACTCACCTATAAAATAAAACTTAAAGAGATAATATGATAGGAAAATTGTATCTTTTTATGAAAGCAATGCAAAGTCAGTAAAATTTAGGAATAAAAATTTTTAAATAGGGTCTTATTTTTGCTCAGCCAGCTATAAAAATGAACATAAATTGGATTGTTGAAAAAAGGACCATTTTTCTTCACCGTCTGGAAACTGGGTAGTCTAAGAACAAGATGTCGCCAGATTCTTTTCTCTAGTTTTCAAAGGCTATCTTGAATTTTCACAGAGAGTTAATCTCTTCTGATAAAGACAAAAAGGCCATTATGGGGGGCTCCACCCTCAAGAACTAATTACCTCACAAAGGCCCTCATCTCCAAGTACCATCACACTGGATATTAGTTTCAAGGTAGGAAAGTTAGGGGAACACAAATATACCGTAACATATAGTATAGGATATATGCAGAAACTATGTGGTTAAAACTAGGTAACAGTGTGTGATTAAGAGTGGGAGCTAAGAGACAGAGAGGAGAAGGGGAGAAGTAGGGAAGGGGAGATTGTGCTTTATAATCATAATCAGCTCTGCCATGTTCTTGGTTTGGGAGACATATCATAAAGTGCAATTTAAATTACACTGCCCCGGGCCTCCCTAGTGGTGCAGCGGTTGAGTGCTGGGTTGCGAAGCTGCCTGCAACCTCTGCAGTGCCGGTTCGATCCCTGGCCTCCGGGCGAGGGTCCCAGACGGCGCACAGACCTCTCCTGCCGCTCGCTGCTCCCCTCAGCAGTGTACTTCAGTCCTTCTGCCTGTTCTGCTCCCCGCTCTGGCTCTGGTGAATTCTCTCACCCTCCCGTGCTTCTGACTGTACCCAGTGCTTGTATGTATAAATAAATAAATCTTTAAAAAATAAATAAATAAATTATACTGCCCCACACTGTCTGTGCTCTGTACCAATATTGCTTATAAAAGTGACTGGTAAAGAAGGAAAAAGAAAAATATCGGATGGTTTCACTTATAGCAGGAATATAGGGAAACCCAATAAGGCATCAGTGTAAAAAATAGTAACAGTACAAAACACAACAAAGCAAAAACAGACAATTATAAATCAGAGACCTGCTGCAGGGGAGGAGGAGGGAGAGGGATCAGAGGGAGGGAGGAGGGATCACAGGGGACTGAGGTGATGGTGCACATAGGTGCTGGTGAAGGATAATATGGGGACTACACCTGAGGGGGTGGGGAGAAGCAAATGTTGTTTAAAAATGAACAATGATGTAAAAATTAAAAAATATCTATAAAAATAATAATAAAAGTGACTGGTAAATACACTTACCTAATTTTTTTTTTAAAGATTTATTTATTTATACAAGCACTGGGTACAGTCAGAAGCGCAGGAGGGTGAGAGGATTCACCAGAGCCAGCGCGGGGAGCAGAACAGGCAGAAAGACCGAAGCACACTGCTGAGGGGAGCAGCGGGCAAGACAGGAGAGGTCCATCGCACCATTTGGGACCCTTGACAGTGGCCAGGGATAGAACCGGTGCTGCAGATGCTGCGGCCAGCTTCGCAACCCAGTACTCAACCACTGCGCCACCAGGGGAGTCCCTACACTTAACTAATTTTAATTTAATTTATTTCAATTTGATAAAATCGGGGAGGGATTTGATGAACTACTTTGAAGTTCATCAGAATAAATGTGAGATAAGTCAGAAGTTAGAAAGCTATTAGTACCTTCCCTGTTTCCAAAACAAAATCTAGTATATGTGAAAATTAGATAATGAAAGTGGTATTTTTAAGTCAGCAAAGAAGTGGTTGTCTAACCACTTGTAAAAAGAAAAAAAGTTAGATAATGTTTCTCACCATTTACACAAATTAAATTTTAGGGGATTAAATCTTTATAAATGGGAAAAAGGTAAATTATTTAAAAATATAAACTAATTTGAAGAGAGTTGTATTTCAGTAAAATTCCAGTGTTGGGATTATTTTTTTTAAAGATTTATTTATACAAGAACCGGGGTACAGGACAGATGCCTGGGAGGGTGAGAGGATTCACCAGAGAGAGCAGGGTACAGAACAGGCCGACTGACGAAATACACTGCTGAGGGGAGCAGCGGTCGAGAGAGACATCTGCTTCATCATGTGGGATTCTCGCCTGCAGGCCTGGATAGAACCGGGGCTGCAGAGGCTGCGGACAGCTTTACAGTGCGCTCAACTGCCTGTGCCACCAGTGAGGCCCCAGTGTTGGAATTATAATGGAAATTATCATAAAGAAATACATGGTCAATGAGAAAGGACAAGTTGTTCAATCTCACAGCTAGTAAAGGAAATATCAACTAAAAGATGATGATTACTCTGTAGTTGAAATAAATCATTCATTAAATGATAACACTACTTGGAGAGATAATAAATACCAAGGATAGGATTTTAGGAAGAAAAACACAATAACATTAAGAAAGCCATGACAGATTATCAGCTAATTGATTGGCTTTATTCTTCTCTTTACCTCATGCCAGTTCACTTTGAAGGAAAATTATTGCTGAAAAAATTTTGTATCTTGATATGAAATGCTAACAGTATGGTATGCATATATAATGCAGAGCGAGGTTTGCAGATTGAATTTCAGTTTGTGGAAAGAATAAATATCATCCAACAGAACATGATTTTTGGAATTATTTTGAAATGTCAGCTCTTAACCAACATAGCAAGTCATCTCTAAGTAATAAAATTTAATATCAGTTTTGATTTCAACTCAGATTTTGTGTGTTCAAGGATTTCATTTCAGAAAGGATAATATTGCTTTGTAGAAGTTAGTCACTATTATCTCTTATTCGATTACTTTGATGTGACTATTTCTTTGAACAAAAATCTCTTTTTAAATGTTCCTTTGATATATGTATGAGTCCATAGTTCCAGTGAAATTACTCCTGAATGCAAAATGAGATGAGGGCTTTAGAGTTTGCTCAGAGTTGTTATTTTAATATATTTGTGAATTTTTTATTGATAGGCAATGATCCAAATTTACTTATTTTTTATTGTGAATATTCAAAAGTAAAGAGCAGGCAACAACATTTTCCAAAACAGTGAAAACATTTTTCACCAGGATTTCCTTACTTTTCATCTCATTTTTACTGTGATGCTGATTTTTAACATGGATATTGAAAATTGAGAAGGGCAGCCTGAACATTAACAAAATAACCACAGCTTGTTAACGATGCAGAGCAACAACTTTTGACATATTTTCTTCCAGATTTGCTTGTATCTAGGATATTAACCTTAGAAATAGTTTTAAGGGTGAGGTTGTGTTTCATAATTTGCTTGAGGTTGGTTAGCAGGGTAGTAGCTGATTTAAATATAGGTGTGAATTTTCTACTATAGCATCTTTCTCTTATCCCATACCAATAATGTTGTCTTAGTAATAGAGGTATTGGTGGGAGGGAGTTATTGGGGAGAAAGTGGGATGGGATATAGTTCTGTTATAGTAATAAAATACTTCTTATTCAGAGGACAAACTGATATAATCAGTTTTAGCATCCACGGAATTAGAGAAAATAATGAGAACACTTCAGATTTACCTTTTTTGGAAAATTTTGTCAATTTTCCTTATTGAGATAAATATTTGTGTATCTTCACACTATTATTAATTCTTATTATTTTAAACACAACTGTTTCATCTCTAAGAGCTCTTTCACAGCCTCCTTTTCCCTGGAATTTTTACCACAATAAATGAAAATCTCTCTAAAGTCAATATTGTTGATAATTTGATATTTCTTATTGTCTCTGATCTCTATGATCCTGTTTACATTTGAGAGCAGAGAATGAGAAACCTATTGGATGCTCTTTATTTAGTGTGGAATGTCCGATAGATTGAGGTCTTCATTTTGAATGCTTGGCTTAGGAGTTGTTATTCTGGAGCCCCAGAATGTCTCTTTAGAAGTGCCTTCTAAATTTCTCTTTAGAAGTGCCTTCTAATCTTCTAAGGACCAGACCTGCATGCTGACTCTCCTGAGTCAGGAGTAGGGAGACAGGGTAGAGAATGTCTCCACTTCCAAGCATGGTATTTGTCCCACCCTTAACACCATCATTTGTTTTGGCAAATGCCTTCCTCATACTCTCAAGTATGCTTGACCTTTTTTAAGTTCTAAAACCCTTTCTTTGGTTTTATAAAGAGTACTGTATTGCTTCCTCATGGTGTCCCACTCTGCAACCTCCTCCATCTCAGGGCAAAGGTTACAGCTCTTCCTTGGACTTGCTACCTTCCAGAATTTGTAGAAACTTCTTATATACTATGATTCTTTAACAGACTCTTGTTTGTTTTAAATTTATAACCTGATGATCTTTATACCTCATGATCTTTATACCTTTCTTTTTTTTTTTTTTATAGAAAGAAAAAGTTTATTGAGGAGAAAAAGAGCAGAAATAAAGTGGGACTCCCAGGCCAGGGAACCAGGCCTGGGAGGGGCAAGGAAGCCCTTTATACCTTTCTTTAAGTAAGACCTAAGAAAGAAAATATATGCATGTAGTCAATCACCCACATTTAAGCAGAAAATATGCTAAAGATTTTAAATTTCATGTTAATATGTACCACCTGACACCAAGTAATTGAGGAGATGCCCATCTCTTCCACAATTAATTTTTTTTTTCATCCATAGCTTCTAGCATCATTCTCTGAATTTATGCACATAATACATGCATTTAAAACCATTCATTGATGATAATTAATGTTATTGGCTATTTTAATGATAGCAAATACTTCACCTTTTTAATGTGGAATTTCATTGTATTTCTTACATTTGATTAAAATAGATTTTCCAAACTTAAAATTCAAATGATTTAAAGACAAAGGCTTTTTAGACAAAATCCATGGTTTTCTGATTGAAAATAGCTTTTGTGGTTGTGTATCTACATTTCTGAAGTTCAAGTTTACTCCCAAATTTAAGCTTAAATTTCAAGCAGTTTGACCATGAAATAAAATGAAACATATGTATAAGTGTTGTCTATGTATGTATTTACTTAGACTTTGAAAAGATACCACTAAAAAAAACCTGACATTCTAACATTCAAAATTGTTTATCTTCATCTTTGTTGGTTATGGAAAATCAAAAAAAAATGCTGTAAATTGTTCCTAAATTACTCAGTACATTTTAACACAGAAAATAGAAATAAATATTATGAAATAGGATAATTACCAATCATTATGGACTATTTTTGAAGATAATTCTGATTTTTTTGCATGCATAATCCTCTAAGATACCATATACTTATTATATACTTGCCACATGGCTTCTTTGTGCTCTTACCCTAGAATACCTCAAAATACTAGTGCAGAACTGAGTTCCAAATACATATTCTATATCCTTCTTTCTGTACTTCTTTCTTATTAATATTGGCTGATAGCTTGAGAAAATATACTTCAATAGTGATTAAATATTTTGTTTAAATTTCCAGTGTTCACTCTAATGAATTCTGGGTGCAACTAAGATTGGTGTCTTAGTCCATTAGGCTATTTTAACAAAATGCAATAGGCTGGGTATATTATAAACAATAGAAATTTGTTTCTCATAATTCTAGAGGCTGGAAGTCTGAAATCAGGTGTCAGCATGTTTGGAAGAGGACCCTCTTCCTAGTTTCAGATTTCTTGTTGTATCCTCACTTTGGGGGAGGATCTAGGGAAAGATATAGGGGCATCTTTTATAAAGTGCTAATCTCATCCTCAAGGCCTCTATCCTTATGACTTAAATGCCTCCCAAAGACCCAACCATCACCTTGGGCATGAAAATTTCAACCTATAAATTTTGGGAAAAACAAGCATTCAAACCATAGCAGCTTTTATATAATTTTCTGAATTTCAGAAAATTACAAACATAATCATAATACTAAAAAATATTTGGAATATATTTTCTATACATTAAATATAATTGAAGTACAGAAAATTTCTGATCACTGTGGTATTTATTTAGTATGCGCATGAGTTATTGTTGATTTTGGTATATATTCTGCACAAGTGATAAAGACTAGTAGATTAGAATTAGAAAACTAAATTTTAAGTCAGCTCTGTAAAGTTAGAAATGCAAAAATTGCTAGCTTAAGTAAAAATAATTGTAAGCCTCACTTCTCTTTATTGTGTGGATTGACATAACTCTCGCTAAATTTTTTGTGTATATTCATATATAACATTTTTCTATACACACTCATATACATTGTAAATAATGAAGTGTTTGGGAATTGTAAGACCCCTTTGATGAATTGGATGCTTTGCTTTATATGGTAAACCAACTAATTTATCACATTACATACCCAAACTTCATTTCTATATGGTTTTAAGCTTGAGATTACAATTTCTAGTATTAAGATTTTAAAATATTTTGCATGTAGAATTGGATATAAATCCATATAAAGTAACCATGAACTCTGATTCTTTAATGAATAGAAGAAAATGAGCTATTGCATTATTCTTATTTGTTTCATTTACATCTTGTATCTTTAAATATGAAAATCAAAGAGCAGCATGAATATGCATGGTATTTACATTAAATTATAAATGTGAAAGTTTTAAATTTTAATGAGTATAATAAGTGTAATAGTGGAAAAGCCTCCTTTTTTTTTTCCTTTCTCCGAAGTAATTTAGAAAAATAGGTGGGTGTATCCAGACTCTGAGCATAAGCTTACAAAATGATGACCCTAATTTTCAAAACCATAATGTAGACAATAATCACATTTTTACTGTGGACTGTAGTCCTGGCATACATTTTTCTACAAATGGCTAGTGATGTGATCATCTATAAAGAACACTGCAAATGGGACCCCTGATTTGTGTCAGAGTAAATCTTCACCCGGAAGTGACTTAGGTTCCTCTTCAGATGAGCTAAGGGACTTTCTGGAAGCAGAACTTGTCAAGGGAAGACTGAAAAGCCTTCAGAACAACAGTGGAAAGAAACACTGGAATATGTTTGGTAATTTGAACATATTTCTGGCAGTCATCTGAATGGACATCACAGTAGGGCACAACTTCAGAAGTGCAGAGCAGATACAATGGGAAGGACTGGCAGAATTTGTCTTTCTTGAGGTTGACTGAGTAAACTAGGGTTATCCTATGGGTGCCATTGTGAAGGAGCAGAATACTAAAGAGCTCAAGAGAATAATGGAGGTTTACTCTCCCCAGTGGGGCATTCTTAAAATGAGGAATAAAAGAAAGAGGTGGCTATTCCTAGAGGTACGAGCTAAGACACTGGTGTGAATCCCTTGAGATCTTGGTTTAGTTGAAGTATTAGTAATCTCCTGAATTTGTAGGGCAGACATTCTAGAACTGATGATCTAAAAATGTTTCTTCCAGTACTAGACAGCAATGAAAAGCCATGTGATATACCTAACTGAGGGGAATGGAGGATAGAGGAAAATGGTTCCACATAGGTTAACATTCAGGAATCTGCTACACTTTCTCCTAGGCTCATTGTTTTTCTTCTCATACAAGTTGTTAATCTTGGAGAAAATAAAAATAATAAATAAAATAATATGCAATTGATGAACTTGTCTCAGATGATCTAATTTAATCATATATATATACATAAAATGAAGTATTCTTTTAAATATTTAACAAACAACTGTTTTCGTGTTAAAAATGAAACAAAGACAAAAAAATGATACAAATATTTTATCCTATGGTCTGTAGTGTCTGGATTTAAATGCAGTTGCTGCATTTGGGTTCCATTTGAGGTCATGCAAAAACATCCAACATTTATTGACCAGTCTCATTTACTTATGGATATTTGATATTCCAGATAGTTAGCATCATGACAAGGTTAAAGGTGTGGAGATCAAGTGTGTCTAAGCTGGTTAAAACTAGGAGAAAATGTTCTTAAAACTTTGAGGAAAATAAAACTCATTAATGTATTCATTCCAATGTTCACAAAACTTACTAGTACCTACTAAATGCCAGTTACTAAGCGAGATTCTCTTGATTAAATGAGAATCAGTTAATTACTAAGCCATAAGATATGTAACTGACATGGTAGATCATTCAACTCAGTAGCACTTCAAATGAAGAAAATTCAAAACTACACTCATTAGGGCCTCCCCGGTGGCGCAGCAGTTGAGCACTGGGTTGCGAAGCTGCCCACAGCCTTTGCAGCACCGGTTCGATCCCCAGCTGCTCCCCGGCCACCGGAGGAGGGTCCCACATGGCTCGCAGACCTCTCCTGCTGCCCGCTGCTCCCCTCAGCAGTGTACTTCGGTCCTTCTGCCTGATCTGCACCCCGCTCTGGCTCTGGTGAATTCTCTCACCCTCCCACGCTTCTGACTGTACCCAGTGCTTGAATGAATGAATGAATGAATGAATGAATGAATGAATAAATAAATAAATAAATAAATACTATACTATACTCATTATTTCTTTTTCCCAAACCCATTCTGCTTTCTGTCATTTGTATCATCATTCATTCTGTTGCCTAAGACAATTTGAAGTTCTTTCAGTTTCTCCTTTTCTTACACCCATTTCCAAATCTCAAAGTTCTGTCTACAACACCTCAAAAATCTTGTACCTCTAAATCATACATGGTGTTGTACACCAACATTACCTCAATACAAAGCAATACAATTTTTTTAAATTCTCATTCTTTCTTTGTTACCTCTATATCATTTCATATCAGCATCTTCTGTCCCCTGGATCATTATTCTAATATCCCTACCAACCTCTCTAGTTCTGCTGATCTCTAATCCATAGACAAAGATCTATTTCTTTTCTATCTTAAAGTTTATTGATTCTTTCTTCTATTGTATTTATTCTGCTATGGAGTTCTTTCAGTGATTTTTAAATTTTAGTTATTGTATTTCTCAGCTCAATTTTAATTTGATTATTTTTCTGTTTTTTTAATATTTTTGAGTGAGATTATTTTATTTTTTTTATTTTTTATTTATATATATATTTAAGATTTATTTTTATTTATTTATTTATACAAGCACTGGGTACAGTCAGAAGCATGGGAGGGTGAGAGAATTCACCAGAGCCAGAGCAGGGAGCAGAGCAGGCAGAAGGACCGAAGTACACTGCTAAGGGGAGCAGTGGGTGGCAGGAGAGGTCTGCACGCCTGAGTGAGATTATTTTATAATTCATTCCAAGGGTATTTACAGTTGCTTGTTAGAGCAATTTTATAATGGATTCTTTAAAATATTTATCAAATAACTCTAGCATCTGTGTCTTCTCAGTATTGTGTCTTCTCAGTATTGTGTCTTTCTTAATTCAAGTTGTGATTTTCTTTATTGTTGATATGACAAGTGATTTTCAGTGATAATCTGGATTTTGATGATTGTGTTGGGTGATTGGATCCTATTTGAAATTTCTTTTATAGCAAATGATTGTCCTTTTTAGGTTTAGCATGCAAGTACTGACCTACTTTTTGAGCTGCAGTTATCTAATGACAACTTAATTTTCAGGGCCTTTGAGGTATTATTTGCATCTGTTTAGTTTGCCTGATGTAGTCAGGTATTTAGCTAATCCTTGGTGGTGCCATTCGCGATGTATAAAGTGCCTCCCCATGCTGGACTTCCATGTTACGTAGACCATGGGAGAGTATTTCCCCTGGACTTTGGTTGTCCATGGTCTCTTGCTTAATCAATGCATGGGCTCTGGGCTACCTGGGCTGTCTAGTGTCTTCAGAAAGAAGAGAAAGGAGAAACTCCCACCTTCAGAGGCAGAGAGCACATTCTTTGGCTTCTTTTCTACAAAATTCTAGTTTATTCAGGGGGAAAAAAAGGGGGTGAAGCTATGCTGCTTTCTCCTACTGGTTTGGGATTAGGAGATACCGCATCATGACCAGCTGTTGGTGTAGGGAATGGGTTAGGACTGGGAAGTATCAAGATTCAGTGTTGTTCCTCCAGCCCTGTACTCCCTGACCAGTCTATCTTCCTCTTTCCACCTGTCAGCAGTTTCTTATGGTTGCCTGTAGTGTTCTTTTCAATGTGTTGTTGTTTCTAAAGGAAGGAATAATGAATGATGAGTTTATGCCATCTTCTTGTTCGTAAATAAAGGTTATATTTCTAGAGGACACATTTTATTACTCTCCATTTAAAATTATTTAGTTAACTCCCATCATTTTCATCACCTTTAGATAAATACTCTGATTTCATCAATTTGTACTTTATTACATGTAACAGAAAACACAATTCATACAATAATCCATAAGGCCTACTTTTTGGATTATATAACTATAAAGTTCAGATCATCAGAGAAGGTTTCATTCTAAGCTCTAACTACATGACCAAATCTAACAGTTAGCTTTGCTTCTTCTGATTGACTCTCTCACAGTATTTATAAGATACGTGCCAGTTTCTCATGGGCCATTAGATTTAGGATCATGCACAAAGGTAAGGAAAATAATCTTCAGTTCTTTGCTCCCCCACCTTAAAACACACAAACACAAAGCAAGAGTAAAAGTCCTGAATTTCATTCTAACTAGATAACTTTATCCAACTGTGCAATCTGCATGTGGGATAGGGTTGAGTAACCCTTCTTATTTCTCTTTCCTGAGCAGTGATTTATAGTCAAAGAAAGAAAAATCAAGTTTCTGTTTTTTAGCAAAAAAGAGTAATGGATGCATCAGAACAAAAAATATCTGTGTCATCATAGTGATTTTCAAATACTGCTGTTATCTCTACCCTGCTTGCTTTGCTAACGTAAGCACTCTTGGTATACATCCTTATACTCGAAACAAGCCATTCAGAATTGCTTTCAAATTTTTAGGTGTGCCATACTTTTCTCATCTTTGAAACAATAGTATTTATTGCTGCTCCTATTGCTTAAACACCCAGGTTCACTCAGCTTGGTCCAGCTATCTGACAAAGCTTCACACAGATGAACACACCATTTTTGTGCATTTACTTATTTTACTTGTTTAGTCTCATTTTGGGACTAAGTCAGCAATTGTCCCTAACCCTTTTAGGTTATGCCCTATTAATATTGTACTCTCCTTTAGTTCATTCACCATAACATGTGTGATACTCCAATGCTATGGCCAGCTACAGTAGATTTGTGTCCCACTGTCTTGTAAAGGCAAAATTGTGTCTCATTTAAACTTTATCCTTATTACCTAACAAAATGATTCTTTGGCAATCCATTTTGAAAAACTCCAGATAAATACGTCACACTATGAATTCATTAAGATGAGAACAAGTTTAATGTCTAAGTAAGTATGGAACAGTTAATATAGGAGTATGAATTCTCTAGGACTTAGAAGTTATAAAAGGGCATTATGGAAAATAGTTACTTCATGGGGACAAGAAAATATAATGGACATATCACTTGTTTTGATTCGTTTCTTTTAAACTGAGCATGAACCGTTTCCTTTTTTTTTTTAATTTATTTATTTATGCACACAAGAACTGGGGTACAGGTCAGAGGTGTGGAGGGTGAGAAGATTCACCAGAAACAGAGTGGGGAGCACAACAGGCAGGTTGACTGAAAACACTGCTGAGGGGAGCAGCGGGTGAGGCAGGAGAGGTCTGCTGCGCCATGTGGGTATCTCTTTGGCCAGGGATTGAACTCATGCTGCAGTGGCTGTGAACAGCCTCATAGGTTGTGTCCCAACCCCTTGTGCCACCACGGAGGCCCTGAGCAGTTTCCTTTATCCCATGAACATGATCTATCTCTGTCTTAAAATATAGGCTGAGACTTCTCCTGCTACCCTAAAAAAATGGCATTATTCATCGCTCTGGAGTCCATGTGGCATTGCCTTGACTTGTTTGTTACTTTTGTCTTTACAGTATAATGTGTAGGCATGAAGAATGAGTATCAATATATCTGAATGTCAAAACTCTAATTCAAATGTCAAGACCATTCCACATCACTGGTTGCTTTGAATTCTGAGCCTAACTTATCCAGGCTAACGTGCTGAGGACAAAACCACTTGGGTATGCTTCCACTTTCTTCCCAAAGGCCACTCCAGGAATAACAAACCTAGACTTAAGATAATGACCTTATTCATATGACATACATCCACAGATTAAATCATATGGCAAAGAATAAAACTGAAAATTCCTTTAAGATTGTTTAAATATTACCTATGAAAGTAGTTTAGAAAATTCTTCTAACAAGAATTATTATCTTTTATTATTTTGTTTGTTGTTGTCTTCATTTTGATTGATATTAAAGGATGTAGCTTGTTGTTGTTTTCTTGTTTGAGAGTAAGAAAACCTAAATGATTCACTAGGTTGATTTTGTTATAACTGTCAGCAAATAGAATTATATAATGGTAATAAATTACCAGAGCCTCCTTGATGCTCTAGTACCAAATATCTACCATTTGAAAAAAGGAAGTAGAGGATAATAAGTTTAAGGTCCTGTTTCTACAGATAACTCTAAAGATGTGAGTACCTTATCTTAATATTCACTTAAAATAAATATGTGCATCTACCACCTAAATTTAACAAGTGTTAATATTTTACTGTATCTGGGCCTCCCCAGTGGCGCAGCGGTTGAACGCTGGGCTGCGAAGCTACCCACAGCCTCTGCAGCACTGGTTCAATCCCCAGCTGCTCCCCAGCTACTGGAGGAGGGTCCTGTATGGCGTGCAGACCTCTCCTGCCACCCGCTGCTCCCCTCAGCAGTGTACTTCAGTCCTTCTGCCTGCTCTGCTCCCCGCTCTGGCTCTGGTGAATTCTCTCACCCTCCCGCGCTTCTGACTGTACCCAGTGCTTGTATAAATCAATCAATAAATAAAAATTAAAAAAAAAATTGCTGTATCTTTTCCACAAGATTAGTTAAGAGCATAAAAGTTGCAATTCTTATTAAAACAAAGGCTGGTTCTTTAAAAAAAAAAATCAGCAAGATAGAAAAACCTCTAGCTAGACTCACTAACATAAAAGGGAGGAAAATATGATAAATAGAAATGAAAGCTAAGTTACAATAGACATTTCAGAAATAAAGAGGATCATAAGAAATTACTACAAATATCTATATGCTAGAAAATTGAATAATCTAGATGAAATTGACAAATTCTTAGAAATCTACAAGCTTATGATACTACATAAGGAATAAATAGAAACCCTGAACAGATTAATCACAAGCTAGGAAAATTAAAACGTAATCAATTCTCCCAAAAAAACAAAAGCTTGGACCTAGATAGATAGCTCCAATAGCAAATTATACAAACTGTTAAAGGTGAACTAATATGTGGCGGCTCCTGAGAGCAATGTGACTATTGCCACAATTTCTCATTAAAACAGAGTGGCTGTGCTGTTATGGTACATAAGTCCCTCTTCCCCTGTGTGCTGGACTGGACAGTCAATGACGGGTAAGATCAGAAAGGAATTTCTGACAACCTAAGACAGACGCAGTCCCCAAGGGGATTTAATGGTTCCCACCTTTCACCTATGGAAAATAACTAGGAAAACAGGCCTGGAAGATGTTTAGGCACAACCAAGTCATGTTGTTAATCATTACTAGGCAGTAGTCTCACAATAAAGGAATGCAATTATGGCAAAGGAAACTGGTTCTATTACTTTCAGTGAACGTGTAACCAGGTAGAACTATAGGAATAATAAGTAGAAATGGGAGCTATAAAAGTAAGATTATGATAGGTATGTATAATCATAACAGTGAATCGCAAGACCTAGAACAGACCTCCATTGAGGGGGGTAAAATATGAAATGTTCTTGATTTGTTCCTGATTTCTTGATAAATAATAAACAAGATGTTATGTTATTCATATTTCACTGCATTTACGAACAATCTGATAAATGATTAACCACATACTGTGAAAAACATAATGAAGCAATTACTGTGAAAATGTATAAAAAGAGATGGCTGATCCTAATAAATCGCACTCAGATTTTCACTCTCCCTTGAGTGTGTCTGTGTGTCATTCTTGTCCCTCTCCCTAATTCCTTCGACCACCCTTTGTTCATTCTCGCTCAAAACCTGAGATTGTCTCAATCTCCCGCCGCCGCTGGGCTGGTTCACGGCACTAATATCTATCCTTCTCAAAGTCTTACAAAAAAAAAGAGAAAGAGGGAAAGCTTTCAAATACATTCTATGAGACCAACCTCACTCTAATACCAAAACCTAACAAAGACATAACCAAAAAAGGGAAAATTACAGACTAATTTCTCTGATGAACATAGATGAAAAATCCTCAGCAAAATCTTAGCAAACTTAATTCAACAATACATCAAAAGGATCACACATTATGGCCAAGTGGGATTTATTCCAGGACACAGGAATGACAAACACCCAAAAATGAGTAAATGTAATCTACCAAATTAACAAAAGATAAAAATCATATGATTATATTAATAAATACAGAGAAAGCATTTGATAAGATTCAAGATTTATATTAAATTTATGATTAAAAACCTTCAAAAAACTGGCAATTGATGGAATATACCTGAACAAATGAGACAAATTCTCAACCAACATCATACTCAGTAGTAAAAGAGGATGTCTACTTCTGCCATACTATTCAGTATAGTACTGAATGCCCTAGCTAGAGAAATTAGCAATAGTTATAAAAAGAGTCCAAATTGGGAAAGAAATAAAACCATCACTTTTTGCAGTTGCATAATATACATTGAAAACCATAAAGATTCATGTGAAAAACTAATTGAAATAATTAATCAATACATTAAAGTGGCAGAAACAATTTACAAAAATCAGTTGCATCTTTGCATGCAATGAATTAGAAAGAAATCAAGAAAACAAACCCATTCATAATTACAACAAAAGGAATTAAATTACTAACAGTAAAGTTATCAAAAGAAGTGAAAGACCTATCCAACCAAAACTGTAAGACATGTTAAAAGAAATAAGAGAAAAATATTTACAAAATGGAAAAATATTCCCTGCTCAGGAATTGGAAGAATTAACATTGTTAAAATGGTGATCCTACCCAAAGCAATACGTACATTCAATGCAATCCCTATCAATGTCCCAATGACATTCTTTAAGAAGGAGAATAAATACTACTGAAATAAATAAATATTAGACCACAAAAGACCCCAAATAGCCAAACAATCCTGATAAGAAAAGGAAAAGTGGCAGTATCACATGTCCCAATCTTCAAACTATAATACAAAGCTATAGTGATCAAAATAGGATGGTACTGGAACAAAAACAAACATGCAGAATAATGGAGTAGAATTGAGAGCCCAGTAGTAATCCCACACATATATGGACAGCTACTCTTTGACAGTGGAGCAAGAACATATATTGGAGAAAGGAGGCATTGGTCCTTTTATAGTTGAACTGTAAGAGTTCTTTATACATTCCATATTCTAGCACCTTATTAACAGTATGATTTACAAACATCTCTTTTTAAGGGTTTTCTTCTCACATTATTGTAAGTTTATTTTGTCTTATTTAATATTGCCGCTCAAACTCTATGTTGGTGAGTGTTTGCATGGCATGTATTTCTATTCTTTTATTTGTAATCTATTTGAGAATTTGAATCTAAAGTATATTTTGCATCATTTTTAAAATATCCATTGTGGGCCTCCCTGGTGGTGCAAAGGGTTAAATCTCAACACAATGAAGCTATCAAAAGCCACTGCAGCACACGTAATCCCCAGCCAAGTAGCTAACCCACATGGTGCAGCAGACCTCTCCTGTCTCACCCACTGCTCCCTCAGCTGTGTATTTCGGTCAATCTGTCTGTTCTGCTCCACACTCTGTCTCTGGTGAATCCTCTCACCACCTCCCCATTCCTCTGGCCCATACCCCAGTTCTTGGATGCATAAATAAAATAAATCTTAAAATATCTAGTCTGAGATATATTTATTTTGATTCAAATGTCAAACACATTTACAATTAATGTCATTACTGATTAGGGAGAATTTACTAACATCTCTTCTTTGTTTTCATGAATTATGTCTTTCTTTGTTCCCTAATCTCCCATAACAACCCTTTGTATATTAAATAGATATATTTAAGGAAACAGTTTAAATCCATTTCTTCTAACTATATGCTTTAAATTTGTATTTTCTTAGTCATTGCCCTGTATATTGCAATAAATGTCTTAAGTTAAAACAATCTATTTTGTATTATAACAACTTAATTTCAATAGTATACAAAAACTTTGCTCAAATATAGCTCCATTTCCTCTTTTTCTTTGTGCTATTATTGTACAAGTTATTTATGTATCATAATCTCATCAACAAAGTTAGATGTATTGCTTATGCAGTTTTCTTTTAAATGAGAATAAAATAGCTATAAAATACATACTACATTTAATATATCTATGTATTTGTCTTTTATTATTGCTCATTATTTTTTCATGAAGATTTGAGGTACTGCCTAATGTTGTTTCATTTTAGCATGAAGGATTCCTTTTAGTATCTCTTGTGTCACAGGTATGCTAGTGACAAATTCATTCTCTCTCTCTCTCTCTCTCTCTCTCTCTCTCTCTCTCTCTCTCTCGCTCACACACACATACACACACACACCACACACACACCACACACACCACACACACACACACACCCCAAAGCCTGAATTTCTCCCTTAGTTAATATAGAGTTGTTGTTTGACAGTCTTTGTCTCTCATATTTTACATATGTCATCTCACTGCATTTTTGATGCCATGGTATCTTATGAGAAGTGTGTTGATAATCATATTGAGGACATTCTGTATGTGATGGCTCATTTTTTTCCCTTGGTATTTACAAGAATATCACTTTGTCATTTTTGTTTGACAGTTTGATAATGAGGTATTCAAATTAGATTCCCTTTGAACTTATCCTCCATTGAGTTCACTGAGCTCTTCCATATGTAAATTAATGTTTTTCAACAAATTTGGGGAGTTTTCAGCTATTGTTTTTTTTTTCAGATATTCTACTTGCCTAATTTTCTCTCTCTTTTCCTTCTGAACTTCCACTATGTATTTTTCGATGTGATTTACAGTTCACAGTTGTGCAAGATTCTGTTCATTTTTATTTATTCTTTTTTCTGTTCCTCAAACTAGATCATCTTAGTTATTTTCACATTAATTATTTTTTTCTTTTGCTTGTTGAAATCTACAGTTGAATCTCTAGTTAATTTATCATTTCAGTTGCTGCACATTTCATTGACATATTTTCTCTCATTCTTTTTTATAATATCTGCATCATTAATGATAATCTCTATTTATGAGGCATTGCTCTCATGACTTCATTTAATTATTCTGATATATCTTCCTGTAGCTATTTGAACATGTATATGATAATTGATAAAATATGCTTCCATTAAGTGAAATATCTGAGCTCTCTCAGAGAGATTGCTAGTGACTACTTTTTGTTTTTTCCCTTTTATTGTCCTTATATTTGTGTGTGTTGTGCTTTATAATTATTGAAAACGGGACTGTTTAAGAAACATAGGGCAGCAACTCTGAAAATCAGGTATTAGTTATCAACTGCAAAACTGCAAAAGATTGGGCCTCCCCGGTGGCGCAGCGGTTGAGCGCTGGGTTGCGAAGCTGCCCGCGGCCTCTGCAGCGCCAGTTCGATCCCCGGTTGCTCCCCGGCCACTGGAGGAGGGTCCCACATGGCGCGCAGACCTCTCCTGCCGCCCGCTGCTCCCCTCAGCAGTGTACTTCAGTCCTTCTGCCTGCTCTGCTCCCCGCTCTGGCTCTGGTGAATTCTCTCACCCTCCCGCGCTTCTGACTGTACCCAGTGCATGTATAAACAAAACAAACAAACAAATAAATAAATAAAACATGCCTCTATAAAAAAAAAAATCATCTTAAAAAAAAAAAACTGCAAAAGATTTTTGTTTGTTATGTTTTGTAATTGCTGCTAATGGCTGGGTTTTGTTTGTTTAGTAACTTACCTAGAATTATCTTTAAAGTCTGTATTCTTCATCATGTGTGATGACTGGAGTCACTTCTGCATTAACTGAATAGTCAGTTTTTATAGTTGTCCTTAAATATTTTAATATCTTGAACCAATGTATCTCCTTCCATGTGCCAAAAATTTGTGGGGTGAGTATGTGATTGTATGCTGGAGGAAGTCTTCATACTCTAGCAGTTTACAGCCCTATAACACAAAGATTGTCTCTTCTTGCTTGAGTAAAGACTCAATATCAGTACAAGATGAAAGATTAGGGCCAACTCAGATCTTTCCTTTACCTATGCACAGACCCAGGCATGGCTACCACATTCTAGATCCTCAAAAATGTGCTGAAGATTTTCAAAGGCATACACTATAAAATCCTGTCACTACAGGCATCTGATTCAACACATTTTCTAAGTTTTTTGACCACTTTCTTGTTTGCTCAATTTGTATTGCTGCCACAGACAACTGCAGTTAATGTTAAACAATTGCTGCTGATTGCTTTGACAAACTCCCCAGAGACTAAGCAAGCTCTGTTTCAGAAGACTAGTTCTATGAATGGGACAAGTCAAATAGTGGTAATTCTCTGTTTGGAACCTTTGAGAAGCCCCAAACCCATCCCACCCCTTCCAGTGGCTCCTGCTTTTCACAGCTTTCATGGTTGCTAAATTATTAGTTTAAGAGTCCCATGGAGATGGAGGGTAGGTAGCAGATAATGGAACAGAGCTAGTTAAACTGGTACAAAGTTTGCTGTTCTTATTCATTTTAGCCTTTTTTTCTGAATAAATAATCCTTGAATTGTTGCAAACCTTTGGTTAATTTAAAGAATTCCAGAAAAAAGTTAACTTTAATAATTTTTGCCTATGTTCTCATAGAGTTATTGGAGGAGTAGCTTTTCTTCGCCATTCTGGGAGTATGTCTCATATTTGCTCTGCTTTATATGTTTTTTTTTAAGATTTATTTCTTTATTTTATACAAGAAGCGGGGTACAAGCCGGATGCACGGGAGGGTGAGAGGATTCACCAGCACAGAGCAGGGAGCAGAACAGGCAGACTGGCAAAATACACTGCTGAGGGGAGAAGCGAGCAAGACAGGAAAGGTCTGCTGTGCCATGTGGGACCCTCGCTGGCAGGCCAGGATGGAATCAGCACTGCAGAGGCTGCGGACAACTTCACAGCACGGTGCTCAACCGCCTGTACCACCAGGGGAGGCCCTGTTTTATAGGTTGATAGAGTTTCAGTAAAACACATTTAAATGTGAATTTAGCTTTTAATTTCCAGTTACATACTCAAGGGCGTTTTACATTTAACTTGTATATTTCTTTAATTCTGAAGATTTTTCACTATAAATATTGCTTCTCTGTTATCCCTTATATCACAAGTTTCTAGAGTTTCTTTTCCTGCATTAACATATACACAATGGAATATTACACTCAGCAATCAAAAAAGATAAACTCATATAATTCACAGCAACATGGATGGAGCTGGAGGGGATCATGCTCAGCAAAGTAAGCCAGAAAGAAAAAGAAAATTACCAGGTGGTCTCACTCATAGCAGGAATCCAGAAAACCTAAATAAGGGACCAGGAAAAAGAATAACTATAAGAAAGAAAAAATCAAAATCAACAAACAACTATAAACCAGAGACACTATGGGGGGAGGGGGAGCTGGGAAAGGAAGGATTAGGGTCAAAATAATGGGGATGCAATTGTATGGAGAATATAAAAATTAAAAAAAAATAAAGTAATTAATATATTTTTATGTTGCCTTTCCCTTGCATTCTGAATGAAATTTTAAATATTATATCATCAATTTACTAATCTTTCTCATAGTGTGACTAGTTTTTAAATATTTTTCATAATGATTTTTCTTAAAGATTTATTTATTTTTATGCATATAAGAGCTGGGGATACAGGCCAGCTCTGTAGAGGATTCACCAGAGACAGAGTGGGGAACAGAACGGGCAGATTGATGAAGTACACTGCTGAGGGGCGCAGCAGGCGAGTCAGGAGAGGTCTGCTGTACCATGTGGATTACTACCTGGCTGGCTGGGGATAGAACTCTTGGTGCAGAGGCTGCGGATTGCTTCATGGTGTGGTGCTCAACCCCTTGTGCCACCAGGTAGGCCCCATAATGATTTTTTAACTTTTTGTATGTTTAATTGGTTCTTCCTAAAATCTATTGGTAAAAACATAGTTTTTATTTCTCTTCGCTTTTGCTTCAGAATTTATTCTTAAAATTCAAACTTAAATTTTTTTCTCCTGAAAAATTCTTCTGTACCTCTTTAAAAATTCATTATTCCATCTGAAGTCAATTCCTTTACTGTATATTGGATGTGCTAAATGTAGCACTAGATAGATATCATACTGACTTTTGGAATTTGGATTTGCCTGTTCACTTTTGAGTGAGTTACTGTTTTCTTCTTTTTCATGTTTCTTCTCTGTTTATGCTCATTTTTTCCTGCGTAAGATTTCCTGGCCCATAGCCAACTGAAAAAAATCATTACAGTGTGATTGGACATGTGTGTGCCAGGTTGGGATTAGAGACATGACAGATCTAGTCTCTTAGAAGTTTTGTTTCTCATTGTGGATATCTGGCTTCCATCTTCCAGTTGCTACAACTCTGGAAATGTTCAGTGACAAACCCTCCCCAACCCATCAATACCTCAGGTCCAGGTTTTTGTTAGTATAAGGTAGGTTATATTGCATTGACCAATTACTCCACTACCTCCATGGTATAAAAGACCAACATGGGGCCTCCCTGGTGGCACAGGGGTTAAAGTCTCAGTGCTATCAAGCTATCACCAGCCACTGTGGCATGAGTTGGATCCCTGGCCAGGAAGCTAACCCACATGGTGCAACAGACCTCTCTTGTCTCACCTGCTGTTCCCCTCAGCAATGTATTTCAGTACATCTGCCTGTACCCCTCCATACTCTGTCTCTGGTGAATCTTCTCACCCCTCGCACCTCTGACATACACCTCAGTTCTTGTATGCATAAATAAATACAAATAAATCTTTAAAAAAATTTCATTTCTCACTCATGCTTAATTCTGCTCTGGGTGCTATGGATGTATTTCATCATCACCTTCATTCTGAGACCCAAATGGATCTCCATGGATGAAATTTTCTTGACCAAAAGGATATGGGAAAATTGGCTGCTGCCTCCTATAGCTTTTTCCACAAGGGGCCCTACCATGTACTCACATTTTATTTGCTCTACCAAATCCTGAGGCAAATAGCACAGTAAACTAGACAATTCCCTCAAGAGGATAGATGCATATTTTACATTAGGATGTGATACCATATGCTCTTCCTTCCTCTCTCCCTCCCTCCCTTTTCCCCTTGCACCCCCTCCCCTTCCTTCCCTTCCCTTCCCTTTTTTTTAAACCTAGAATAATTCAACTCTCAACTACCACTTTTTGTCTTGATTTCCCCAAACTACTTAGAGTACTGAAGCAGTTGTGAACATCACTCTATGTTTCTACTCTGTGTAAATGTTTTCTTGGTTTTTAGCCCAGCTATCTTTGGTGTTCTATTTTTCACTTTTATATCTTCTTGTATGTCCAGAGTATAGAAAAATGCCGCAAATAATAAATTAAATGTGCTGTCGTACTCAGAATGTTATCCATAATTTTTTGGTGGAAAAATATCAAACTCCGCAAACCTGTGACTAAATCCTCTCTCCCCTACAAAATATCCCTTGGCATCAGTCGTAGGTTCAAAATATAGAATGAAAACTGCCTGAGTCCAGTATGACATGGAATCTCTTTATTTTCCAATTCTTTAGTGTTAACTGATCAGGTAGAATTTCCATGTATCCAAAAGGCTTTTCTTGGCCTGAAACATTTCCTCATTGGTAAATTTAAATTGTTGCTTATTCAACTGAGCCAAGCAATTTCTGGTTTCATAAAAGCATAATCTGCTCATTTGTTTACTCTGTTTATTCCCTAAAGGCTAAGACTTTTTTGACTGAATGCAATGCTTAATAAACAGAAAAAATAACATTAATTGTAGACACTGTAATGTTGTCATATTTCTAAGAACCTGGATTGGCTGCAGACCAAATGACTCTTGGGTAGAATTGAACAAGTTGCCCTGGAGCTTACTTAGGCTTCCAACTATCTCAAAATGGAATTGGGTTCAGGCAAACACATTTGCAGAATCATATACTCTTTTCCCAGAATGGATCTCAGCTAACATGGGTCTTCTGAGTACTCCTTTCTTCCATTAACCTGTACGTCACTGCATAGCTTTTTCCTTAAATTGCAAGTCACTCAAATGTGTCACTCTGCTAGACAAAAGAGAGTGCATTTCTACTTCTTACCCCCTATCAAAAGTTCAAATTTCCCCAGGCAAACCATCATGTGGAAAGACATTAATTTATTGTCTATGACTGACACTGAGGGAAATGGACTAAAACTCACAGGCAAAGATGCAAGAAATAAATACCCTCCAATCAATAAAATAGAGACTTCTCTACAGGGAAATCCTATTTGGAATAATGCTTTGCTGTTATTGGAGGTCTTCAAAGAAGTGTTTAATGATAATTTGATATGGCCAAAGAGGAGGTGCCCTGATGTATATGTCTGTGTATCTGTGTGTGTTTCAGAGCTAATCCCTTTATAAAAAGTCTTTTCAAAGTCTTTTTTTTTTTAATTTTATTTTTGTATTCCCCATACAATTGCAACCCCCTTATTTTGACCCCAATCTCACCTTTCCCTGCCCCCCCATAGTGTGTCTCTGGTTCATAGTTGTTTGTTGATTTTGATTTTTTTCTTTCTTATAGTTATTATTTTTTCCTGGTCCCTTATTTAGGTTTCCTAGATTCCTGCTATGAGTGAGACCATCCGGTATTTTTCTTTTTCTTTCTGGCTTATTTTGCTGAGCATGATCCCTCCCAGCTCCATCCATGTTGCTGCAGATTGCATGTGTTTATCATTTTTTTCAAAGTCTTTTTGATTTCATCCTTTGGAACTGCATTCTTTATTCGAAGCTTGTCTTTTCATTCGCTCTTCTCCCTGTTCTTCCTCTTGCTTAAAAAATACATATATGTTAAGATCTCCTTCTTTCTCTACAAGAGTTCCTTATTTCCTTCAGTAATATTTCTCTTTGAAATCTTATCTCTATCCTTTGCCACAGGAATCATGTTTAGTTTTATATATTATTAAAAGCAGGATTAAATAATACCACTGAGAAGCATCTATGACTGACCCATGAGCTTGACAATCAAAGTGATATATGTACTTTCAGGCTCATATAGGTCATGGACACAGTGCATCCCACAGAAATATTTTACTCAATAAGAAGACATCAAAAATGGTACTATTAAAACAAACAAAAATTATAAAGTACAGTGCAAAATCTTCATGAATTGTTAAAATAAAATTCTTAAAGCCCAGTAATACCCACAGATCATGAAACAGCTCCTCCTGGAAGCCCACTGGGTCCATGAGAGATGCAGCTGCATGACTGTTTCATGGGTGAGGCTGGGGTCTTTGCAGTGAGCTCTGAATATACTGGAGAATCTGGGAATGTGCACTCTCAAAGCTAATCAAATAAAGCTTCTATTCACAACAAACAACTAGGCTGTTGAGAAACTACTGAGAGAAAACCCAAATTTATCAGAATAGATACAATAGGATGCAGGAGAAATTAGTGTAAGAGGGAGGGGTGGCGTGAAAAGCAAACAGAAGCAGAGAGCCTATCAGTGAATGTGAGGTCATATTTTTTTGCTTATTACTTTGCCAAAATGACAGGAGAGGGAGCTCTAGAGCCATAACATTAGAAAAACAGCTCTTATCCACCTGCCTTCCCAAAAGTAAAGGGAAACTCCAGGAAAGGATGAGGAGATGGAGGAGAAGAAAGAGGAAGGTGGAGAAAAATAGGAAGGGAAGATGAGAAAAACCATGGTCAATGACCATACAAAATTATAAAGAATTAAAGCTTCAGGCAATGAAATTGTGCCAGAAGAATGCTCCCAAAACACTAGAAAATGAGGATCTAATATATTGTCAATTAACCTTTCTATTTTTCACTTTTAAGTCTTGTTCTATGAAAAAGCTATGAAGGAACAACATGTACCAGAACTAAGAAAACTCAAAACAAGCTAATAAGAAAAATTAATGTCTATGAAGAGAAGAAACTGGAAAAAATACAGAAGAAAATAAGCATTTTTATCAATCTTCATTTTTGTTTTGTTGCATTAAAATTGCTGCTGTTGCAAGTCTCTCCTCTGGCCTCAAGCAGGTGATAGTCTGCTTAAATCTCTTCCAGCTGCTGCTTCTGTTCTGCCTCAGGAGCTCCTCTTCCTTGATGCCACGAAAATGGCATTTCCTATAACTCTTAGCCATTTATTTCAATTCACTGTGTTACAGGGCAGAGTAAGAGATACCTCAGGACCCCCAAACCTGCCTACTCTAAATAGGTTCTGCCATCCACCTATAAAGACAAACCTACTCGTAGTACGTAAGATCTTCCATGGAAAGGAACTTTAATACAATTAAAGAGAAAGAATAGGTAAAATAGTTTTCACATGAAACACCCTAAGTTACCCATCCCCTCATAGATGTAAATGCCCAGCCAAACAGGGTTGGCCCAAAGCAAGACCGCTGAGGCTCAAAAGCTTGCCACAAGTCTAAGGCACCTTCTGGTGTGAACCTATAAGAAAGGGGCAAAAGAGGCCAGACAATTCTGGAAGGAAAGGAACAAAAGCAAAATCAAGAGAAAAGCTGCCTTTATTAAATTCCCCACAGATCTCTTACCCACATCTGTTTCAAGTGTCTCCTTCCATGTCGCCCAAGTTCCTAGTACAAGTCCAAGGTCAAGAAGCAAGCACAACTTCTTCACATGTCTCTCCATCCCATGTGCCTCCTCCAGATCTTCTTGATCTCCATCTCTCTCTGCTTCTCCTCCTCCCTGCTCAGCTCCACCCTTCCTTGGGTGGGGCTGGGAACCTGGAACCTCCCTTTTCCCTGGGGATTACCCTGTTACAACTATGTAGAGGGCCAGCAACAACTCTTAAAGTTGAAATGAACTTTAAATAAAGTTCAGTGTACCTGTATTCTAAATATGCCAGGCTATGCTCCACAAATGACTATCCATCTGTCTTTTTGGTATCACACTGGAATGTGAATTATATCTAAAATCGCCTACTTCGTGCTTAAGTCTATACCTTATCTAAAATTCCATCACTTGAAAAATGGGGTTTTTTTCTCTCATTTTCTCCGATTCACAACTCCAAAAGCTTCCATTGCTACCTTCTTTCTCACACTGCCATTGAAACAAATATCATTGTCTGCTCATTTCTGCTCCCAAAATATTTCCCAAATCTGTTCCCTCCTTTTACTCTCCTATTACTACACCTCCTACTACATGTCTGAAATGGGCTCTTTTAACATTTACTTGCTTTTCCTGACCTCACTCTGTGTAATCTGCAAGTGATTTGTTTAGTTTGATCACTCTGGGAGTGGTGATCTAGCAGGGAGCCATTTACATAGAAACTAATGTGGATGTGGCTACTCACAGCTAAGTTTCAGCCCTGCTTTGCTTCCTTGAGGGCAATAGAGTCTCAACTTGCTTTTGTTCTCAACACAAAGGTATTAAAAGTTTTGAACAACACAAGTTAGCATAAATTACAATACAGTGACCTTTGAGTACCTGCTTGAAAAATATGCAAGAACATTTTCCTTTTTCTCACAATACATTATGCCCTGGTATTTACAGCATCACATAACTCACTCAGCTCAGTGCTGACCAACATACAGAGTGGGTTGTGGTGCTGGGTAAACAAAGGACCCTTCTGTGCCAATACAGAAGAGAGAAAGAAAAGCCAATTTCATTCTGATTTACATGTATATAAGGTGGTAGCATGAAAAAGACTATAAACTCTAGACAGAATTTCTCACAAATCTATACTGTATTCAAAGAAATAACAATATTGGAGTCATATTTCCTTAGCAGAGCTTTATTGTCTAGAAATAAGAAAGGTAAAGAGATTGTGTCCTAATGTAAGGGAAATCCCTCTGAAAACTGGAGTGACAATTGGGAGATGATATGTTGACACATATTAACTATCAGTATTAACTTAATCTGGCAGAATAAGGCCAGAGAACCCTTCGCGGCAATATTAGTGAAGGGTTCACGCACCAGACACAGGTAGGCTGGTTATCCTAGGTTCCTTCTAATCCTGTTACAGGGCAGGGAGAGGGGTACCCCCAAACCAGCAAACCTGCCTGCTGTAAATAGGTTCTGCCATCTGCCACATCAATACAAAACATATGAGACTTTAATGGGAAGGAACTTTAATACAATTAGGAAACAATATAGGAAAGGCAAAGAATATAGTTTCTACATCAGGCACCCAAAGTTACCCGTCCCCTTGTGGGTAAAACTCGACCCAAGCAGGATTGGCCCAGAATAAGGCCCCAAAGCCTATCACAAGTCTAAAGCATCGTCTAGTGGGGACCCACAGAAAAGGATCAAAAACAACCGGTCAAGTCTGGAAGGAAAAGAGCAAAATCAAAATCAAGACAAAAAAGGAACATTATCACCTCCCTACGGGTCTCTCACCCACATCTGTGTCACCCAGTCCACAACCAAAAGGCAACTGTAGTTTCTTCACGTGTCTCTTGGCTCCATGCACCTCCTCCAGGTCTCCTTCTGGCTCTGCATCCTTCTTCCTTCCTTCCTCATTCTCCTCTGCAGCCTCTTCACTCCCTGCTCAGCTCCATCCTCCCTTGGTTGGGGCAGGAAATCTGGAACCTCCCCATATTCTGGGGATCACCCTGTTACAATCCCAGTGGCAAAATGTCTACATGCAGGCTCTGGACTGAAAGAATAGGAAAAGTGGCAGTGATACAGGGTAGTTTTCATTGCCCACTTCCTGACTACTCCTAGCAATGCAATATTCCTGTCCCCTTGCTGCAATTCAAATAGAAAAGTGGTTTCTATGATCACCTTTGATTTTCTCACTTGCCATGGTTTTATCTCTGGCCTGTTGAGGTTCCAATGCCTGAGGACAGATGTTAGGTGTGGTATTAAACAAGTTCTAATTTCACGGCCCCATGTGTACCAGAGCAGAGACCTGAAATGGGCTTTTCATATCCAAGTTTGGCTGTGATTTTAACTTCAAGGTCTCCCTTGAACTTTTCGCCTTTGGTTCTCTTTGTTTTCCCTTTGGCATTCTCGCTTGTATTATACTCTCTTTCGATATGATTTATCTTTCCCCAGCACATATCAACCCTGTACTGAATATCTGTGTATTATATAGCCCATTACCAACATCTATAAATCAGTATTCACCCTTTATTAGAAAATCAAGTTAACACTATTAAAAACTTTCTTTTAGTACAGTGGTTTTCTATATCTTGACTCTCCTGGAGTGGGAAAATAAAATCTTTTTTTAGCTAGGATTTTTGTGATTTTTCCCTTTTGATTTTTTTTAAGATTTATTTATTTATGCATACAAGAACTGGGGTACAGGCCAGAGGTGCAGGGGGTAAGAGGATTCACCAGAGACAGAGTAGGGAACAGAACAGGCAGACTGACTGAAATACACTGCAGAGGGGAGCAGCAGGTGAGACAGGAGAGGTCTGCTGTGCTGTGTGGGTAGCTCCCAGCCAGCTAGCCAGGGATCGAACTCATGCTGCAGAGGCTGCAGATATCTTCACAGTCCTGTGCTTATTAACCCCTTGCGCCACCAGGGAGGCCCTTGATTTTGGTTTTAACAAATGAGTAAGCCCAGGTAAATTAATATCAATTTAATTATTTTTGTCTATTGGCAGAAAAGGGAAGGAAGCATACTTCATTGTTAATTTGGCTTAATTTTTAAACATCCCCAAAATGAGTGTCATTGATTCATTTTAGCAGTTGTTGAATACCAATTTTGGATAAGTCACTGTACTCAGTTTTATGGGGAAGGAGAGAGTG
This sequence comes from Talpa europaea, assembly GCF_964194135.1. NCBI lineage: Eukaryota > Metazoa > Chordata > Mammalia > Eulipotyphla > Talpidae > Talpa > Talpa europaea. The sequence continues at coordinate 34,249,798 of NC_140077.1, read as the reverse complement.
AATGTTGCATGTTGAAGCTGTTGGATTATACTTCATAAGCTCTCAATATTAACCCTTTTGCTGTTCATGATACCCATGATGAAAGTGCATAAATATCCCTAACAATCTTGTATCAGAATATTTTGAAAATATGGGAAGTTAGATACCAGAATGCAAGGCACTAGTTAAGATGTGGCAACACTAAGAGAAAGACATAAAGTAATCTCAATGTCTGCATTACCAGCCAAAGGGGTTTTTAAGTATGGCTAGGAGTCATTCAATTTGAATTTTTGTTGGACTTAAAGGTAAAGTGAAGCAGAATCTGAGTTTTTATTGGACTTAAGGTAATATGAAACAGAATCTAAATCCTTAGACTTGATGTAGTGTGGGCAGCTGGTGCCCAGAGCAACTGAGGATCTAGGTGGGCTGGGAAGGCTGTTACCTGAAAAATTTTGCAACTATGCTTAACAGGGGCGGGGTGGGGAGGCAGAATTTAGGGAAGCTGAAAGGTAGGAAAGAATTGAGTGATTCTTTCTGAAAGAGCAAAGATACAGCTATTAAGGTAAATAAGCATTTTGCTCACAGGAAAAAATAATAGAATAAAATAAATACAGCAAAGATATTTCAGGAAACTAAATACTAGAATAGTTGGTACATCCTGCAATATTCTTATTTTGCTGAGATTGGTGTGTTTTACTAGAGAAAAGTTGTTTTTCAGAGATGTGGCACTATGTATATATATATACATATGTATATATATTTTAAAGCCATTTAAATGGTTTTCAGGAATTTGAAAAATTTATCTCTTTGGGGATCAGTATTCATTGGGAATTAGACTACAGAGCTGAAATATATGAAAACTTGAAATGGTGACTCTATCAGTTTCCTTACACACTGGCAAGATAATGTTAGAGAACTATCTTTGTCCTTTCTTTGTCTTCAAAAAGTGAGCTGACATATTCCAGCTGGAATGAAGGCCATTAGCAGATTGCCAAGCCCTGCAACAATGAATTACACACGTCAAGCTGTGGCGTTATGGAAGTGAGGGTTAATCATTGTGTCACTGGTATCCACAAAGTTCATAATTTTAGACTTTGTGCAAATGGAAAATTGTAATCTTCAACTGCCTTTTGCCAGGCTAGTGAATGGCAACAGAGAATTGAATATAACAGATATATTGAGAATGAAAAGCCTATTTAGCTGGGGCAAACTTTGCTTATCTTTCAAGACTCTGTGTGAAGAGAATTTCTAGGGAGAGGAATATTCTGGAGGATGGATATGCTCACAGGTTCCTAATGCATTTGTCTTTACATGTATTAACTATATGATGTAGTATTAAATCCATATTATCTGTTCCAATAGACATATTTAACACTCAATGTGACTCATTGCTATCCATGCTTTGCTTTCTCTAGGTTCCTTAACATGACCAAAATCTCTTATAAACAAGTCACACTAACCAATTTCCATTTTAGAAAAAAGAAAAAATTATCTCTTATTAAAATTAGAAAAATTCCACCATTAGATATAGATTTGATTGGCTATCATTCTACATATTAAAAGTTATAATTATGATCTGGGTAAAAGGATAGCAAAATTCACCACAGATTACTTGCACGTACAGAGAAATTTTAGACTCAAATCCATTTTACTCTAATACCTCATTGATATCAAATATATATAAGGAATATCTAATTAACTATTAGAAAAGGAAGAGCACAGAGGTCACTCAACCCTGATAAGGGAAAGTCTTGGTGTATTGACACAAATGAATAGCAATTCAGATGTTAATAAATGACTGAATGTTAGGGGTGTGTGTGCAGCAGCAGAAGATGGATGTGCAGGCAGATTTGTACATACCTCACACTTTGTAAATCGGCCTGGGGCTACTCTGCATGATCTAACTGCAATGAAAACAAACATACTGTTCAAGGTGATCAAATTGGTAAATGCAGATCTAATGGACTAAAACTAAAATACTAGAGTTTATGGCAACTACTCAGAATCTTTCATATCCTTGTCAGTTTATGGTCCTTACTCAGATATGTTGATTTCAAGATAGAAATACACATCTTTCAGGTACTGATTTTCTGAAATATCAGGATTAATGTGGAAGAAAAGGACCATCCAGGAAACAGGACTGTCTACCAGGTTCCTTACTTTGTCATTCTGTCTAATCATTATAGCAATCTTCTGATGAAACATAAATACTTGCTTTATGGTGGAGGAAATCATGACTTTGCTTTTAGTCAAGTCATGTGACTCTGAAATGGGAATTTGGGATTCAAGAAGAGCTTTGTGAGCACCCAAACTCCTACATTTCCTCAAATTCATCTACCCATTAATAAAGGTATCTGTATTAGATAAAGATAGACCCACCAATCAATGTTGTTGTAGTGTGACAAGGTAATTGGAGAATTAGATGTGTTGGTGTGGGCTTGATTTAGACATTTATTTTGTAAAGGCATAGATAATATCCTTTAAAACTTCATGCAAATATTTCTGCACTTATTTGCATGAGACTCTCCATGATAGACCAGATAGGGAAGTCCAATTACTCATCCATCTCCTGATAAATCAATGAAGACAACTAGACAACTGCATCATACAAAAGGATGCTTGGTTCATCTTTGCTTAAGGGCACATTTTTTTATTATTTATTTATTTATACATACAAGAGCTGGGGTATAGGCCAGAGATGTGGGGGAAGGGCGAGAGGATCCACCAGAGACAGAGTGGGGAACAGAACAGGCAGATTGACTGAAACACATTGCCAAGGGGAACAGCAGGCGAGACAGGAGAGGTCTGCCTCACCATGTGGATTTCTCCCTGGCCAGGCGGGGATCGGAACTCATGCTACAGAGACTGTGGATTGCTTCATAGTGGGGTGCTTAACCCCTTGCACCACCAGGGAGGCCCAAGGGCACATTCTTACAAACATTAGTTCAGTAATCTCATTTGTAATTTCTGCAAACTTGCTATTTGTAATTATTCACCTTATTTGTAATTATTCACCTTTCTTATTCTGAAAGTTCATGAGAAAAGTGAAAATCTCTTTCACATCATATGAAGAAGACTGCAGATGGACAAAAGATGACCCTTGAAGTTACTTTGGTATTGAGGAAAGAGTGTGGGCTTTTGAGTCACACACAGTTATGATCAAGAATAATTGTATGACTTTGGGCAACTTGTTTAGATTGTCTTCTCTTCCATTTACATGGTTATAAAGTAGAGACAATCATATCTTCTCATAAGGTTCTGGTGAAAATTAAATGAGATAATGGGTACAAAAAATCTCAATTTTTTAAAAATACTAAGTGCGCTGTAAATGCTAGCTACGAAATTATTATTGCTGTTATGTTGTAGTCACACCTGGAAAAGTCATTTATCCCCTCTAAGCTTCAGGTTCCTTTTTTAAAAGTGAAACGTAAATGAGGAAGTATACATAAAGCAATCTCTATAATACAGAGACTTAATATGGGAATGACTTTTCTCACCTTGTTTCCATCCAGACATCTTTTGTTGTCAAGTAACTGTCCTTTGGCAGGTTTGGAATCACAGATGCTTAATACTGGCACTGTTTCCAGAGCTCTGGCATTTCATTATGGTATATCAGTTTTCTGGAAAGATATACATTCTCAAGTTAATCTTCCCTAATATAGGAGTCACCTAGTATGGGAACTCTGACCCGTGCTGGACTCTGATCAGACATCAGTGAACTTCCCGCTGTGAACATCTACCTGTTCCCAGAGAGTAAAACACCCCTCAGTACACACACACACACACACACACACACACACACCCCTCAAAAATATATGAAACTCTTCAAAGGCAATTGGTAAAAATTCCTTTTGACTCAGAGGTAGCTGTGGAATCTCTTGGAAATAAGTATTTAAGGGCTATTTCACTTTTTTTCTCCATACTCCCTCTATATGTGATCTCATCCAGTCATATAGCTTTTAAAGACCATATGAATTCTGATGTTTCTGGAACTAGTTTTCTACATTCTAATGTATGGTTCACCCTTGGAAGTCTGAAGAGTATCTCCCATTTAACATGTCTAACACCTGCTCTTGTTTCTCCCATTAAAAATTTTGTTCTCCAATATTTTTCATAGTTGTAAATAACAACTACCTTTTCCCATATATTTAGAACATAAACTTTGGAACCATTGTTAATTTCTCCTTTTCCCTCACCTTCATTTCATCAAAAAAAAAAAAAAAAAAGACAGAACTGGAAGGTTTACTATCAATAGGGCTGTGTCAATGCCAAAGGTTATTGAGTTTATAAGGTTCCGGGTGATGAAAATTCTGTAAGAGCTTTGAGTGGGAAGTCTACTTGGAGTCCTCGCACATGCTGTGGTGGTTAATGAGCCCATGCACTACAAAGACAAGGGCCTTTTCTACCAGATAATATCAGATATTCTTTTCAAGTCACATTCTCCACTCTGAACTCTTTGTTCCTCCTTTTGGGTTTTTTTTTTTTTCAGTATTTTATGTTTTATTGAAATAACATTATATAAGTTTCAGGTGTGCATCACTGAGAATCACATGTGAGAATATTCTACTAAGTAGCTAGACATCCTATTCTGTCAATCCTCCTAATGTCTCCTTTGACCTCCCGGAAAGCCTCTCCCTTTAATTGCAAAGCTACTTCAGTAAAAAAAAAAGTTCTAACTACTCTTCAAATAAGTTCTTTATTTTTTTTTTAAGATTTATTTATTTTTATACAAGAGCTAGGGTACAGGCCAGAGGTGTGGGGGAGGGGGTGTGTGTGTGAGAGAGAGAGGATTCACCAGAGACAGAGGGGAGAGCAGAACAGGCAGACAGACTGAAATACACTGCTGAGGGGAGCAGCAGGCAAGGCAGGAGAGGTCTGCCGCACCATGTGGGAATCTCCCTGGCCGGCCGGGAATCGAACCCGAGCTGCAGAGGCTCCGGACTTTATTCTTGTATTTACAAACTTTTCACACATTTGTGTCTTTTTTTTTTTTTTAATCTTTTTGGTATCCTTCTTCTCAGTGTTGCAAACTCCTACTCATTCTTGCAAGACCCAGTTCAAATTCTCCTCCTTTATGAACTTCCCTCCCCCTAACATACTTCCTCCTCCAAATAGCACATACATTCCTTCACTTTGCTCCCATGGCATGATGCATAGAACTAAATTTAGCAGTTAGCCTTTTCTTTTGTATTTTGCCTCTATTTCATATTATTGATGAAAATAGATCACTATAATGGAATGTGAGATTTAATTCTCAATGTCTGATGCTGTCTTGGCAGACACTCAACACTCAAAATATTTATAGGACTAAGCAAGCAGAGGGAGGAAGATGGGGTATTGGCATGAGTGGTTTGATGGAGGGTGAGGGGAACATGTGCACACATGGATGAACAAAAATGTAACCCCCAAAATTAAAATAAAAATTCAAAATAATATTAGAGAACTGGAAGTATAGTAGAACAAGCAGAGTCTGTTGAAAGCAAGAGACTTGGGTTTGAATTCTTATTACCCCACACCCCATGTAACGTTAGTCAAGTAGCTTAGCTTTTCTTGAACTCAGTTTTTCACATAAAAATTAGCATATTTCAGTTTAATCTATAAAATGTTAAATTAGAAAATATCTGTGTCACATTTAGACCCAATGCCTTTGGGAGTTGTCAATAAATTTGTTTATCATTACTAATTATTGGGTTGTTTAAGAATGCCCTGAAATAATATACATGTTAGAAAGTAATCCTGCCCCTTCCATTTTAGGTAGAATATGTTAGTATTATATTTTAAGCCTTATGTGACTGAAGCACATTGAATGAAGAAGACTATAACTTTCCATAGCATAGGCTGCATTGATTGCAATTTGAATGCATGGTAACTTCTTTCCTAGGAGTGTGAAAAAGAAATCGTCTATAAAATGCCCAAGAAGTCTCTCAAGAAAACTAATTAATTGCATTATTATCTTAAACACAGCAAAGATTATTGAAACATTTCCTGTTCCTCAAAACACTTTAGAAAATAAATTATGATTACCTTGGATATTGTGCTTTAATGAATCTTCCATTGATTTCCTGCATGTTTACAGAGAGGTTTCAGCCTTTATTTTCAACTATTTACACAGTACTTGAAGGAGAATGTTGTATAGGGCTGGGAGAAAAAGTCATTTTTCACTGTTGCATATTTTAAAAAGGAAGAACCAACAACTGAAACCAAGGGATAAGAAGGTAGAATTCTGTATATGTGGAGATTGTCTAGAGTATACATTTAGAATAGTTTGGCTGAATGGAAAGGGGAGGTGCATGTTATGATGTGAAAGGCAATTCTATGATTTTTACAAGAGTGGTTGCAGCAGCTGACATTTCATTTGCTTTACATCCTCAAAAGTGGACTTTCTTGTTTTGCCACTTTCCTACATATATAAATGTACCTTGTTTTGTATTTAATTTGTGTTTTCCTCACTATATTTTCTTATGTGTTATGGCCCTTTGAATCTCCTTTTTTGAGTGTTTCTTCAAGTCTTTTACCTAATTTTCTCTTTGGTTACCAGCCTTTACCTAGTGATCAATAATACTTTATTTGCTGTAAGGGTTTCTGGGTATGTAGTATGGATGTAGGGTGTGTGTGTGTGTGTGTGTGTGTGTGTGTGTGTGTGTTGGGGATGTCATCCCAATCTGTGATTTATATTTTTCCTTGATTTATGATGCTTTTTGATGAACAAAAAGGGTAATTACAAATTTTAATGAAGAACTTACCTATGTTACAATTTGTGCAGTGTGTTCCATAAGATTCATCCCAGCATGAATTTTCCAAAATATACTCCCATATTACCTTCAAAAATTTTATAGCTTTACCTTTCGTATTCAGACTCTCCACATTGAATTTTCTTGTTGTGTCACTCTTATCAGAAAGCTCTATTAAAAGACAGAAATCACATACCTTAAAAAAATTAATTGAATATCAAAATATTAACTAGATATAAAGATAACTATGTAACTAAGAAAACAAAACAAACAAGCAAAAGGGCCTCCCTAGTGGTGCAAGGGGTTAAGCCTCAGCATTATCAGGCTGTTGGCAGCCACTGCAGCATGAGTTCGATCCCCAGCCAGGAAGCTAACCCACATGGTGCAGCAGGTCTCTCCTGTCTTGCCACTGCTCCTCTCAGCAGTGCATCTCAGTCAGTCTGCCTGTTCTGCACCCATTCTGTCTATGCTGAATCCTCTCACCCTCCACACCTCTGGCCTACCCCAGTTCTTGTATGCATAAATAAATAAATCTTTAAAAAAAGTACCTTGAATTACCACTGATGTAGCAACTGCAGGAAACAGTTACCATATGTATATTTTGCTGTGTGTTTGAGAAACAGAGGGAAGGATTGAAGTGATTAATATTTATTAGTCTATGGAAGGAATGTGTGGAAACTCAAGCCTCTGAAGATGGGATCCTACTCAGTGGGTTCTGATGTCTCTCAGCTCAGAGGAGCGGCCCAGGTCACTTGAAACCGCATCTCTGGGGGCAATTTGAAAGGTTCTGCAAATGTTAGAAAAGCTAAAACCTATATCACTGCTGCCAGGAAGAATCACCCCTGCCATTGTGACACTTAAAGAAACAAAGCAGATTAGAAGCCAACAAGTACCGTGATTTTAAATGTTTCAGCATTCCAGATGTCTGTCTTTATCTCCCCAGTTTAGTGATACCACTGAGTTCTGCTTTTCATCCTCAAAGTGTGTTCCAGAAAACATGACGAGGTGAAAAACCAGGACAATCAGAGGACTTACCTCATTTGAGCTCCATCATTTTCCCCATCAGTGATCACAGTTCGATACTGCTAAATTTCCAATGTCTGAATACTGTTGTTTTCAAGCTGTGTACCATGGGGACTGCATTTCACTCTAGTTAATTTAACATGGCTGATGCAAAGCTTCTTATAGCCTTCTTTGCATTCAATTTTTATTTCTCTGACAGCTTACAAATATTACATTATTATTTTATTATTTTAGTGGATATAATTTCATATATTTTTCTTATGCATTTTCATTTGACCTCATTTTTAAGTGAAATGGAATGTTTATACTGTGCTTTAGTGAAGTTTTGCTTGTGGCAAACTCCTCTCTCTTTTGTTTGTCTGAATAGATATGACTTTATATGCCTCATTCCTAAAATGTAATTTCATTGGATATAAAATTCTAGCCCAGCATCTCTTTTCCATAAAACATTGAGATATTATTCTACTTTCTTGTGACATTCATAGATTCCTTTTAGTCTGTTATTCCTTTGTTGTTACCAACCATTTTAACTGACTTTAATTTTCTCAGTTAAGACAGTTTAAATTCTATAGTTTTGGAGTCCTACAAGATGGTGGCAGAGTGATGATGCTGTGCTCACCTCCACAGTTACAACCAAGCTACAATGAAACATAAAAACTCCTGCAAAGTAAACTCATGTCTGTTGTATTGATCAGGAGCATTGATAGGGTGGAAAAGGGTAGGAAAAACTATAATTAAATTGTGTTTAGCATGACACCAGCACAATACAGTCTATGAGATGAAGGGGTAGATGCTGAATGGTGCCCTCCCCACTGATATTAAGGTCACATGCCCACATTAAGGGCTTAAAAAACTGGGCACTGCATTGGAAAACAGGGTGCAAAAAGTTGACATGCAAGACAGTGGGTGCAGCATTGGAGAACTATATGAGTAGGGGCACATAGTAGTGATTACCAGATTGAGCCCATCTCCCAAACTAGAACAGTTGGATCCCAATTTAGATTGGACCACCTGTGTCTGCTCAGAGACTAGGCATAACTTGCAGACTGAGGCTGTGCTATGCAATACACCTGCCTGCCCCCAACCCAGGACCAAAACTGAGACAACTGAATGTGCTCACTAACCATAGTTTGAAGCACCTAGATCTTAACAGCAGATGCAAGCACCCTATGCACAACTCCATTCATGAAAAGCAAAGAGAAAAGTTCCCAGCAGTGGTTCCATTTCAACTACAGTCTCCACCCAATGCTGTATCTATTGCTCAGCTACAGTCTAGAGGTTGAGACTGGCATGAGACTTGGGAGATGTTTTGGCTAAAGGGTTGACCAAGGTGGGTGGCTGACTGTGGATCCCTACCACACAACCTAGGTACATGAAGCACTGTGGGAAGAGTGACTTTATGTTTATTGGAGGCAAACTTTTGGGGTCCTACTTTTCCTTTCCTATCTACCCACACCATTGCCACCACCATCTGCATAGATATAAAGGAATCAGTATCTGAAATAGCAGACACCTAAGATCCTGGGGAGAGGGGGAGAACTCTAGGATTATGCCCAGCTTCTTGTAGGGGGGGTATTAAACCAACTTATTAAGATAAGAAAAAGGAACTCCCATTACAAATCATAAAAACTAAAAACAAATAGAAGAACATATCACAAATGTTGGAACATAAAAAAGCAAATCCAGGAATTCTCAACCAACAGAACTGTAGAATATGCCTGCTGAGAAATTTAAGTTAACAGTTATAACCATACTTACCAAATTAAGAAAATCAATGGATGATGACAAAGAGGAATTAATGGATCTAAAAAATATGATAACCAAATTAAAAACATCAATAGAAGGCCTTAACAGTAGACAAATGCAAATAGTAGAGAGACTTAATGAACTAGAAAGCACAATGGCAGAGGTCATACAAATAAAACAACAGAGACAGAATAGTAACAATTTTAAAAAGTGAGAGCTCAAAAAGAAAAATGCTATCCAATACATTTATAGGGAGTTCCAGAAGGAAAAGAGAAAGAAAAAGTCAAAGAAAATTTATTTAAAGAAATAATTTCTGAATATCATCACAATCTGGGAAATAAAAAAAGATCCAACAGTTCCAAACAAAATAATGTAGACTATTCAAAATATTGAGAGAAAGAATAATAACTTATAGAAGAATAACTTATAGGCAATGGTTACAATGCCATGGACTTTTCAGTGGAAACTTTATAAGCAAGAGGGAGTGGCAATGGAAAGAGATATTTCAACCTGGAATACTTTATCTTGCAAGACTACCAGTCAAGCAGAAGGAAGCTAAGGATTTTCTGTTCCCCACTCTGTCTCTGGTGAATCCTGTCACCCCCCAAACCTCTGGCCTGTGCCCCAGTTCTTATATGCATACACAAATAAATCTTAAAAAAAAAAGGAGGAAGGCTAAGGAGCTGTAAAGTAAAAATGAAAAGAATACATCAATATCAAGCTCCTGAAAGAAGTACTTAAAGGGCTTTTAAAAAGCAACAACAAAATGAATATAGAGTTACACTCATCTAAATTATACAATGTGGAGGAGGTGGAGAAGAGCTAAAATGTGGTCCAGAAGGTTTGTGAGCAAAGATTTTTCTAAATATTTAGGAAGAAAACACTATTTTTTATTTATTTTATTGTGTTATTGAGTTATATAATTGAAGTCTTAGTTTAGTTCTTGCTGTTTTTATAGAAATTCATATTAAAGACAAAAATCCTGACTCATTTCAATATTGCATGTGAGTGGATGATATTAGAGGATTACAAAGCAATGAATAGTTAACCAAGCTTCTCAGAGACCAAAATTGCTTAAAAGGAGACTAAAGGAGGTTCCACTTAAACCCAAACCTAACGATTATTAGATTTTAGAAAGACTTTCTTTCTTGAAAAGCCATTAATTTTAAAATGTTGTTGTTTCAGATTTTAGGGACACCTTTTGGTACATTTTGATGTTGTCATGTGCCATTAGCATATAAATCCAGACTAATTAAATAAGAGGAGAAAAAAGATGAATCAAGTAACGGCAAATAGAAAGCTGGAGTGAGATGATGTAGATGGCAATCTGGTGCCTTCTCTGGAGTCAGAGCACAAAATTAGATGTTTCATTCTCCTCTTTATGTGAGCATAAGTATTTGTGATATAATTACTTTTAGAAAGGTTTAGCACATCAGGTATATAACCTCTGAAGTGATATTTATTTGCTTATTACACTTTCAATTTCTATCTGGTATCCATATGATCATTTTACCTTTGAAACATTACTACTAATTTTCTACATACACTTGAAAGACTCAAGATCCCATTTTACTTCAGCTCTTCTCCGCTTTAATGTGTTGAAATTACAACTCTCCAGAATATTATTTGCTGACAAAGCCCTAAGTAGTGGTGGGACAAAGTTATCATGGGAGGGAGTCACAATCTCAGAATATGTGTGATAACCTCTTGCTCTTCCAAATATTTGCCATGCCTCAACAGTTTTTTCCCTTTGATCATGTTCAGCTTATAAACAAGAAATCTATCAAAGTACATAAAAAGAGAAGTGTTATAAAAATGGAATGACATCTAATTTTTGATTTATTTAGTTAACATCTTGCCCATTTATTTTCATTACACTTGCGATGTAATAATTGTATTTTCAATAACATCAATTTGAACAGATAGTTTCAAGCACTCAATAAAGGAAATTGTCAGTCATCGGATGCCTACCTTGTGTCTGGAGATTTACTAGCATTATCTGAACATATAACAGGTGAGCTGTGTTGTTGTTCATATCTACCTATGACACCAAGACTGTCAGGCATACAAGTCACTTATTACGTGTAGCAGAGCTAAGACTGAGTACAAGTCTGTGAGGACTACAATGTAGTTTCCTCTGTGCTTAGCCCTTCAAGTGTGGTCCAAGTCTAGGAACATCAGCATCACCTGGGAGCTTGTTAGTGAGACAGAACCTTGAATGACACCCAACCAAACTACATCTGAACCTTCCCTTTAATAAGATCCCCTGTTTACTCCTGTGCACATTAGAGACTGAGACTGATTTATGTAGCATGCCTTTTTTTCTTCCTATTTATTCTCTTGTATGATTGCAAATACAATCACGTGGCATACTTTAGCAAATTCATTTTTTACTTCCTTGCAAAACACATCTAATTTTGTAGGAACAGCCTGGGATCTCAAAGTAGTATTCAAATTCTTTTTTCATTTTTACTTAAGTAATCTTCTCTCACAGGTGATTCCTTTTCTTCTTCATCTTGCAGCATTTATTATCATTTTCTCCAGCAAAATGACTTTTTATTACAAGGTGGCAATGGAGCTAGTATTTCCCAATCCATGTTGGGAAGGTAGAACATTTATGAATTATCCATAGATTCTGCACGTATTTCCAATTAATTTTCATGGGCTTTGAGTAATTGTGCTTGTATATGCCCTTTGAGCATAATTATATGAGTGCATGTAGTGAAAAAACAAAAACAAACAAAAAACCCGCCTGCAATATCATGCAGTTATTTTGGATAAAAAACACCTTAGAATCTCTCTTTTCATTTTAGTTGTTTCTTATAATATACACTTTATATTTACTGGGTATCACAAACTTAAATCTAAATGATTCAAGACCACATAAGGGGCATTTCACTAAATGTTCCAGGAAATAAATACCTATATTGATTTAAACCTAGTAAAGAAATGGATTCATTTTATTTTGCCATTGTGAATCAGTTGTTATTTTTGGTGGCTTGTGTCTTTCTAGTTTATGGTATCTAAATATCCTTGAGGGGAAAAATAATATTGTTAAATTTGTGCACATATCTCCATAATATATAATGCAATCATTTTTAAAAATTTTATTTTATTGTGACAAGGGTACTTCATATGCAACCTATCCTCAATAATTTTTGAAGTACACAATACAGTATTGTTAACTTGTACATTTTGGTACAGCATATCTGCAGCATTCATTCATCTTGTGTAACTGAAACTTTAACAACTCCCATTTCAGAAACATATTTAAATAGTACAGTATTGAATTATACTTAGGTAATTTTTAAATATTCAATCTTTCATTAATGAAATTTACCTTTGCTGATTAATGTAACTGTGGAGAACTTACTTTCCAAGTTCAATTATATTTTAGCTTTATTATAGCTAATTTTTATTTTTTCACTTTTACCGTTAGTGTTACTCTAAAATATATATGTATGTCCTCTGATGGACAAAACATAGTGCAAAAATGTTTCTCTAGAGTATCGACTTTACATAGGACACTATTTCTAGGAAAGAATTCTAAATGATCTTCCAAATTATTTTCACAGATTTATACCCTGTCCCGACAATCTTTTCATTACTTGTCATCAAGTACTTCTTTTGTTAAATGTAGGATAATCTATTGGATTGTAAATGACATTTCAATAATCCACTTATTAGGCGTGGATATTTTTCCTTCTAATAGATTGACTTTTATATTTATTATTCTGTGAAAAGCCCACAAAAGCTTTTAAAAGATTTTCTTATTGATTTATAATTGTTCCTTACATATTATGGACACTAATTCCTCTGTCAATTATGAATATAGCAAATTATTTTCCCACTTCATGGCTTACTGATTGTTTTTGATAAACAAAAGTTCTTAATTGCACTGTAGCTAGAGTTGTCAGTTCTGTCCTTATTCTTTGTGTATTTTACATCTTTGTGTATTTTTCATTAATTCTAGCCTGAGGTCATGAATCAGTTTTGTTTTTAATTTCTTTGAAAAATTTTAAAGATCTGCTTTTTTAGATTTAAATGTCAAATCCATTTGGAATTAAGCTTTGTGAATGAGTAAGTGGTGGATCTCCAATAGTTTGTCTCCACATGGATTTTGTTTTTGTTCTTTAATTGAAGTAAAAATAATTTACAATAGTGTATAGGTTTCAGGTGTATAGTTACCTCCACAACTGTATGTATCATACCATTCTCACCACCAAATATCCAGTGGATATTTTTGAAAAATTTTAGGCAGAGTTGTTGCATGAGCACATTTTCTCTTTGAGATGGACGGGTTAATTTGTGACTATAAGATAAGAGACAAGTAAAGTATCTATAGTCCCAGCAAGAGACGCTATGGTCTAAATTAGGAAAATAACAATAAGATAGATAGGAATACATGAAAGCTATTTTACTGCTACAAAGAGAACTTTGTGTCTGGTTTTAATGATTATGTAATAACATTTTGATCTTTAACTTTCATAAAATTTCAGAATAAAATGTTCTATCTTACTGTGGAGAATGGTGTCCTTGAATATCCTTGAATGCGTGTTGGAAGGACTGATGTTCCTTCCAACATTTGCAGGTCTCCTCTCTTTAAGTCTCAACTGATATTCACTTTTCAATTGAGGGCTCCCTTGAGTACCCTTTATAAAGTAGTAGTGTCTTTTCCCTGAGCTTTGACACACATATGCAGTGCAATCTCTGATTCCTTATGATTTATTATCATCTTTGTAAGATTATTTTGATAGTATCTGTATATTTTCACTAGATTAATAATGCTATGAGGGAAGAAGCTTCATTTATTTGGTTACTGCCATATCACTAATGCCTATGCCTGTGCCCATTAAATACTCATTGAGTAAACAAATGGGCAGAAATTAATTTATGCCAATGAAATATATTCTCTTTTTTAAAAAAGAGAGTTTTGTATTTCCTTAAAGGCAAATAGGCCTAAAATTTTTGAGTTTTAACCAGTCTTGATTTTCCTAAAATGAAGGAATTCTAGAGAGATAACAGAGGGAACCATTGGTTTAAGAACCATCTTTCTGTCAGATCCCATTGCAATAATATAAGACAATTGAAGAATAAATATGACTAGCAGAAGAACCACTGTGAACACTCCATTTTGGTCTGCACATACCTGGTTAAGCCTTTCTGTCATCTTTATTCCATATTAACAATAAAAGCAATGGCCTCTAAATTAACTAACCTTTGGAGACAAAACAAATAAAATTGTGAGCATTAATAGGCCTACATCTCAACACCTGCCTGGATTGAGGCAGATCCTTCCAATGCAATCCCCCTTCCTCTCCTGCCATATAGGGCTGCTTTCACTAGCAGGCCTCCACTGGGCTGACTCTGAAATGTTCAGAGTTAAATTACCTCCCTGTCTTAATCCATGCTTTGGGGAGGAAACTAAGATGGATGATTAAGTAAACATGTAAAACAGCTTGTGGACTAGATTTCACACAGTCTTTGCTCACATCAGAGGTTGACAAGCATATTTTCCCCAATCCACCATTTGGAGACAGAAATTCAATGCACTGTCGAGTGACTTAAGTATTGGCATCTACTCTGATAACATACTTGATTTACATGACCCCCCAATAACAAAATACATAACTCCTCTAGATCGTGTTTTTAAAATATTAATGCCTTACCTAGAGATCTTGTTGTAATGTAGATTATGATTCACTAGGTCTAGGTGGGGTTCAAAGAGTTTATATTCCTTTGACATTTTTTTAAAATATATAATTCTTACATCATTTTTCATCCTTGCACAATGTATGCATTTTCATTTTGGTTATATTCCCCATACAATTGCCCCCCTCCCCCTTATTTTGACTCTAGTTCTTCCTCTACCCGCCCCTCCCTAATCTCCCCCCCAAGTGTGTCTCTGGTTTATAGTTGCTTATTGATTTTGATTATTACTTTGCATTGATTAGTCTTTTTCCTGGTCTCTTATTTAGGTTTTCTAAATTCCTGCTATGAGTGAGACCATCCGGTATTTTTCTTTTTCTTTATGACTTATTTCGCTGAGCATGATCCCTTCTAGCTCCATCCATGTTGCTGCAAACTGCATGTGTTTTTCTTTTTTGATTGCTGAGTAATATTCCATTGTGTATATGTACCACATCTTCTTGATCCAGTCATCTATTTTTGGGCATTTGGGTTGTTTCCATAGCTTAGCTATTGTAAATAGCGCTGCTGTAAACATAGGCGTGCAGGTGCCCTTTGGAATTAATATTTCTGTGTCCTTTGGGTAAATACCTAGGAGTGGAATTGCTGGATCATATGGAAGCTCTATGCTTAGTAGATCAAGAAATCTCCACACAGCTCTCCATAGTGGTTGGACCAGTGGTTGCACTCCCACCAGCAGTGCAGGAGAGTTCCTTTTTCTCCACAACCTCGCCAACATTTGTTGTTGCTAGTTTTTTTTAATATGTGCCATTATCACTGGTGTAAGATGGTATCTCACTATAGTTTTGATTTGCATTTCCCTGATTACAAGTGATGTTGAACATTTTTTTCATATGCCTGTTGGCCATTTGCATTTCCTCTTTGGAGAAGTTTCTTTTTAGCTCTTCTGCCCATTTTTTTGACTGGGTTATTTTCTTTGTTTTTGTTGAGTCTCATCAGCTCTTTGTACATTTTTGTGATCAGTCCCTTATCATTAGTGTTGTGTGCAAAAATGTTCTCCCAGTCGGTGGGGTTTCTCTTTGTTTTTGTTACTGTCTCTTTTGCTGTGCAGAAGCTCTTTTATTTGATATAGTCCCAGCTGTTTATCTTTGCCTTCACTATCTCTGCTTTGGGTGATGTGTCTGTAAAGATGTCTTTGATGTGCATGTCATATAGTGTTTCACCTATATTTCCTTCTATGTATTTTATGGTTTCAGGTCTTATGTCTAGTTCTTTAATCCATTTTGAGTCGGTTTTTGTGCATGGTGTGAGGTAGTAGTCGAGTTTCATTCTTTTGCATGTAGTGACCCAGTTTTCCCAGCACCATTTATTGAACAAACTTTCTTTGCTCCAGTGCATATTCTTTGCTCCTTTGTCAAAGATTAGTTGACCATAAATCTGTGGGATTACTTCTGGATTTTCTATTCAATTCTATTGGTCTGTGTGTCTGTTCTTGTTCATATGTTTTTTATATTTCTTTTTGTTGATGTGTTGGATAACGTTGATTGATTTTCGGATGTTGAACCATCCTTGTGTCCAAAGAGTTTATATTTCTTAAAAGCTCCCAATTGTTGTTGATACACATAGTACCTACATCACACAATAAAAAAAAGGCACCTAGACATGTGGTTAAAATAATGAATATTTATTACCCACCCAAATTTAAACATTTTTTTTTAAAGACAGATTAGGAGAACAAATTAGGTAATGAAGATACTTGGGTACAAAATAAAATCTACTTTTGAAACAACAATCTTATACAAATGTCAAAGTACAATGCTGCGCCTCCAAAACTTATATAATGCTATAAACCAATGTTTCTTCAATAAAATTATTTAAAGAGAAAAAATGTATTCGGGATGCAGAAAGTAAGTGGTATTATGTGCAGGTGGCATGGTTCACTCCGAAAACTTTTCTTTTCATCCCAAATCATTGCTCACCATCATCTGTGCAGACTTCTCAGGATCTCTTTTGATGTAAGTTTTAATATAATTGAATGATCAGAAAAACAGCATTTTCTTCTAAACATATATAGCTGAGCGATTTTAAATTATATCAGTATGTAGCTTTACAAACAGGTCCTTGTATTGCTTACTATTTGGATGCATCTTTGGGTTAACTTTGACATATATAGTGTGACAAATACATGAGCTCCTGGAAATCACACAACTAATAAGTACTGAAGTAAAAACCAAACCAACCATATTGGTCTGCTTTTAGATAGATATTTTTATTATCATTATTCTAACATTGTACATTATGGTTATTATCCTCCTAGTTCAATTATGAGTCTTTCAAAACCTATATAAATGAGCTTTGGCTTTGGTCTTATTGTCTTTTGAAATAGCTACTTAATTTTTAATTTTTATGGCATCCTGAAGACATTCATCATGATTTCCCCAGAATTTCAATAAAATGTCAAGGAATTTCTTTCTTTATTTGAAGGTGGGATTTCTCCAGCAACTTATCTTGAATAACTGTTTTTTTAATAAGATAATTGTTGCAGGAACACAACTCAGTTGAGTTCAATCCACAGAATTCTTTTTTTTTATTATTTTTTAAAGATTTTTTTTATATTCCCCATACAATTGCACCCCCCTTATTTTGACCCCAATCCCTCCTCTCTCTGCCCCCCCCCATAGTGTGTCTCTGGTTTAGAGTTGCTTGTTGATTTATATTTTTTTCTTTATTATAGTTATTCTTTTTCCTGGTTCCTTATTTAGGTTTTCTAGATTCCTACAATGAGTGAGACTATCCGGTGTTTTTCTTTTTCTTTCTGGCTTATTTTTCTGTTGAATAACTGTTATCTACCGTTTGCCCCAGGTACAGGGCCTGATTCATTATTTGCCAAAGGAATATCAAAGATTTGGGGAGATAAAAGTTGAATTTACTTAACAGCTTATTGTAACAAAAAATTCATTAAAATTTGACACTTTTCTTCTTAATTTTTTTTTTCTTTTATGTGTCTGTATGTCTATTACCTAACTACCACCTACAAAGTTTCCTCTTCCTGATCATTTTCTTGGGATTTCCCCTTGCCCCATATAGTTAGAATTTTCTTTCCTGTCTTTCTGATGCATTTGATCTCCATTCCCTTTGCCCTGGAAATCTCAATATGCCTCTTACACTACAACATGTAGACAAATGCAGTCTCTTTGATGCAACCTTTGTTATCCCAAACCTGTCCTGAGAATGTTCCATTTTGTAGGGCATACTGTCTAGATAGTTTTATAAATAAGGACCTCTCTACTAGAAAGTACCAAAATGTTTTCCTGATAAAAATATATTGATTCTTTATGGAGGAAGGGAAATTATATCAGTTTTAGTTTTAAATATCAACTGTTCTCTCCTTTTTTCATACTGGTGATTATATTTCCCCAGTTTGGTCTTTTTTTTTTTTTTCTCTTTCCCTTTAATTCAGCATTCCACTAATAACCTTCCAAGTAATAGTCCCTCCTGGATCATGAAGGTCTTAGGAACTTACTGCTTCATGAATCACCTTCTACCTCTTCTCCACACACTGGATCAGTCCAAGACCACAAATTTCAATAGAAGAATTTGATAACTAACATAGCTGAAATCCACACACTGGATCAGTCCAAGACCACAAATTTCAATAGAAGAATTTGATAACTAACATAGCTGAAATCCAATAGTATTAAATAATTTGCTGAAAGTCAAATTGAATTAAAACAATTCAATTAAAACCAGCAATTGAATTAAAACCTCTCCAAGAGTAGGGGTTTAACTAGGTCTACAAGGTAGAATTTTTCTATATATTTAAGCCTGAAGATGTAAATATTCATGCCAAATAAATCTTACCTTTCTCAGTGCTCTGTGGCCTGTTTTCTGGTGCATATCTTACTCATTCTTTTTATCTTTTCTATAGTCTTACTTTTCTTCTACTTCTAATCCTGGCCTATTATGCTCACATCGACCAACGTTTGTTTCAGTTAAACTTGTCTCCAGGAACTTAACTTGTTCCCAAGACACATCTAGATTTATGCCCCACAACACTGGGTGAAAATGAATTAAACTGGAATAAATAGAACTACTCTTACTAAGGAGGAATGTCAGGATATTACACCAGAAATTCACTGTGCCACATACCAGAGATCTGTTTCACTGAAGACTTACTTCCGGCATAAGCAGATACTTCCCTTTGAATGGTTTTTATATTTCTCCTTTGCTTCAATTAGTGTGGATGTACCTACAAGGTGCTAGACCTCAGAGACAACTCTTGAATTTAAATTTTCATTTAAGTTTTCTTTATATTTGTATGTTTTATTTATAAAAAAGTCTTTCAATTTTTTCTCTGTTCAAAGTTTCTAATTAAAATCCTCCAACCATCACCGTATATACATTCCAGAGCAGGACAGTTCCATCTGATGTGCCATCAAATTTCTGAACTAATGAAGAGGAAGCTATACAGCAACTCCCATTTTGTCAGACTGACCTCACCTCATCCTGCCTTGTTCTAGCCCAACCATCTTTTAGAAAAGCAGGCTTCCCACACGAGCTTAATGCTTTAAATGATAAATGGACCTGATTGTCCATATAAATGTACTTGAACTTCATTTTTCTGATTTGGATAGAAACTATTGTTGCCTGCCCTAACTACATGCCACTCATTTACTTTGAAGAAAGTGGATTATATTTGCTTTTTTTAAATCCTGAATAATCCTAATGCATTTGTGAAAATTTTTAAAAAGTATAATTAAGAAACCTTTTCTAATTGGGATCATTCACACTGCCACATTTTTAGCTTAGCCTTGTTTGAAGTCACCATTGTTTGTCATCATTAATGGAAAATTTAGCCCTATTAAAATTAAGTTAGCTATTATTGCTTTCTCTCAGCTGAGTTTGGTATTCACTGGGACTTACTGTATTATGTTGCAAAGTCAAAACCATGTAACCCACAGTGAAATCAGACTTGATGAGGAAAACAGAAACAAACAAACACTGTCAAATAAACCATCCTGAGTGGTGTGGTAGAAATTTTGCAGTTATAAAGTCTGACTTGAATTCCAGTTATACATTTATTCATTCATCAAACATATCATATTGTCAATACTGAGACACCAAAGATAAGTATGATTTCCCCATGATGTGACCTTGTGCTGACTATTATGCCCTATTAGATCCTTTGTTCCTTTAACATTCATTTAACTGTTATTTATATGAAGTAAATTATATCTATTATATATAACATAATAATTACATTAAGCTATAATAATATTGATCCAAGTTTCTTAAGAGGATATAATGAGATGATAAAATAGATGAGACAACATAGATGGAATATCCTCTGTATCCCATTTTGTAAAACCTAAGTTAATTTTTCAGTTATTATATTTTATGCTAATGATGAAAAGCATTTTACTCTGGGTCCTGTACTGAGTTCTATAGAATGAAAAAAAAGCTCTATAGGGTCTCATTGTTAGCTTTACATGCTTAGTATCCCTAGCACTGCAAGATATAGAAAATAGAGTAGCATGAAAAGTGAATTCCTAGGCTGAAGTCATTATGAATTCCCAAGGCAAATGAGATCATTTGTAAAGAGGATCACCCATGATGAAGGGGTGGGGTGGCACTTGGGTGAATGCCTTGGGAGGACATTTTATGGAGGATATACAGAACAGAACCTTGAAATGAGAAATTCAGTGAATAAAGGTGGGACTATTCTAAGAATGTCCCCAGGATACCAGTCTAGTTGAACAATGACTTTGAGAATAATAAGATAAGTGACAAGGTTAACAACTAATTGAGTTTTGAACAGCAGAGAGAATAGAATGGTTCTCTTTGAAGAGTTGATATCACTTAACATCAGATGAATGGCTTGGAATCCTGATTTATTAGTTACTGCTTTCCAGTAAGGACAAATTACAAACTCTAAGGCTTAATTGCACCATCTGTGAATATTTGTCTATCTTCATTACTATGAGGATTAAATAAGATAAAATGTATACCACAGTGTCTGGTGTATATTACATTTTTTTTAAAGATTTATTTATTTATGCATAAAAGAGCTGGGGCACAGGTCAAAGATGTGGGGGGTGAGAGGACTCACCAGAGACAGAGTGGGGAACAGAACAGGCAGATTGACTGAAACACACTGCCGAGGGAAGCAGCGGGCGAGACAGGAGAGGTCTGCTTCACCATGTGGGTTGTTCCCTGGCAGGCCAGGGATTGAACTTGTGGTGCAGAGACCTCAATTGCTTCATAGTGCAGTGCCTATACCCTGTGCCACCAGGGAGGCCCTGTATATTACATTCTTATAATAAATGTTATTTTAGCCATTTTCTTCTACTTTTCTTTTTTCATAGTTACAATGGTGGTTTTGACCTTAAATTACAGTATAAATGCTTCATGATTATCTCCCTGCAGATTTTACAACTCAATTGCCTCATATTTGTAAGCTCTGTATCCTAGTGTTCAATCCTGAATTTTTTGTCCTCAGAACTTCTCCAGCAAGACATATAGGTAAGTTCATCTATAGTATAGACTTTGAATTTGCCGCTAATCAATTTGAAATCGCTTCATTATTGAATCAAAATGCATTAAAACATCTGAAATCTATTAATAACATTCAGGAAAGAAGGTATACTATCAGCTAAGTATTTTCTTCTATCTCCTGTTATGTAATTATTGTAAGAAACAAGTTGTTACTGGGAGTTGATGAGTCTAGATTTGATTTCATTTTTTAAAGTAGTTCAAGACATCTACTATTAACATATATTCTTTTCTCTTAAATAAAAGGTGACCTTTTAATCTTTTTCTGTGGTTTCTCACTAGAAAATAGATCAAGATGATAAAATAAGAGGAGTCATCTATTGTACATATTAGCTTTATGGTGTTGTTTTGCTCTGCATCTTGTAGCTACAATATAAAAAATGTTTTTTGAAACATCTTAAGAAGAGAAGATATTTCTTAATACTTTAAAGTCTGAGAAAAATCTTTAAAATGACTCCAAATCCACTGTTTCCTTCAAGTAAGGTATTTGTTTCCTAGTCCTTTTCCATTCTTTGTGTCATGATCTTATTTTATTTCAAGAACCATCACAGTCTCAACAGGTCCAGAATTCACCTGAGCAAAGGAGACAGACTGGCTGCCTTGCCCATTCTGTTATGCCAACCATTGCCCAGCATTATCAAGTCCCCTCCCCCCTTATCAGACCTACTGCCCTTCTTTAAGTGCAAGACCTCATTTCTTCTCATCACATGCTAGAAAGATTATCTGAAGAGGTCTCTTTATTGCAGATTTCTACGTCTCCAATTCATTTGCACACTGCTTCCAGAGTCATCTTGCTCTGCTTTCAAGATTTCGAGCTGACTTCTAAATTATGAGGCTCTGTCACTGGAAAGGTTAGGAACAACAAGATCTGGTTGAGTGAAGTGTTGCCACACTTAACTTGAAAAAAATCACAAATTCCTGGGTCCCCTCCAAGACTTGCTGAATGGTTTTGAAGAATGATCCGGGAAATATATCAACTTAGTAAGCACAAAAAGTGATGCTTATACATAGGCCATTTAGAAACCCAAGCTTGCAGAGTGTACAGAATACAAATCTGGGAGTCTGAAAATCCCAGGCTGGCTTTGCAATATCACATTTAGTAACTTAAGAAAACTGGTAAAGCCATTGAACTTCCATATGTTTATTCCATTCAAAAATATAAAAATGTTACCAATTTATATGCACCATTGTTGTGAGACTAACATGATTACATTAAAAAGTTGACACTCAAGGCAGACATTAAATCCTTTTGCTTCTGTTTTTGATCCAAATAATTGTTCTTTTGAAACTTGGTGATAAGATTGAGTGTTGCTTTTTCATCCTTTAACCTAAGCTTGTGAAAGGCAGGTCTGAATTCCACAACAGTGACTGTGGCTATTTGGTTTATCTGCAGACATATGTGCTTGACTATATAGTGGAGCTAACAGGTTGGTTGGCCATTTATTGATTAATGCCTAGTATACCTCAAATTATTAGCCCCCCTTTGATTCTGCTGTCTTTGTGATAAATAAATCATCTGAATATTTTTTCATGTTCACTCTTCTAACATTTGTATTTCTATAATAAACTGTCTCCAATTTATTTTGTTCTTCTGCAAGCCACTAATGGCAAAATCTTCCTTAAGGTAATCCAGAATGTGGACAATAGGATAAAAACAAAGTGTGTTTTTCTCTAGTACCAAAGGTTTGGTAGGTCTGGAGATGCAAAAGTACTGACAAGAAAAACTGAGCATCTTCAGAGACTTGCTTCTTTGAAAGTAAGGTAGACTTCTTAAGGTTAAGAGACACTCTCAGAACAAAACTGGGAAATATTTTCAGGAACAGATGAGGGGCCCAGAAATGGAACAAACTAAGGGACCATCACTGATTCATCTAACACATTAATCAGTCACTATGTAGACACCAGAATAAGATGGTGAGTCTATCAGGCTTTGTTCTTCAGCTTACAGAGCCAAGAGAGTAGTGAGGGAGACCTATAATATGTGGACAGAGTGTGTTTCATCATATCCTGCCTTTAGGAATAAGGCCCTCATCCTCCCAGCTATGGCCAGCATCCTGCAGCTAATGGAAATGAAGCCTGCCCCTATCACCTTACCCCAGAACAGTTCTATCTTCAGAACAAACTGAGAACTAAGCTGAGCTCCAGATTACAAATGCATTGCAATTTAGTGCTCCTTTTCTTTCTTTCTTTTTTTAATTGATTGATACATAACATATATTATAAAATATATCCTTTAAAATATAAAAAGTTAATGTTTTGGTGTCTTTATAAAGTTGGGCAACCATTTTCACTAATTTCAGAATATGCTTATTACCCCCCCTCAAAAATAGAACAAAACAAAATATCCATGCCTTTTGGTAGCTGCCCTCCCTTTATCACGGTGTCCAGTCCCTGGCAGCCACTAATTTACTTTCTGTTACTATAGATTTGCAATTTATGGACATTTCATACATATAGAATTCTATAATATGTGGCCTTGGTGTCTGGTTTACTTCTCTAAGTGTAATGTTTTCAAAGTTGAACCACATTATAGTCCCTATCGACACTTTATTACTTGCATTGCAAATAATATATCCTTATTTGGATAGAACACATTTTGTTTATATTTTCATCAATTGATAGATTGTTGGATTGTTCCCTGGCTTGGATTGATAAATAATACTGTTTTAAACATTTGTGTACAAGTTTTGGTGTACATATTTGTTTTCAATTCTCTCCTGTATTATTCAGAAGTGAAATTGCTGGATTAGATGGCATCCCTATATTTGATATTTTAAGGAAATGGTAAGCTGTCCCAAAGGAACTACATCATTTCGCTTTCTCACAAGCAATATCTGATGCTCCAATTTTTCCATACCCTGTCCACCACTTACTATTGTCTATCTTTGTAATTCAGCTATCCTAGTAGGCATGGAAGTCTCATTGTGGTTTTAATTTGCATTTCCCTCATGACTAATGATATTGAGTATTCTTTTCATGTGTTTATTGTATATTTCCATTGGTATATCTTCTGTGGACAAAAATATCTAGTTAAATCTTTAGTTTGTTGTTTAACTGGAGTCTTTCTAATTGCTGAGTTATAAGACTTCTTGACGTATTCTGTAGAGAAGTCCCTTAACAGATACATGATTCACAAAATATTCTTTTCCATTCTATGACTTGTCTTCTTGCTTTCTCGTTGATATGCTTTGAAGTACAGCAAATATGTTTTAATTTTTATCATTCTATTTTTTTCTTTTGTTGTTGGTGCTTTTGTTGTCATATCTTAGAAACAGTTGGCTAACCAAAGGACATGAAGATTTATATCTGTTTTTTTTTTTTTTTCTGAGAGAGTTGTAGTATCAGCTCTTGCATTTAGATCTTTGCTCTGTTTTGAACTAACTTCTGCCTATGCCCAGTTTTGTTTTCTAGAATCCTTTAAAGTATTGTTACCAAGCACATTCCCCAATAAATCCCCTACACTGAAACATTTACATCAGGTATGTTTCTCATGGATCAGACAGATGACTTACAAACCAGCATATACAGTGTGATGATTGAGAGGCTTGTGAAAATTATGACATCAACTGCCCCAGGCAGGTTACTGAGGTCTCCGCTCTCCCAAGAAGAAAGCAGGCTGCAGCCGCCTTTTGTTGGATTAAAAAGAAAAGAAGTCTCTGTTCTCTGCTCTCTTTGTCCTCTCCAAACACTATCACAAAATACCTTGGACTGGGTGGCTTATACACAGCAGAAATTTTCTCTCTCATAGTTCTGAAGGCCAATAAATCCAACATCAATATATAGGCAGTTTTAATGTCTGATCAGGACCCTCTTCCTGGTTCAGAGAAGGCCATATTTCACTGTGTCCTCACACGGCAGAAGGAGTAAGGAAGTTCATTGGAGTCTCTTTTATAAGGACATTGATTGCTTTTATAAGGACGCTGCCTTTCTGACCTAATCACCTCCTTTAAAAGTCCTACCTTCTAATACTATCACATTGTGTGTTAGGATTTAACATATGACACTTAAGTAGAAGTGGACATTCAGTCTTTTATACCCCTTTGCTCCAAGTACATTACTTTATAGATCTTTTCAATTATAGAGATCAAAGCAAGTTAATATTCAAAATATGTCATTGGATCAAATTATCTACCTGTTTATTCTCTCAGCAGGAGAAAGACAAATACACATTCTGTAGCAATTGTTATCATGTAACATACAATGAAATATTATGATGAACCTGTCATATGAGAAATAAAGATAATTATTTGTCATCCAAGTTGTAAAAATATTTTCTCCCTATATAGTATATACTAACATGCAATGTGAAGTAGACTTTTGCTTATGTATCTAAAAACAAAATCCAATTAGTATATTTAGCATAAATTATGTGGTCTAGATGTTTGCAGTTTGATTGTCACTTTGGAGATACTTTAGCTTATTGCGTTGAATCATAAAGTAAACATTATGCTTAGAAAGTCTACAGGAAAACCATCATAAGAGAGGGCAGGGTTTGTTCAATAGTTTACTGGAAACAGTATTTTCGCATTTACATATTTAAATTAAACTTTGATTAGCTATACCAAACTTTGTCACGCATTAGGAATGCATTTTCATAGAAAATTTGATATAAGGATACTATAATCAGCTAATTGATGCTCTCATTTAACTTAAGGAAACTGAGTCTCCAAGGAAGGCTAGTGATTGATCCTAGTTTGTAGATGAATTAATTAGTCCCAGGTCTTTGTTCTCACAATCTGCTGAGTGTCTTTCTATTTTTTTTTTTTGAAAAGTGAATTTACTCTTTTTTTTTTTAGTTATTAGCTTTATTTTTTAATTTAAATTTTATTTTTATATTCCCCATACAATTACAACCCCCTTATTTTGACCCCAAGCCCTCTTTTCCCCACCCACCATCCCCCATAGAGTGTCTCTGGTTCATAGTTGTTTGTTGATTTTGATATTTTCTTTCTTATAGTTATTCTTTTTCCTGGTCCCTTATTTAAGTTTTCTAGATTCCTGCTATGAGCGAGACCATCCAGTATTTTTCTTTTTCTTTCTGGCTTATTTTGCTGAGCATGATCCCTTCCAGGGCCGTCCATGTTGCTGCAAATTGCATGTGTTTATCTTTTTTGACTGCTGAGTAATATTCCATTGTGTATATGCACCACATCTTCTTTTTTTATATTTTATTTATTTGTTTGTTTTGTTTGTTTTATTTATACATGCACTGGGTATAGTCAGAAGCACGGGAGGGTGAGAGAATTTACCAGAGCCAGAGCAGGGAGCAGAGCAGGCAGAAGGACTGAAGTACACTGCTGAGGGGAGCAGCGGGTGGCAGGAGAGGTCTGTGCGCCATGTGGGACCCTCCTCTGGTGGCCGGGGAGCAGCCGGGGATCGAACCGGCCTCAGAGGCCTCAGGCAGCTTCGCAACCCAGCACTCAACCGCTGTGCCACCGGGGAGGCCCAATGTACCACATCTTCTTGATCGAGTCATCTATTTTTGGGCATTTGGGTGGTTTCCATAGCTTAGCTATTGTAAATAGTGCTGCTATAAACATAGGCATGCAGGTGCTCTTTGGAATGGATGTTTCTGTGTCTTTTAGGTAAATACCTAGGAGTGGAATTGCTGGATCATATGGAAGCTCTATGTTTAGTAGGTCAAGAAATCGCCACACAGCTCTCCAAAGTGGTTTGACCAGTTCGCACTCCCACCAACAGTGCAGGAGAGTTCCTTTTTCTCCACAACCTCACCAGCATTTGTTGTTGCTAGTTTTTTTTTTTTTTAATATGTGCCATTCTCACTGGTGTAAGATGGTATCTCATGGTAGTTTTGATTTGCATTTCCCTGATTATAAGTGATGTTGAACATTTTTTTCATATGCCTGTTGGCCATTTGCATTTCCTTTTCAGAGAAGTTTCTTTTTAGCTCTTCTGCCCATTTTTTGACTGGATTATATTCTTTGTTGTTGTTGAGTCTCATCAGCCCTTTGTACATTTTTGTGATCAGTCCTTTATCATTAGTGTTGGGTGCAAAAATGTTCTCCCAGTTGGTGGGGTTTCTCTTTGTTTTGTTATTGTCTCTTTTGCTGTGCAGAAGCTCTTTAATTTGATATAGTCCCAGCTGTTTATCGTTGCCTTCACTATCACTGCTTTGGGTGATGTGTCTGTAAGGATGTCTTTGATGTGCATGTCATGTAGTGTTTCATCCATATTTCCTTCTATGTATTTTATGGTTTCTGGTCTTATGACTAGTTCTTTAATCCATTTTGAGTTGGTTTTTGTGCATGGTGTGAGGTAGTGGTCGAGTTTCATTCTTTTGCATGTAGCGATCCAGTTTTCCCAGCACCATTTATTGAACAAACTTTCTTTGCTCCAGTGCATATTCTTTGCTCCTTTGTCAAAGATTAGTTGACCATAATTCTGTGGGTTTATTTCTGGATTTTCTATTCTACTCCACTGGTCTCTGTGTCTGTTCTTGTTCCAATACCATGCAGTTTTTTTTTTTTTAATCTTTGTTTTTTATTTTATTTTATTTTTTTAAAATATTTATTTATTTATTTATACAAGCACTGGGTACAGTTAGAAGCACAGGAGGGTGAGAGAATTCACCAAGCCAGATTGGGGAGCAGAGCAGGCAGAAGGACCAGAGTACACTGCTGGGGAGCAGCGGGCGGCAGGAGAGCTCTGCGCGCCATGTGGGACCCTCCTCTGGTGGCCGGGTTGCAGCCAGACATTGGACCGGTGCTGCAGAGGCTGCAGGCAGCTTCGTAACCCAGCACTCAACTGCTGCGCCACTGGGGAGGCCCCCAATACCATGCAGTTTTGATGATTATGGTTTTGTAGTATAGTTTGAAGTCTGGGAGTGTGATGCCTCCATTCCCTTCTTTTTTTTTTTTTTTTCCAAGAAATCTTTGGCTATTTGGGGTTTTTGGTGATTCCATATGAATTTCATCAATAATTGTTCTATTTATTTGAAGAATGTCATTGAAATTTTTATTGAAATAACATTGAATCTGTATATTGCTTTTGGTAGGATGGCCATTTTAATAATGTTTATTCTTCCAATCCATGAGCAAGGGATGTCTTTCCATTTCTTTGTGTCTTCTTCTATTTCTTTTAACAGTGTTTTATAGTTTTCTTCGTATAGGGCCTTTACCTCTTTTGTTAGATTTATTTCCAAGTATTTAATTTTTTTGTTTCAATAATAAATGGGATGGTTTTTTTTGATTTCTTCTTCTTCAGATTTATTGTTTGTGTATAGAAAGGCTACTTATTTTTGCATGTTGATTTTGTATCCTGACACTTTACTGAACTGATTGATGAGTTGAATTAGTTTTTCTGTGGAGTTTTTGGTGTTCTCTATGTATATTATCATATCATCTGCAAAGAGTGATAGTTTGACTTCTTCTTTTCCTATTTGGATTCCTTGTATGTCTTTCTCTTGTCTTATTGCTGAGTGCCTTTCAATGTCGCTTGATGCTATTAATTTTATTTTATTTTTTTAAAGATTTATTTATTTATTTATACAAGCACTGGGTACAGTCAGAAGCACAGGAGGGTGAGAGAATTCACCAGGGCCAGAACAGAGAGCAGAACAGGCAGACTGACAAAGTACACTGCTGAGGGGAGCAGCGGGCGGCAGGAGAGGTCTGCGCACCATGAGGAACACTCACCCAGTGGCCAGGGATTGAACCGGTGCTGCAGAGGCTGTGGGAAGCTTTGCAGCCCAGCGCTCAACCGCTGCGCCACCGGGGAGACCCTGATGCTGTTAATGTTAAATGTGTGTTTCTGTTAAGATATTTGTGAGTAGAAGCAGAGAGAGAAAAGGTGTGCAGTGCTTTCCATCAAGTTGTGACATTAATATATTAGAAGTACCAGAAAGATGAACATGCCTCACTTTTAGTTCATTTGTATCCTGGGAATCTGGGGTGAGTATTTCTCAGTACTGAATGAGGACTTAATCCACACAATTCCTGAGATAGTGGGGTACCCAGCACTGCTTGGCCGTATGGGCCACCTTGTCCTCAGTTCCATTCAGAGGAATGATCAGTAGAAAAGATTCTGTAAGTTGTTTTAGTTATTGCAGAAATGAAAGGAAATACTTGTTCTGTAGCAGAAGGTGGATTTTTAAACTGCAATGGTAACTAATGGCCTATATCTGTGATAATTCCTCTATACTTGATGCTTTGAATGATTTAAAAACAAAATCTCAAATAGCTTTCATAAATCAATTTGACCTTGCCCTGAAACCAAAACAATAGCTAATTCACTTGAAGCCAAGATATAATAGGTTCAAATAACAAAATATCTCCCAGAGCCAATTTAAACAAGATAAATCAAAAATACAATAGTTCATATTTTTATATTAAAAGTAATTTTATGTGAGCCCTTATGATTCACTGAATTTAAATATATCATTATAAACTTAATTATCTGTCCAGTAGTGTCACTGTGCAATGACAACCACTATTAATATTTTCTTATGTTTTCTTTGCTAAAGAGCAGTTTACACTGACACACACCAGAGGCAGAACACCTCTCTAACATTCCTCCTACAAAGGAGTGTTGCCAAGTAGTGTTCCCCAGAATTCTGTGTTTCCTTGATAAAGAGAAGCTGGCTACCCTCTGCATGAGTGCTCCTAAACCAAGCAGACTTGGCCAGGGTGAGCAGTGTGGCAGTGAGAGGACTGCCTAGCTAGAGTCTTGGCCAGAGAAAATATGAGATTAAAGGAGGAAATGTGTATGAAATATGTTTGATTATAAAAATATACTGCTGGGAACATAAAAGTTTATTGTCAATCTAAAAATTCAGAAACAAGAGATATGTACTCATTAGTATTTTCTGACATTTTTTACTAACTGCCCCTGG
This sequence comes from Talpa europaea, assembly GCF_964194135.1. Lineage (NCBI taxonomy): Eukaryota > Metazoa > Chordata > Mammalia > Eulipotyphla > Talpidae > Talpa > Talpa europaea. The sequence continues at coordinate 34,219,267 of NC_140077.1, read as the reverse complement.
CTAATTATAGGAGAAAAGAATACAGGAAAAGGTTTTTTAGATATACGGATATGAAACCAACCAGAGAGATTAAGTCACTTGTCCTAGTCCCTGTACCTGGTAGAGTGGTATACCTTGTCTGCTAACTTGGGTCCTTAGAGACCTCTTTCTTTTTCCTTTGCTTTAGAGCAAATGCATAATTTGTCTCAAATGACTTTCAGGAACTACAATAAACATGATGTAACCAACTCTTGCAATTATAAGAATGTGAATATTCTAATATGAGTAGCAGATATGTCTTTGAATTTTTCCATGACTCAATTTTTTAAATCACAGATAAGATTTTTCACTTGACTGAAATGAGAATTTTACAAATCATGAAAGCTGTATGAAGCTGAAAAATAAGGTTGTGAGCGGTTATCTAAGGATAAACAGATGCAAACTTTAACTAGCAAGGGAATGAAATTAAATCAGACGCCAGCATAACCCAAGTTCTTCCCTATCTCTTCAGTTGACAGTCCTCTGGTTGTTGTGCAGAACATTTGATGAGAAGTGAAAGGCATTAATACTCTGCAAAATATGACAAGGAATACATTTGATAAACAGTTTATCCTGTAGGTGAAGTTTGCCCTGAGGTATAGTTCTACAGAGAAAATGAGATTTTTTTTAGTAAATGTTATAAAGCTTTTTTCTTTTTTAATAATTTCAGGGTGTGTGTGCTAGAGTATTAGGTTTTAATCATGTTTTCATGATATCCCTATTTATGGAATTTTAGAGTCAATTTTTTGGTCTTGCCTTTTATGTACAATTCCTTGATGTCCCATACTGCCTAGAAAGTTTACATTATTTTTGTTTTCAGTGACTACAATTCCAGTGAAGTTCTATAATACATATATGGCAGAAACAGTGTGCAAAGGAAAAAAGCAGGATTTCGGAGCTCTGAACTCCTGAATTCCCAGCCTGCCTTAGCTGTATGTCAAGTCTCTGACCATGAACAATTAGTTGAACCTCTTTGAGTCACCATTTTCTTATCTGCCACACTAGGCCTGGAATAGTCAAAGATGGGTTTCCATCAGAAGTGAGTTTAATTTGGGATTTGTATAATCAGAGAGGAAAAGATAATGGATCCCAGGTTGGGAGAAGAGTATAATGAAAATCTTCATGATGCTCAGCAACAAGAACCAGCCTGACAGATTAGATACACTGAGGAATAGTAGACCAGAAAGCTGTGCAGATAAAGTGGAGTCAAATCAACATAAGCCTAAAAAGCCAAATTGAAGTATCCAGGACTTATAGAGTAAGGACTCTGGAACCATTGGAGTTACCCGATTCTTGATTTGAGAAATTGAGAAACAACTGCTGAGAGACAAATGAGCAAATGGATTAAGAGGACTTGCTTTGAAATATAATTTGGTATCTGAAGAGTAACCTAGAGATTAATACATCTAGATCTTTTAAATTTTTGTTTGCTTGTGTGATTACAGCTAACATTGACGAAAATTAATAAATCTTGCAGGACAGACTAGTTCAAGTTAATATATTATTCTAAAAGCTAGTCAAATCTATATTTTTGGTTGATTTTTCTATAAGGTTGTGCCCTGGTTATAGACAATGAGTGATCACTGCCCTGACAATAATAGACTTACCTCTTTATGGACAAGTGAGGACAGGTCGCCATAAATAAAACCAAAGCCATACCCTCAAATGCATAAATGTCCTTGCATTTCATATCAGAGGACTGAGTTCCATATAATTTGATAGTTATCTTTTATCAAATTAAAGGTGACATTAACATTAACATAATATTTTCCCAAATGTATTCCATTGAGATATGGATGAGGTAGATATTAGAGCTTCTTTTCTTTACAAAATCATGAATCATATTGAAATATTAGAAAGAGAAAGTCTTTCAGTAGGAAACTGATTAGCTTAGCATCAGCATTCAAATTTCTTAAACTTTTTTATCTAAAGATCCATTTTTCTTATAATTTGCACTAACATCTAATAGAAATGAAGCAGTCCAAAACAATGTAAAAGAAACACTAATTCTAGTATACTGAACTTCAATCAAATTAATTAGTATTTTCTCTTCTAGACAATGGTTCACTATTTGATTTCAGTGAAAATGCAAGAGTAAATCTAAATATATTTGTGAACTACACTGCAGGTATACAGATGATTTACAATGTGATCATTCAGAAGGAGTAGAAAATTGGGAGTTATAAGGTTTGAATTAAACCCTAGGTTAACCACAGGATAGATAGAAAATCTTTTTATTTATCAATGTAGTTTCCTCACCTGTAAATATAATATTATCCTTCTGTAAGTGGTAAGGTGAGTGGGAAAAGATGATGCACATGTGGACCTGTAAAAGCAATATTTTAGGTGGAAATGTTCTTGGGAATGTACTTACTTGCTCAGGTTGCCCCCAAAACTAACTCACTTCCCAAACTCTGGCTCTATAACAGAGTTGAAGGAATCCACTTAAGCAAATTGTCCTTGTGTAGTTTGGAATGTAAATGTAAAGCTGTGGAATGGTTCAAATGGTTCCAATTAGCTGTGGAATGGTTCAAAGAAGAGTCAGAATAAGACTGTAAAAGAAGGAATCCACAGTATTATTCAAATCGCTGGCCCTGGTGATAAACACATTCCCTGTACTGCCTCTACCCACCACTATATATCCTGTTTGGCTAGAACAGTGCTTGTGGGGAAAAAAAAAAGAATTCAGATGATTTTGTGTTGGCCATAGGATCCTCTGCTTATCTATTTATTTATTTATTTTAGCTTACATCTAATTCTAGACTCATATTTAAGTCTATACCTAGCCTTTGAGAGTTTTGGAGGATGCCAACCTTGTTTTAAGCTGTTGAGTTGATCTGACCACTGAGATGAATTGGTCCTTAAAAGGATCAGAGAGACCAAGAAGAGACCTGACCCAAGCAATATATAAGTGATCTGGGTAGGTCTCCCTGAGCATTCCTGAGCCAGAGGATTCAACAACAAGAAGAAACTTAAGTGATATGATAAGAGGGGAATCTGCACTTGACGCTGCTGATCCAGAATCTTTTTCAATACTCAAAAAGAATTCACTCCCATTTGAAGTGAATCCACTATCCAATCAGTGTGCAGGTAATTATTTAATTAGAAATAACAAGGGAAAACATCTCAATGTATATAGAATCTTACTTTTTGTAAGCAATAGCATCTATTGTTTGCATTTTGCATACTGTATATAACCATATTAAGAATTATGACAATAATTATTATAATGAGACGAGTCTGTGTTGAAAAAGAATAGTTTGCCCCAGGCCATACAGCTGGATCTCTATCTGCTCAGCCCAGACTCTGGTCAGCATTGCTATAAAAGTCTAATGTACCCTTTACACTGCTTATCACCCTGGGATGAGAATAATAATGCTATGACTTTCTTTAAGAGGTGACCTGTTTGCACCTGCGGGTACCCAAATTATTTGTATTCTACAAATATCCAGGAAAACCTGTCTCTTACATATTGCTGAAAATCTCTATTTTCTCCCTTTATGATGCATTAGCAGGAGCAGATGCTAGAGAATTACACAAGGAACAATCTGTTAGAAATGTGGAAATTTGGATTACTACCATTAATAATGCAAAAACAAATAATTTCTAATAAAATATGGCTCTTCATTCTGAAATACAGTTCCGACTCCCCTTCTGCCTGATATGATAGAGCTAGTCTGTAACGATGGAGATTTTTTTTAGCAATGGCCAAAGTTTCAAACTCATAATTGAAATCATTTCAGCCTAAATATCCCTCCTCCTCATTGCTGATCAGCCCAAGCATCCTGCTTCCCTCAAGCCTTATTGAAAATTCACTATCCTCTAGGTGCTGTCAGTGGTGGGAATAGCAATTGGTGTTACCTTTGGGGAAGCAGATTGGCAATAGCTAGCAATATTAATGTGTATGGTAATATTAAAGGAGTCTGTATTTATGATTCTGTAATCTCCATGCTGGGAAATGGAAATGTGATCAAAGATTTATATGCAAGGATGTAATAACATTGCATAGTTATTATTATGGCAACTTTTAAAAATATACAATGAGAGGAGATTGTTTATCTAAATAACCACATGATAGAATGTTATTCTGCCATTATAAAATTATGCATTTGCAAATATATTTAGTAAGAAAGTGCTGAAGACAGTGTTAAAACAAGACTGAAATAAAAATGTATGTATGTAATTGTGTGTGTGTGTTGAAAATCACAGGTCTTGATTAGTTTGTGTATACAAAGAAGTCACAGTCAAGTCAATATTACAATATAGCCTGACAACTTTATAACCTTCACATAAAGCAAATACAAAATGGCTCAGCATCAATTCCCCCTCACTGGCCTCATGGTTAATGTTCTTCCCACTAACTCTGCTGAGAGTGGATTTCATTAAAACACTCTGGTAACTGGATTACTTGAATCGCAGGGTTACCACTCTGATAGAAAGGAGTTCTTCCTTCAAAACTTTTTTGAACTTTAATCTTGTCTGCTAATATGAAGGTGTGGAAATCAGGAAGAAGACAAAAAACTAATGTCTAATCATTTATAGTAACTAGCTAGGTACTCCATCCATGTGATTTCTTCTCAGTTATTCCTTCCCTATCAATATGGAACATCAACAGAGCTAGATGGCATTCCACTCAGTCACTTTAGACCTGAGATGTTATTTTGCTCCTGTCAACCCTGCAAAGATAAGGAGTTTTAATCCTGACCCAGACCTAGTACCCATGGATAATCCTGTTGTTCACTAACAGATTTCACTAACATTTGCTGCCTGCCTGGGTCTAAATATTGCTGCTTCTAGCTGTGTTCCACCTGCCCACCCTTTTTGGTCTTCTCTGAGACTTGACTGCTTGTCTGGCCTCTCACCAGTTACCCAATAACACGCTATTTGCTGGGAGCCATATTCCACCTGCCCTCCTGGATTGTCTCCCATCTGCAGCAGCTGCAGTGGAACCCACACCACCAATCCCACCACAACTGGCTGGTCTAGTTCCATGTCCCAGTCTACTGTTATCCCACTGCATTTAACCCTGCCGTGCCCAGCCATAAACTTCTCCGCGGAACTTTAAGCATTGCATGTCATGATATATATGTTGCAAGATGGGAACTGTAGCTCCATCCTCAGGCTATCCCATTTTTCATCTTTCAGCTGTTCTAATTTCTCCAAATTAAGTTATTTGGAAGGAATGAGCAGCTGAAATTTGAGTGTATTTTTTTGAAGATTAAAGACTGACATGAGAAAAATATATAGCTGGTTTAATATGCCTGTCTTCAATCCACTTTATACTGGAAAATGGAGGTGAAGCTGGGTTGAGAAAAATAATAAAGCCAATTACTTTATCTGTTCCTTTGTGTGATATACTGCACCTTTTTTTTAAAGCCTAGATCAGCAAGTACAAATTGGTAGTTCTGTCACCCTAGGTATACCAAGCCCAGATCATCAATTATTATTACAGCTTTGTATATTTGCTCTTACAGGGCATGAGAGCTGTGCTATCCTGAAAGGGAGTCTTTGCCTCTCAAGCTGTGCCTTCTTTGTTGGTCTCGTTGGGCCTGTTCCTAAACACTGAAATCACTGATGATTTCATCTGTCATAAGCCCTCTCCTGAAACACACCAATTCAGTCTCCTAGCTGGATGAACTTAGATTACTAAACTGTTTGCAGGTAACACTAATAATGAGTCCTCTCCTCGTTACTGGCCTTTTTCTTTCTCTGACTTGATTCTAAGTGATACATCCAGAAAAAACAGCTCCTACCACCCGCCCCCCCACCCCAGACAATACTCTGTGACCAAGGTAGAGTATCAGTAAATTGCAAATAAAGACAGCCAGAAATTATTTAGCATTTGAGGAAAACCACAAGCATAAAGCAGAGTCATTGATCTTAGTAAAAAAGTAATGTTAATAGAGCAAAGGATATATTATGAGCAACCTCTTTTTTTCATCGTGGATGGTCATCTCTCCCCCTGAATACCACTAACCATCTCAGGGCTGCTGTACACCTCTAATCAGATTCTGACACTCTCTTCTCATCTAAAAATAAATTGGCTTCTGGTTTCAGTCTAAAGGGGTGGGCAGAGTGGTTAGGAGATGGTGACCTTTCAGTTCCTCCTCGCTGCCACTACTGCTGTATTCCCATTATTGCCATGATCATTTTCATCTTGGACTCTACCTACTTTAGGCTTTTCATGTTAAAAACATATGTAGAGGGCCTCCCTGGTGGTGAAAGGGGTTAAGCACCACACTATGAAGCGATCCGCAGCCTCTGCAGCACAAGTTCCATCCCCGGCCTGCCAGGGGGGAATCCACATGGTGTAGCAGACCTCTCCTGTCTCGCCCGCTGCTCCCCTCAGCAGTGTATTTCAGTCAATCTGCCTGTTCTGCTCCCCACTCTGTCTCTGGTGGATCTTCTCACCCCCCCGCATCTCTGGCCTGTACCCCAGCTCTTGTATGCATAAATAAACAAATCTTAAAAAAAAAAAAAAGCATGCTTGGAAACAATGTCATGTTTTGAAGTTCTCCTCTGGCTTTTTGGAGCTATGATTTCCATCTTCAGTCTGATCCTCCTTCATTTCCAGACATATATTATTTTTATTATATTGTGTTATACTATATTATTATTACATTATATCATACAATGTATATTATATTAATAAGAAGGATTTGCAGCAGGAGAAAGGCTATCACCTTTTCTCAGGAAGACACATTGTTCTGAAGCTTGGCTGCTTTCATCATAAATATCATATTTATGTGGTTTCCTAGAAGCTACCTTTAGCAATCAGAAAAACATTTCACACACTCTCCTATCAAAGCAAAATATGGTTTGGTTTCGATGTAAGCTTGTGTGAAAATGTTCAACAAACACCTCTCAATCTCTTGCACTTTGATGCCCTCCCTGCTTTTTTAATGTCCACATGTTCAGGTAGCTGGAGATAGGAAATTCTATATACCCGTACTGTCTCTAACAGAGTCATTCTAAGACAACATTTTGCATATTCATGTTTACCGTAAGTTTATTTTTATTTCTTTTAAACACTCATATGAAAAAATGCATGCTTTTGATTGAGTATGGAAGACTAGTAAGTATCAGATATTATAAAAGGAAACAGAATGAGGGCCTCCCTGGTGCTACAGGTGGTTGAGCATCGCACTGTGAAGCAATCCACAGCCTCTGCAGCATGAGCTCACTACCCCCCCAGCCAGGGAGCAACCCACATGGCAAGGTGGACCTCCCTGTCTTGCCCGCTGCTCCCCTCAGCTGTGTATTTTGGCCAGTCTGTCTGTTCTGTTCCCTACTCTGTCTCTGGTGGATCCTCTCACCCCACCCCCCACATCTCTGGCCTGTACCCCAGCTCTTGTATGCATAAATAAACAAATCTTTAAAAAAAAAAAAAGGAAACAGAATGAGAAAAATAAAAGAATATTGCTTACCTAGAATCAGAATGCCAGGGTTAATGTCTTATCTCTGAGCCACATACATCTGATAATTTCCTCCCTTCATTTTACACTTCACAAAGTCAGAGGCTGACTCAATTGCATATAAATACAGTGTCCAAATATATCAAACTCTATCCATGGTAAGTCTGTGTTTCCTCAGGAAAGTTGTACAAAGACAGAAGAGATTTTGCAGCATTCATGATGAGATTGAAAGCAAGCATTTGTAAACATCTCATAGTGTATGACAATAATAGAAACTCATCTCTTTATTTTGAATTGAATGTAAAGGAGCATTGGTTTATTTCATGATGACAGAATCATACTCAACACAGATTTAGAGAAGTTGGTGCTAAGTGGAAAATTGAATTGAGATGGAAAATTTATCACATTAAACACATTAATTTGTTTTCATACCAATTTTTTAAAAAGAAAAGTACTAAAGCTTATAAAACAAAACATTTGTGGATATCAACTTCATTAATGCCAGGTGCATTTAATTTATATTTTGAGGCAAATCACACTTTCCCTTTATATTCTATATATCAACCTAATAAATGGGCTCCTCCAAAGTGAAAAGTATATTAGGTTTTATATGATAAACGCTTGAAATTTGAAAAATAATCAAATTTGTAATATGATGTCTAATATCACTTATCTTCAAACAAGAAGAAGATATTCAGCTAGTAATAAATCCAAAATTATTAAAGAGAATATTCTAAATGTTGTAAGGAAACAACTCCCCAGTTACAATAAATTAACAGAACAAGGGTTTATTTATTTCTTGTGTCTTTGTTTCACACAAGACTTAAGTATCCTCTGTTGGATTCTCTACCTCCAGTCAACTTAAAATGATGAGGGTTGAAGATCACTTAAATTTGTATGAGCAAGTCTGAAATTAATGTTTATCACTTCTGCTTGATCTCTGCTTCTATATTAATCATAGTATGCTAGTGACCATGTTGCATGGGTTAAATTGTGTCTCCCAAAAAGATATGTTGAGGCCCTTATACCTGTGAATATAACCTTATTTAGAAATAGGTTCCTTGCAGAAATAATCAAGTTAAGGTGAGGCTATACCCGGCTAGGGTGGACACTAATACAATGACTGGTATCTTCTTCGTAAAGAGAGTTTGAAGGCACAAAGTTGACATAGGGGGGACATTCATACGATAATGGAGGCAAATACTGCAATATGTTGCCACAAGGATTACTTGGCAACAACCAAAACTGGAAGAGGCTGCAAAGGGTTCTTTCTATACTGTTTAGAGAAAGAATTAACCCTGTAAATATTTCTGTTTGGGACTGCTAGCCTATAGAATTATGAGAAAATACTTTTCCCTTGCTTTAAGCCATTCACTTATAGTCATTTGTTACAGATATCCTAAGAAACTAATATTTCACTCCTGGTACCAAAATCTGTTATCAGTCAATGTTCCTCAGATAAATACAACCAATTGAATCCCCTATCCCTTTCCCATCTAAAACAATGAGGATTGGGGGAGGGGAGCCAGTAGACTTGGTGGAGGTTTATGGGTACTAAACTGGTATGTGTGGTGTGGTAACATACAGATGGAGGTGTGAGCCTATTCTGCTTTTTCTGAATTATATGTAGTGTTGTAAACCAACATTACCTCAATATAAAATAAAATAAAAGCTGAAGATCATTTAGGTGTTTAGGAATAATAGGAATATTACATGTGTTTTATTTGTTCCTTCTGTTTCTATATAATATAATTAATTACATGCGTGTAATATTAAGTAATTAGTGATGATTAATTAATAATCATATGCAAAATAATTATTTTAGGGAATTGTGGATGGTGGCAAGCTTGAAATCTGTAGGGTAAGCCAACAAATTAGAAATGTTATAGTATTAAGGAAAAATTTCATCTCTGAGAAATCACTGGTTTTGCAATGAAGGCCTTCTGAGTCTGGAATGAGGCCTATCCACTCTATTGCCAAAAATCTTCTTTAATTAAAGTAGATAAATATCTATTGATTCTAGATGTTAGATACCTTCACAGAAACACCTGCATTAGCACTTGATTAAATAACTGAATACTTCAGTTTAGCCACATTGATACATAAAGCTATCAACTATAACAAATCAAAATGTGCTGCTTGACACAAGAAAGCTTTATTTGTGTTATCATCGTGAAATATTATGTCCGTTGGTGGGCATGGGAGAGAGTGCTGTCCTCCACATCGCCAAAATCAGATGGGGAACAACCTAGGAATTCATTTGTGACCCACATATCAGTCCTTCTATGTAGGGCCATCAGAGAGGTGTTTAAATGCCTGGAAATAGAGTGTATCCCTTTTTAAAAATATTTTATTTTATATAATTCTTACATCATTTTTCATTTTTGCACAATGTATGCATTTTCATTTTGGTTATATTCTCCATACAATTGGACCTCTCCTTATTTTGACATTAATCCTTCCTCTCCCTGACTCCTCCCCAACCCCGTAGTGTCTCTGGTTTATAGTTGCTTGTTGATTTTGATTTTTACTTTGTATTAATTCATCTTTTTCCTGGTCCCTTATTTAGGTTTTCTAATTTCCTGCTATGAGTGTATTTTTCTTTTATTTCTGACTTATTTCGCTGAGCATGATCCCTTCTGGCTCCATCCATGTTGCTGCAAACTGCATGTGTTTATCTTTTTTGATTGCTGAGTAATATTCCTTTGTGCATATGTACCACATCTTCTTGATCCAGTCATCTATTTTTGGGCAGTTGGGTTGTTTCCATGGCTTAGCTATTGTAAATAGTGCTGCTATAATCATAGGCATGCAGTTGCCCTTTGGAATTAATGTTTCTGTGTCCTTTGGGTAAATACCTAGGAGTGGAATTGCTGGATCATATGGAAGCTCTATCCACACAGCTCTCCATAGTGTTTGGACCAGTTTGCACTCCCACCAGCAGTGCAGGAGAGTTCCTTTTTCTCTACAACCTCGCCAACATTTGCTGTTGCTAGTTTTTTTTAATATGTGCCATTCTCACTGGTGTGAGATGGTATCTCATTGTAGTTTTGATTTGCGTTTCCCTGGTTGCAAGTGATGTTGAACATTTTTTCATATGCCTTTTCTTACACTGGCCAGAATTCAGCAACTATTAGGGCAGTTGGGACATGTGATTTTCCTCTGTGACCACAAGAACAGTGAAATGGCTTTGATGAACACAAAGTCCCGTCCTTTGGCGCATAGAATTTTTTTCTGCTTTGTTCACTGATGTCTCCCAAGTATCTAGAATATTAGACTTTACAACATATTCAATGAAATGTTAATTAGAAAAGGAAAATACCAATAAAAAATAAAAGTAAGAAATTCCAGAGGACTTAGCTTTTACATATTGAGTATTAAAATAAATATGAACAACTGAACTCTCCCATTAAAAGATAGAGATTAGGTCAGAACCAAGCACAGCTCCATTCTGTCTCAGAGAAACACACTTCAATGATAACTGGAAGGATAAATAAAAGGATGAGGGGGAAGATACTAGCCAAATATATTAAGAAACTCAAAATAAGGAAACATAAAAAAGAGTCACAGTATTAATGAGAGGTAAGGTAATGTTAATTGGAATGAATCACGATAAAGAGAGACATTAAGTAATGATGAAAGCACAATTTATCAAAATGATAATCAGCCATTAACCAATAGGATGCAATCTACCAAGCAACAAAATATATAAAGCAAAATACATTTTATTTTTTAAAAGAATTTTTCATGCACACAATTATATAGTTAAATGTGAAATGCCAACACATTTTTTAGTCATAGATGAAGATATCTGCAGAGAAATGTATATAAGGACATATAAAAATTAAGCAACATCCTCTAGCATAGCAAACAGAGTTTAGGTGCATTTTCTATATTTAAAGTAAAATAAATCACAGACAATGGCAGAAATTATAAAAGCATGTTTACTGGCTAATATGTTGTGGTCAATGACTCTTTTTATGTGCCTCATTTGTTTGCTTCAAAAACATTTCCTTAAGTATCTTGTTCTAATTAAATTCCTTTACACACAATATGGACCCTGCTTTTAGGTCCTGTAATACTGTACTGCTGTACTATGTACTCATCCAGATATAAAGATGTCCTTGAGAGCTGGAGCCCCATGCTAAGAAAGGAGCTATCTCTGGAGAGCAGGGACTGGGCCAGAAGTCTGACCTTGCCACCCTAAAGTGATTTAATGTCACTGTTAGAAATAGTACATATCTGGAATCACAAACTTGTATTCAGAGACACATTATTATTTATCAGTTATATGACCCTAGGCAATTTACTTAACCTTATTGAATTCAATGTTCTCATCTAGAAAGTGGGGAAATCATCTCTTATGATGTAATCTGTCTATAACTTTAATAATCTTTTATATAATAACACAAGTAGTTCATCTCCTAGGATCTACAGAGCTCTGCCATATGTTTACCTAATAAGGAACTCTACCTGTGTCAGAATAACTACAGTCAAAGCAGACACTTTTTGCAAAATAATGGAATTGTTTCCCCAAAAGAACAAAGGGATAATTAAATCAGTATTAAAACAAAAACAACAGATTCCATCTCTTCTGTTTATCAAATTTCCAAAGCATTGATTAGAAATTTAAAGAACCTCAAAAGTTACAGGCTTATTTTGTTATATACACACCAGTAGTAGTGCTTATTACAGAACTTGGCTAATGGGTGATCAATAGTTATTAACTATCTTTTTCCTTTGATATCTGGGAATAAAATTAAGTTGATGGAGGAGTATCATTTCTCTTGCTGCCACAAACACTGGCAATAGTCCATTGGGACTTTCCTGCTCAAGAAATATCTTCCTGATGAGAACAAATGATTTCCTTTCTCATATATATATATATATATATATATATATATATAATGATTGAAAATGGGGGAATTGCTGATCTACAAAATAAGTTGTAATCCTGGAGGAGAAATGTCAATATATGCTTATATGTATAAGGCACAAGGGGAACTAAAATATGCCTGGGCAGGCAAAAAAGAGAATATTGATGTCAAAAATCCTAATAAATATCTGATAGAAGGACAGAATTTAGGGCAAGTGGATATAATGAAAACAGAAAAATCAAGAACCCAATAAGGAAATAAGTTTGTCTCAGGTCTTTGCAATATGAAAGAGACAAATTGATGTGGAAATGTGCAAATATTTTAGCAAAAGGATAAATAGAAATTCTTGAAATGAGAAAACTACAATGCAGTAGATATTGTTTTGTCTACTTTGAATATTTCTATGAAATCTAACCATGAAAAGTACTGATACAGAATATTAATGCAACCTAACCTTTCAGCTGCCATAAACACATGCACACAAGCAGACACAGTGAAAATTTCATAGATCTCAAACTAAATGCACCTGAGAATAACTCTGGGAGTTTATTGAAAGTACAGCTCATAGAATTTGCATTTGTAACATGCATTTTGGCTGATTCTAGTAGAGATGTTGCACAGCCCACAGTTGAGACATTCTCTAGTTGCCCTCTACCTCATCATCATGCCTGGAGAGGTGAGTTTCATACTAAGATATTCATCTTGTTTTCTGAGTGAGATTATGGATTCAGGACAACTTAGAAATTGAAAATCCTTTTTTTTTTAGTTTATGTAGCGACAGCTACTAGGGCACGAATGAGCACTCTGTGCTGTGCAGAACATATACTGGACTTTTTCTAACCAATGCATTGTGGCCTACAAGAGAAGAAAGAGATTGTAAGCAGAAGAAAAGAGATTTGAAACATGCTGAAAGAGAAAATAATACAACACACAATGCTAAGAAAATATTCAATTTCAGCATTGTGAAATTTGGGAAATTTTACCAGCAGATGATATTGCTTTCTTCCGTAAGCCTATTAAAATATATTTCTGTGGAATAAATAGAGCTCACTTTGAGGGATTTTTGAATAATAACTTTTTTCCAATATCAAGTAGAATTGAAAGGGAAGGCAGGCAGTTTAATGTTAATTCATGAAGGACTGCTAAAAAATCAAAAATAGAAAAATCCCTACCTGAAAAAGCAGATCAACCAACCAAAAGGAAATAAAAATTGTGAGAATAATAGCAAGAAGATGAGGCGGGGGGTCTCCCTGAAGGTGCAAGGGGTTAAGTCTCAGCACTATGAAGCTATTGGCAGCCACTACAGCATGAGTTTGATCCCAGGCCAGGGAGCTAATCCACATGGCACAGCAGACCTCTCCTGTCTTGCCCACTGCTCTGCTCAGCAGTGTATTTCAGTACATCTGCCTGTTCTGCTCCTCACTCTGTCTCTGGTGAATCCTCTCACCCCCACCCCCGCACCTCTGGCCTGTACCTCAGCTCTTGTATGCATAAATAAATCTTTTGAAAAAATTAATAAATAAATGATTTCCCTTTTTAAAGAAAAAATGATATATGTGCCTTTTGTACATATATATTTTATGTAAAAATTTGTATATACAATGTAAAGATGATAAAACATTAATTGTAAAACAGTCATGTAATATAGTATAATAGCTTATAAATACTTCAGTTTCTAGAAAACAATATCCATTATAAAGAATATTTATCTAAAATTATCATTAATGAATTCTGCAGTCGATAGAAACAAATAGAATATACCAAATACATGTCTACTATGTGTGAGAAATTGTACATGTACTTTCACAAATTTAGATCATGTTCAGCTGCAGGAAACAGATCATCCACTTAAATGATGGTTGTGATAATTTATGGACCTTATTTTCTGAAGTTATGAGAGGTACTGAGGTGTATGGAGTCTGACGCTGGTACGACACCAGAAACTGTTGCAGAGATTCAAATTCTCAAGTTATTCTCATCAACCATTTTAACATGTACCTTCCATCTTCATTCAAGTCTTATAATAGCCTTATAATAGCTAGACGGCTGCCTCATCCACCCTCCAGGCTGAAAGGAGGAGGTGGAACTTAGCAAAGGCTAAATCTTTTCTTAAAAGGTCAATTAAATCTGTCTTCTTAAGAACTTTGTTTAAAACCCAACCTACAAACTGTCTATTCCATTTGGTATGATAGAACTGTGTCATATGGCCACTCTAAATGGTGCAAGGAAAACTGAAAAATGGAGTATTTAGTTGGATACATTGACACTTTGAAAAGAGTGTGATAATGTATAGACATCATGAATGCAAGTAGCAATGTCTATAAAACTGCATATATTGGGCCTCCCCTGGTGGCGCAGCGGTTGAGCGCTGGGCTGCGAAGTTGCCTGTAGCCTCTGCAACACCGGTTCGATCCCCGGCCACCGGCGAGGGTCCCACATGGCACGGAGACCTCTCCTGCCGCCCGCTGCTCCCCTCAGCAGTGTACTTCGGTCCTTCTGCCTGCTCTGCTCCCCGCTCTGGCTCTGGTGAATTCTCTCACCCTCCCGCGCTTCTGACTGTACCCAGTGCTTGTATAAATAAATAAATAGATCTTTAAAAAAAAAACTGCATATACTATCTAATTTAAGAATTTCACCAGTCGTGCAGTTTATTTCTCTTTTTTTAATATTTTATATAATTCTTACATCATTTGTCATCTTTGCACAATGTATGCATTTTCATTTTGGTTATATTCCCCATACAATTGCACCCCCCCTTATTTTGACTCTAGTCCTTCCTCTCCCCACCCTTCCCTCCACCACCACCCCCGCCCCATAGTGTGTCTCTGGTTTATAGTTGCTTGTTGATTTTGATTTTTTTTTTTAATAGAGGCATGCTTTATTTATTTGTTTTGCTGGTTTGTTTGTTTTTTTTTTTTGTTTATACATGCACTGGGTACAGTCAGAAGTGCGGGAGGGAGGGTGAGAGAATTCACCAGAGCCAGAGCGGGGAGCAGAGCAGGCAGAAGGACCGAAGTACACTGCTGAGGGGAGCAGCGGGCGGCAGGAGAGGTCTGCACGCCATGTGGGACCCTCCTCTGGTGGCCGGGGAGCAGCCGGGGATCAAACCGGCGCTGCAGAGGCTGCGCGCAGTTTCACAACCCAGCGCTCAACCGCTGCGCCACCGGGGAGGCCCTGATTTTGATTTTTACTTTGTATTGATTAGTCTTTTGCCTGGTCTCTTATTTAGGTTTTCTAAATTCCTGCTACAAATGAGACCATCCAGTATTTTTCTTTTTCTTTCTGACTTATTTTGCCGAGCATGATCCCTTCCAGCTCCATCCATGTTGCTGCAAACTGAATGTGTTTATCTTTTTCGATTGCTGCGTAATATTCCATTGTGTATATGTACCACATCTTCTTGATCCAGTCATCTATTTTTGGGCATTTGGGTTGTTTCCATAGCTTAGCTATTGTAAATAGCGCTGCTGTAAACATAGGCGTGCAGGTGCCCTTTGGAATTAATGTTTCTGTGTCCTTTGGGTAAATACCTGGAGTGGGATTGCTGGATCATATGGAAGCTCTATGTTTAATAGGTCAAGAAATCTCCACACAGCTCTCCATAGTGGTTTGACCAGTTTTCACTCCCACCAGCAGTGCAGGAGAGTTCCTTTTTTCCCACAACCTCGCCAACATTTGTTGTTGCTAGTTTTTTCAATATGTGCCATTCTTACTGGTGTAAGATAGTATCTCATTGTAGTTTTGATTTGCATTTCCCTGGTTGCAAGTGATGTTGTATATTTTTTCATATGCCTGTTGGCCATTTGCATTTCCTCTTTGGAGAAGTTTCTTTTTAGCTCTTCTGCCCATTTTTTGACTGGATTATTTTCTTTGTTGTTGTTGAGTCTCATCAGCTCTTTGTAGATTTTTTGTGATCAGTCCTTTAT
Organism: Talpa europaea; assembly: GCF_964194135.1. Lineage (NCBI taxonomy): Eukaryota > Metazoa > Chordata > Mammalia > Eulipotyphla > Talpidae > Talpa > Talpa europaea. The sequence continues at coordinate 34,203,031 of NC_140077.1, read as the reverse complement.
CATTAGTGTTGCAGTTTATTTCTTTAACAGATGAAGACATTAAGAAATAGAATATCTCTGGTCATTGCCTATTTCTCTCCCTACTCTAGAATGTAAAGCTCCGGTAAGGGGAGGTTTCACCTGCATATTAATTTGCTAGGTTTTCCATAACAAAGTACCACAGACAGGATAGCAAGAGCTTTATAACATAATTATGGAGCCTTATGAAGCTACTAGAATAATTGAAAAAAAAAAAAACTCGGTTCTTTCAATTCAGTGAACTCAAAATACAGTCTCTGAATCCAGCTGTATTGAGTTTGCTTGAGTTTCTAGCAATCAAATAGTTGGACTGAGGACTGGGAAACAAAAATGTTGAAGACATGGCCTGTGTCCTAAAAAAATTCTTAGTCTAGGATGAAGAAATGTACCCTCTACTTCCAAAAGGCACTGAACCATCTGAATTCCAACCCTGCTAGTCGAGATTTGAGGAAACTAGTTAAACCTCTATATGTGTCATTTTAATCTCTAACAAGGGAATGGAACCAACATCTACTATATAAAATTTATGTTGGTTTTTAGTGAAATAGACATGTAATGTGTGTAGAGGAGTGCCTATGTAGATTAAGACGTCCTAAATTTAATCTGTATTATTATTTCTATTATTTGAATTTCTTTTTTTTCCTATTTTAATTTCCATTGCATTGGATTAAAGAAAAATGTAATCACAATTCATTAACTCCTGTTCCTTACAGTTTGTATCAAAGTTCTGGGAAGAGGCGTGACTTACACAGGGCCCAGGTATAGTTTCAGGTAGGAGAAGGCAGAAGTTGTAGGTTGGTTAAATCCCCTGTACCCTTGCCTATCCATCCTGGCATCTGCTGAGATGTCCCAATTACTGTCATGTTTGTCCACAGAGCTCATTGTTACATCCTATAGTCTTCCCAACATCATAACTCATATGTCAGGCTCTCAATGACTGTGCCTATCAGGTGCATGGGGACTTAGTGAGGCTTACCTGCTTCTGTCCTTGGCATATCTGAGACCCATGTCTCTAGACTCCAGACATTATATTTTTCAGTTTAAAGCTGAGGTTTGGAGCACAGTGGGCATGGGGTGTTTTGTGGTCTTGCTGCCTTCAGGGACAGTGCTTGCGTAGCACAAAGTGGCCCTGTTGGGGAACTCTCATTCACTTCCCCTAGTTGGGGCACTGGGTGTGGTAAGACCTGCATGGTCTGACAACAGCAATGTTCATTTTTATTTCTGCAGTTCACCACCTACGCATTTTGGCTCTCCTCCCTTTCTTTCCTTGACATAATCTGCAGAGGGAGTGTGAACTTTGCTTATCTAATCTATTATTTTATACTTTGATTCATTCTGGAACAAGGGATTTGCAACTGAAAAACTTTAGTTTTTATTACTGAGATCTGCTTTACCTGAAGCAATAAAGGAAGTGATGCAGGATAGAAGGAGCTACCGGCAACAGAAACCACATTGAACGGAAGTTCAAAAATCCATGCTGCTCTTTCGTTTTCTTTAATTTACTTTAATGCTTTCTCTGTGCCAAGAACTCTGGAATCTGTAACATAAAGACAATTTAAGCGTGGTCTTTTTATTAACTTGCTTATAGTCATATGGGAGAAGTTAGGCAAATAAAAAGACAGCTACCATATTAGAATGTAATGAAACTTATGTTTCTATATTTTATATAATGTACTAGATAATATAATAAATGCACATAATATACAGAAAATATTCCATGAAAAAGAATTTCTGTTGGAGACATTATGTGGGAAAAAAATGCTTTTTAGAACTGGCATCAATTGAAGTGATTGCTGTAAATGAATACATGTCACCAAAGTGCACAGGAGCAATTGAAATATTGGGATTGGGAAGAGAATGTGGAGGTAGTGTGGGAGGAACAGACTGAGCTGGATCCCTAATGTTCAATTTTCATGACATGCTAGACAAGAGTGAGTTTTTCTGTGGGTGACCACAACATGATTTAATGAACAAGATGCTGACTGTCTTGAATAATTAATCCAACTCTCTGAATCTCATCTTCCCCATGTGTAAAATACTATCCTTAGAAAGGATGCTATGAGGATGTCTAAAGAGGAAACATTTATATACATTCTCATGTATGCCATTTGTGTATGACCATTTCCAAGAAGAATGTTAGAGCCTCTATTGTGTTTGCCTTGCTGATGCCTGAGTGATGTAAATCAGAATTTTTAAATTAATTCATACTCAACTTCTGACATCTGCACAACATCTTGAAAAGGATATCTCATTAATAGGAAGACCAGAATGGATTGTTTCCATTCAAATATCTAGAAAATACATATGGAAAGTGTCAAGACTGTAAAAGAAAATAGTGGGAGGATGAGGGTTAGAACTTCTAAGTACCTGGATTCCATTGAGTCCCCAGCTAATTATAGGAAAAATTAGATAATGATTTCTTCCATTATTTTAATGAAAGAGCCTTCCTTGTTTTTTTTTACACTACTAAGAATAATCCAGCCACTCTGAGGGAATTCATTATTGGGAGAAGGCTCTACCAATTTAATTTCCATTTCTTTATTTCTATTAAATAAAGGAAGCTTGCATTAGTCCTTATGTTATTAACTACTTAATGGATTTAGGAAGCAGGTAGCAAAAGAAGAATTATTCTTTGCATTTAAATGACACAAATAACAGTCTCAGATGATTATACATTTAGAGGGAAAAAGTTTCATCCTATTGCTACATTGTTAGGCTGTAAAAGTAATAAATTAATCCATTAGTGAGCCCAAGTATGTTGTCTGTTGTGCTCATTATCAAGTATTCCCAGGTGTTCAGGGGTTTATAAGTATAAATTGATGTGACTTTTAAATTTTGTAACAGAAATATCCAGCATAAGGATCATAAGCTATGAAAATATCCCTATGCTAGTGCTTTTTATTAAAAAAAAACATACTGTTAAATATAAAATTGAGATGTTCACCCAATTTGTAATATGTTAAATTGTCAGAATGAAGCAATGAAACATACAACAATACAAATCATAAGGTTGCCACATTTTCTTCCCAGTTGCAGGATCTTATATACCATAAGAGCATAGCTATATACTAGACACCATAAATAAGTGTAATTAAAAAATGAATTGATTGATTCAGGTAATCATTATTTATCCAACTGTATTCAGTCAACAAAAATACTTTGAACAGTTATTGCCTGGTAGACAGGACACCTATATGGAAGAAGGTAAGATTACTAGACAAAAAAAAAAAAAAAGTGTTAGTAAAGAGGGCACCTCCTGGGAGTTGTTTGAGCTGAGTCTAAAGAGATGAGCAAGAAGAAGCAGCTCATGCAAGGATGTGGAGCTCTCAGAAGACAGAAAACATGTTGTGTCAAAGTACTGCCATTTAGTTCATAAATAGAACTCAATTTGTAAAAGGTGAAAGATTTATAAGATCTGAAAAAAAAAAAAAAAAGAGTGTCATAGCTTGATTTGTATGTGGAAGAAAGGCAGGGAATGAGCACAGGAAGGAGAAGCATGGCTGCCATGGGTGGCTATGGATGAAAGTCTTGGGAAGGTTTTTCTCTGCAACTCTTGTGGCTAGCAATGCTTTCTACCCACTCCAGCCCACCCCCCAAAAAAGACATTAAAATAAGAACTTCTTATGTGAGTAATCACCTGAGTGAAAAAGGCTCAATTATCTGAGGGTATAGAGCAGCAAAATTAAAGACTATCTCTTTTCTCCCCTGCATGTGATTCACAAATAAACTGTGAAACTTCAAATATGGAGTTTGTGTGTATGTGTGTGTGTGTGTATCTGTCTGTCTGTCTGTTGTTTTATATGTGTGTGTTTTAATGGAAACCTATTGAAAGTACCTAGAAACTCTTAAGCCTACAGTAGCAAATATAGCCTGGGAAGAAGCATTATGGTTTATAAATATAATTTATGTTTAAAAAAATTCATGAAAATGTATCTTCAGTAAGAAAGAAAATTGGAGGAATTATGAAAAACATTCAAAAACCATTTACTGTCACCTATATTTGAAAAGGACCAGAGGAATTGAAGAAGGGGCCAGGGAGAAGATTCCAGTTTATCTAATCAGTTATAATCTAAGACATACATATATTGGATCTATTCAGTAATAATCTGGAAATTTTTGTACACCAGTAAGGAAGACTCACAAAGGAGGAATTAAATGCATTTTAATTTGAAGAAGTTTTCTAGAAACATCTGTGGATATTGTTTGTTCAATGTTTAAAGAATTACCACCACAGGTGTCATGTTCTTTGGAATCTTTAAAAAATCAGAGGTGACAGAAAACCAACTGAATAGTCTTTGAAGGAATGCAAATATCTCATGCAGTGGGCAAAAGGGCTGACTCATATGGCATTTTATTCATTCAATAAATATTTATTGAGTACTTCCAAAATGTCAGACTCTATGATAGGCTGGAGTAATAAGTCAGTGAGCAAAAGAAACACTACCTTTACTCCTGGGATTTAATAAACTTTTCTACCTTAAGAGTCTGGAAATCTACAAATATGAACTTTAACTTTTCAAGTTTATTTTCTTTCACTATTAAATTGGGGCTCAGTAGCACTACTTTACAGCCTAATTTTTAAAAATTATTTGAAATGATGTATGTAGAAGTGCCAAGTGAGAAAATATGAGAACTTGAGGAAAATCAACAAAATATGAAAAATTCTGGGAGAATTATTAGGAGTTGCAGCAGTAGAAATCCAAGTATACTCACCTATACAAATGTATTATCATTAATTATAAAATAAAAATGTATTTGAGTGAAGACCTTTTCCTATACAATGGTAACTCTTATTCATTTCTTTAATCGCTGATTATAAACATGGAATCAGAGTTAAGCCTAATATTCCAAGATGTCTTCACTGGAAAATTCTGCAAGCTAAATAGGCAAGACTCATTTTTGAGACTCCGCCTAAGTAAATGGTCACTCACAACTCTCAGCTGCAACCCTGTTTTGATTTTTCATTTTATGCAGCAGAAGGTTCATCTTTACTTTGTACTGCATAAATAAGTGGCAGAGTCTCCATTGCTGCCTGCTTCTCCTCCTTTAATACAAATAAACCTTCTTACTTAGAAGAGAAGACAATGTGATATAGTGGTGTCTGTTCAACAAGAATCAGTGATAGGACTTTTGAGAAGAAAAGGAAAGAGTTCATGTTTTATAACAAGACCCAGGCAAAGAAGAATGTGCTTGCTCCTCTGGGACCCAGGAGGGAGTGTGTTTTTCTGAGAAAGTGGTTTTGCTTTTCTGTGATTGATGAGCTGTCTGGTGTGAGACTGGCCACAGTAATAATGTCAGGGCTTATTCTCAACAACAGAAATGTTGTCAGTTCTGATGTGATGGAGGTTAGAAGGGGGATTGGGATTATAAGGCTGAAATGGCCACAGAGAGCCCTCTGATTTAGGAATGTAATGCGGGGTGATTTTGTGTAAAATTGACTTATTTTACATGTACAAAAGGAAGACTACAGTGGACTAGACAAAAAATTAAGGGAATTGCTTTCAGGAGGTAGTAAGAAAGGTTTCAAGTTCCTTTTATTAATATGATTGTTTACTTTCCAAACTCTTCATGAGCATATATAATTTTTAAGTTCAAATATAAATGTGATAATAACAATAAAATTACCTATTTAATTAAGAAGCATAATTTAATGCAGGAACATGGAATTTAGAATCAGATTTGCATTCATAACTTATGGCACATATACATTCATATTATACATATGGTTCAACAGACCTCTCCTATCTCAAACACTGCTTCCCCTTAGCAGTGTATTTTAATAAATCCACCTGCTGTGCTCCCCCCCTCCACCTCTGGTGAATCCTCTCACCCACTGCACCTCTGGCCTACACCCCAGTTCTTCTATGCATAAATAAATCAATCATTAAAAAAAGAATGTTTTAGGTCTGTAGTTTACGTGGTGACCTGCTGACTCTCATTAAGTATATTGCAAGTTTTAAGATAACTGATTCAATGTTTGACACATATTCAAAGAAAACTATATATCCCTTGCTGTATATACAAACAAATAACTACATGAGGCCAGTTTCATTATGAAAAAATTTCCCTAGTAACCAGTAAAGAAATAGCAATTTAATATTAATATTAATATTAATTAGTTCTTTGTGTTTTTTTTTTGTTTGTTTGTTTGTTTGTTTGTTTTTTTGTGGGACCCTCGCTGGTAGCCGGGGAGCGAACTGGCGCTACAGAGGCTGTGGGCATCCTCGCAACCCAGCGCTCAACCACTGCGCCACCAGGGGAGGCCCAGTTTTCCACTTTAGTTCTATAGGGAAAGGGGACCCCCCCACCAAGCTAATATTTACACTTCAATAAATTCAGGGTGAGCAAGTAAATAACTGGTGCTTCTACAGTGCCTGAGGATACTTGAAAACAATTTATTCTCTTAAGTGGATTAAGTAACTCCTCCCTGAATATCTCACTACTGATAATTTGGTAAAAATTAGTTTTTTCCTTCACAGGGAGGGCATATGTAGACCAGTGGTTAAGAGTCTAGCTGCTTAGGCTGATTTGTTTTTTTTTTTAACCACTTAGCAGCAGCGTAATCTGGGGAATGTTTCTTCACCTCTCTGTGCCTCTGTTTTCTATCTGAGGAATGAGGATAATGGCAACTTTTGTTTCTGTGAGACAGACCTTGAAGCAGTTCCAGGTACATACTTAGTGCTCAGTAAATGTAAGCCACTGTTATATAGACAAAAGGTATGTATATGCCAAAAGAATTGCAATCTTTACATGTAATAGTTAATTAAACTGTCCCAAAGATGTAAATGATGCTCTAACATATGCCAGAGGGAATATGAAGCTACTTTTGCTAAAGCAATGGACCTTTCTTCCATCCCATTATCTCTGCAGTTCATGGCACATAGCTGTTGAGTGAATGAATAAATGAATGATTAAATGATGAAAACATCCCTCTTGATGTTTTCATGCAGTTCTGGAGATCCCCAGAAATACCTGGTGAAGGATGACGATTGATAGTATGTTTTGTGTTCTTTGTATGACTCAGTTGACAAAATTGATTTTTTTATCTGTCGTGCTTGTTATGAATTTCCATTGACCCTTCTGTATGAAACAAAGTCTAACAGTATCTTTAAAGCTTCAATAATTATCCAGTATTTAACATCTTAATGAAAGAACGGAAGAATATGTGTCAGGTCACCATGAATGGGGAAGGAGAAAAAAGAAGGAATTGCTGCTGAGCAGAATTCGGAATGATGGCAAAGTTTTGGAAATAGAGAAGTTATAGTTGCACAACATTGTGAATGCAAATAATGCCACTGAATTATATACTGAAAATGATTAAAATGACATATTTTATTTTTTTTATTTTTTTAAAGATTTATTTATTTATTTATTTATACAAGCACTGGGTACAGTCAGAAGCACAGGAGGGTGAGAGAATTCACCAGAGCCAGAGCGGGGAGCAGAGCAGGCAGAAGGACCGAAGTACACTGCTGAGGGGAGCAGCGAGAAGCAGGAGAGGTCTGCGTGCCATGTGGGACCCTCCTCTGTTGGCCGGGGAGCAGCCGGGGATCGAACCGGCGCTGCAGAGGCTGTGGGCAGCTTCGCAATCCAGCGCTCAACCACTGAGCCACCGGGGCGGCCCAAAATGACATATTTTATGTAACATGTATTTAACCCAAATAAAATGTATAAATGAATTATATACAAATAAGAATTATATACAAATAATAAGAAAATGTATAAATGAATTATATACAAATAAAAAAGGTATTCAAGATAAGTAAATGCATATTTTCTAAAAATAAAGCTTCTTTGCTCAATAGAGAAATTTTAAAAAGCTCAGTAATTAGTCTTAGAAACAAATACTATTATGTAATACATTTTTGACATTTATTCTCATTTAAGAAAAATATTACTGCTACCGAAACTATCGTTAAAGAATGCAGTGAATTTAAAAACTGGGGCCTCCCCTGGTGGCGCAGTGGTTGAGCGCTGGGCTGCTGGGCTGCCCGCAGCCTCTGCAGCGCTATTTCGTTCCCCGGCCGCCGGCAAGGGTCCCACAAAAAAATAAATAAATAAATAAAAACTGAATGAGTGAATAATTGAATGACTAAAAGAAAACACTATTTAAATAAATGAATTCTAAGGTTGAACGCCCAGAATAACCAGGCCCAGTTTATCACTGGTTTTTGCAGCTAATGGGTCAAAGTGGTTGACTGGTGATATGTACTTAGAACAGAAAACAGATGTGGACACATCTGTCACTCATGTTTGCTGGGAAGCAGTGTCAAGTTTTGTAGTCATAGGACTCAAGAGTCAGATTTATGCCCTAGTTCTGTGTCGGCTTTTGGGGTATCTATAAGATTTTTAGATGAAACAGTTTTCTCATCTTACAAATAAAAGGAAAAAATCCAACATCATTCCTTTTTTTGCCAAATTGAAGAGCATCTACTTAAGGCCCATCATGCAGAAGTTATCTGCTTACTTATTCTTAACATTGAGGTCCAAATACATGTATGTTTAATAATTATTCTACAGAAAATATCTGAAATTAACTCAGTATTATATATTCTTTGTGTGAACAGTTTATTTTACCCTTTTTTTTTTCCTTTTTGGCTAAATGTATGTTTAGTATAATTAGTAATTGATGCAATATTATTCCATCTAAAATTCCAGGCTATAGCTCAGAGGCTTTGGGAAATACTAATCAATGTATGTTCAGAGTACCCCTAATTGTTGGCAATCTGTATTATCTTCTTCAAGCAAACATCAAGGTTAAAATTAAGAATCATTTTTCGCTTTGGAAGATCAGCCTTGTAAACATTGATTTCCATGTGGATTTTTTTCTAATCTTTTTCTCTTTTTCTGTTTCCCTTCCTTTAATGCTGACTTCGGTGTAGCAGACCACTTGGGGATTGAATTCATGGGTAAGACTAAAAACTTGCTTCTTATATATCTGGGGAAAAAGCTAACTTTGATAATAATGTGTGTAGTGTTTCCTTCCTTCTGATTATAATTGAAATGTCCCATTATCAGATGCTATTAGCCACAAAAAAAATGTTTTTGTTGATTTTTCACTAACTGATGGCTCAAAATGAAAGACTTAACTACTTATTGGGAAGGCAATTTAATGTTAAGTACAGCCCTGGAATAATACAGAAGCTGTATTTGTCTCTTGGCTTTGATTGCTATAATTCTCCATTTTCTTACCTGTAAAATAGGGATAATAATAGTTCCTATTGTATTGCAAATACAAATTGTTAGCACAATATCTGCAAGATGGCACTCAAAAATAATAGAAAATAATGGTGATGGTTTAAAAATGTCTGTTTTTGTTCTTTTCTGCTCTTACTCCTTTTCCTTTTGCTTGATGACTACTTTAAGTACATTTTGGTTTCCATTTTAATTTGAAGTATGAGATACATAAACATTTCTATTTACAAAATCAAAACAACTCTTTTGAATGTATTTGCAGGGAATGGCATGTTTTAAAAAGCATTAGAATGTCTTCCATGGATGTTATTTTCTGTATTCATAGATAATCACATAACAATTAGACATAGCTTTCTAAGTTTAAGCTATGAGTAAAATGAAAAAGAAAATATCATGTAAGGTTGATATGCATCATGGTACTAAAATGTAGAGATACAAAGGAGTTAGAGTTAGTAAAACTGAGTGATTTTGCATCCAAATTTATTGTCTACTTATTTGGCTCTTGTTGAACTTAGTATTTGTCTTTTATATGATGTTAATATGAATAAATTTGCCTCATTCTTGCATATATCTACTGTGATAATATATGTAAATGTATTAATTTGCCCATTCATTCAGGAAGTATTTATCAAGTACTCACTGTAAACAAAGAAAAAATTCAAAATCCTAGAGATAAAATAATGAGTAAAGATAGACAAAACTGATTCAATGGGGCTTACAGTCGAGTAAACTTACAGATTATAAAACTAATGATTATAAAATTTCAAGTTCTCAAATCTACTCCAGGTGAGATCAAACATGAACATCACATTAAAGTGGATTGCTGAAGGATAGAAGAAATTGATATTTAGGACATGATGTCATCAAGTATTTGAGAGGATTTGATGTTGATGTTTAGAAAAGGGAGATTATCAAGGATAACTACAGGGTTATATTATGTATATTTAGGCCAAAGTAGACCCATTTACTGAAAAATGCTGGAAGAGAACAGGGGAGGTGTTTAATTAAGCCCTCTGTGTCTTTGATATATCAAAGAAAATACCAGTCTGGTAGTTGTATTGCTAGACATTTTGAGAAGCTAAATAGAGATTAGTGACTGCATACTTATACTAGAATTGATCTTGCCTGTTTTGTGATTCTGCTCATTAGTGTGATAGTCATTATCTGGACATTTTATCATAGAAAAAGCAGATAGCTCAATTCTTACAGATTTGGGATTTTCCTAGATAGGTAGTATGATCTACAAGGACAATAAAATTCAGGTTAATATTCAAATGAAGAATAATGGATTGTAAAGTAGATGAGAAAGAAAGTGAAAAAAGAATATCTCTTTAAATGGATTCCATGAATAGTCATTTTTTTAAAGATTTATTTATTTTTTGCATACAAGAACTGGGGTGCAGGTCAGAGGCACGGTGGGATGAGAAGATTCACCAGAGACAGAGTGGGGAGCAGAACAGGCAGATCGACTAAAATACACTGCTGAGGGGAGCAGCGGGCGAGACGGGAGAGGTCAGCTGCGCCATATGGGTAACTCCCTGGCCAGGGATCAAACTCATGCTGCAGTGGCTGCCAATAGCATCATAGGTTGCTTCCTAACCCCTTGTGCCACCAGGGAGGACTGAATAGTCATTTTGAGAGTCCTAGAACAAGTTGTGACCTAAAGAGGAAGAAGTACAGAAAATTATATGCATGGTCATGCAGCATACTTGTTTGTTGAGAAGGATATTTTGCTTTCCTCATTTACTGATGATGGCTAGATTTATAACATGAAGTTCTGAGAATCAAGTCACTTTGAGACTATTGGGTCCCTGGTTTACTGATTAGAGATATTTGTCCCATTAAACTATAGCAACCATTGGCTTTGAGAATAGAGGCATCAGAAGTTATGCAGTAGAATGATCACAGTTATGGGAAATACCACATGCCTATTGGTTGGTGCTGAAGTAGCTATGTACCCCACATATAATGTACGCACAGCTCTAGAAGACTGAAATTGTTACAGCAATGTTAATTATCACCATTAAAGGAAATGGACCAGTCACCATCCTAACGGCTTTCTCTGAGGGCTTCCAGTGGTCTTGGCACCTTAACAATTTACTATGGAAGCAACATATATATTAAGAGGTCTGTGTTAAACCATTTAATTAATTCAGTCACCAATAGGGGAAAAAACTATGTTATTGTGTAGGTCATCTATTTGATCCTCAAGAATAAGACTGTGTATCTTGGAAAAATCAGAGCCAAATTACTATAAACTTTGTAAGGAATGAGTTCTCAGTGTTTGAATAGTTGATGCCAGCAACAGATAATGCCCTTGGAGACGGGAAGGGGCAACAAGTCAGAGTTAAAGGGAATTCTTAGTATGCAGATAAAAGCAACTCATGAAGGTTAGTTTGGAATGGTGAATAGGTTTATAGACTTAGTAAATAAACTGTTTCTATTGATCTCATTAATTCTAGACAATGTTCAACCCACAGTTTGCGCTAACTGAATATGTAAAAATTTTATTACTGCTTTGGGAAATAATTCAGATTTAATTTGTGATTTTAGAAGCCATATGGGTCATCATCCCAGTAATATGATATCTCTAAGTATAAATTCATCTGAGAAGCAGAATCGTAGGCATAATCTCTATAAATTTAATCTTGTCAGTTTATTAGAGTGCCTACAAGTGCTCAGGGCCAGTTCTGTTTTAATGCGTTCTAGAATATCTTTCTTCTCTACTTCCATCATTCTTGTTTTGGATAATGCTAATTTCGTCTTGAATTGCAAGATGGAAATTTCAACAATAAATACTTCTCTGTAATAGTAGTTTTAAAAATATTAAGTTAACTGATAAAATTCAGGCAGAAATTTGAAGGTACATTAAAACACAAAGTTGTGTTTCTAAAAAAAAAGTTTAAAATTAGTTTATATTAAACTGATGTTTCCTGAATTAATGATTTAACCTACTCAATCATGCAGGCATGAGGAATAATTGAGATTTCTAAGGTCAGATGTTCAAATTTTCCCTTTCTAGGAAAACAGATCAAGAGATAGACTTGTAAGTACAACTTCTCACTGAGTTGTGTAAGAAATTCAACGAATTATCCAAATGACACATATGGTCAAATAGCATGTCACTGGTCAAGTTTAGAAAAATACGTTGATCTTGAAGAGGGATTTCTCATCTGAGAAACATGTGGACACTGTTTCAAATGCTCAATCATGGAATAGATCTCATTATATCCATTTGAACTCTTTGTTACCCAGCTATCTCTTTGACAGTGTCCTGATGTATTTGATGCTCTAGACATCAAAAACATTTTTATAAAAAGCATGTATAATGGCATTTGCAAATATATTTGAAAATTTTAGAGAGAAGTGAAGATTGTATTGATCTTTCTTGCAAATTTCATCCATTCCCATTTGGAAAAATAAATTGAATTCTGCCATTTACATATCTTTTTTATAATTTGAGATTGTTTTATGATAACATATTTATGCAAATCTGATTGAGTAAACTCTGACCTTTATTTTAGTCAAAGGATTTAGAGGCCTTGGGACAAATCAAATTCTTAACTAAAGACTGAAAAAGTTATTCTATGATAAATCCATACTTTGAAGTTAAAAAAAGAAAGGAAGAGGGGAAGTGAGGAAGGAGGGAGGGAAGGAAGGAAAATTTTCTACAAGTAGAGGATTAAAAATGTCTTATATTCAATTTCCTTAGTGTAAAACATGTGTATAGATCTAGAATTGATAGGGTTATTACTTCAAACTTTACCTTATAGCAATTATCTCTTCATCCCCTCTTATTTAAAAAAAGTGTTTTGAATGTTTTAGTAAACACTAAAGATAATTTCCTGAGAGTTAATCAGCTTCTAATTATTTCTGGATGATGTAAATTTGAAATGTTTTTTAAAGTTACCCTGCTTATTATGAATGAATTGGTGTGTGTTCTCTTAAATCTAACAGATTCATATGTTAGATTCATGTGTGTGTCCAAATTTGGAAATTGGCATTAGAGATGCAGAAGTGAGAATTTTCTTTCTTTAAGCAGGAAGTTCTGTGTTATACTTAATTTGAAACAGAAAACTGCTTGTTCATTTGAGTATATCTTGTTTTCTTATACAATCAAATGGTAATTTACAGATTACTTTATCTGCATGTGTGTTTATAGAGGGTGTGCAATAAGATTATTTGCTTCATTTTTCTTATATATCCTTTGCCATATTAAAACACATTAGAGGGATAAGAGGGAGGGAGGGATAAGCACAGAGGACTGTGGTGATAGTACATGGGTGCATTGGTGAAGGAAATTCTTTGAGGATTACACCTGTGTGGGGGGGGTAGGTTAGAAAGCAAACATTGTTTAAAAATAAACAATGATGTAAAAATATATAAATAATAAAGAAATAAATAAAAATTTAAAAAAGGAACAATCATGTAAAAATATAAATAAAAAGAAAATTAAAAAGATAAAGCACATTAGAAATTAGATGTCAGAGAAATATAATCTGGCATCATTTAATATTCAGTATGTGCCACAAAAATGTACATAATCTCATTGAATCTAAACAAGAGCATAAGGTAGTTAAGTATTTATACTTACCTTATAAATGACAAAACTGAGGTCTACTTAGTTGAAGTATTTCATCCAAAGAGCAAGGGTTGGCAATTACAGGATTTGAACCTAAATCTGCCTTACCCAGAATTCTTGAATTTTTCTGGTGACTCGCTGTTGGGCATGTCACACAGTGAGTGATTCATGATTACTCAAAAAGGTTGTACTCTGGCAATCCAATGTTTGAAGTGCCCATGCAGTTTTTGATCCAGTTCTGAGGTTTGAAAGTAATGTTCTTCAAATATATGAGTCATAAGAGTTTGGATGATAATTCATCTTATTCAACCTACAAGAAAATGAAAAGAGCCAGATGCCACTTTGTAGCTTTACATTCATTCAGATAACTGCTATGTGTACAGAATGTCTCTCATTGGCAAATCACTGCATTCTCTCATGTAAGATAATCTACAGAAGTTGTATTTAATTTTGTGATTTATTTTTTTTAAGATTTATTTATTTATTTATACAAGTACTGGGTATAGTCAGAAGTGTGGGAGGGTGAGAGAATTCACCAGAGCTAGAGTGGGGAACAGAGCAGGCAGACTGATGAAACACACTGCCTCAGGGAGCAGCGGGCACAGCAGGAGAGGTCTGCGAGCCATTTGGGACCCTCGCAGGCAGCCGGGGATTGAACAGGCACTGCAGAGGCTGCGGGCAGCTTCGCAGCCCAGCGTTCAACTGCTGTGCTATCGGGGAGGCCCCATTTTTTGGTTTCTTTGTGATTATTTTTGTATTGGGGGTATTAGTTCAGTGACTCTACTATGGAAACCATTGGTGTAAAGGCCTTACACATTTACTTCCTTTGCTAAGTACAGTGGTGGGTTGAATCATCTCGCCATCTTTCCATCTCTGCTTAAAAATCTTGTTTTCTCATTTATTTTTCTCTTCAGTAATATGACCACTCCTCTGTTTATGCTACAACCTTTTAATACAGGTCTCACTATAAGTACTAATAATTTAGCTCTTAACCAAAAACACCTTTGAGTCTTTCTTTCTTTCTTTCTTTCTTTCTTTCTTTCTTTCTTTCTTTCTTTCTTTCTTTCTTTCTTTCTTTCTTTCTTTCTTTCTTTCTTTCTTTCTTTCTTTCTTTCTTTCTTTCTTTCTTTCTTCCTTCCTTCCTTCCTTCCTTCCTTCCTTCCTTCCTTCCTTCCTTCCTTCCTTCCTTCCTTCCTTCCTTCCTTCCTTCCTTCCTTCCTTCCTTCCTTCCTTCCTTCCTTCCTTCCTTCCTTCCTTCCTTCTTTCCTTCCTTTCTTTCCTTCTTTCCTTCCTTTCTTCCTTCTCTCTCTCTCTCTCTCTCAATTAAGGGATATTTTGATTTGATTTAATTGTTCCCAAAACTACCTAGCCACATATAGAAGGATAATATTTTGGCTTAATTATATATATGAGATTAATATTATTCATTGGCACATATTTGTACCTTTAGTGTCTAGAAGTAAAAGTTTGTAAACATAGCCATGACTGCTAAATCAAATAAAACTAATCTCTGTCAGAAATTTCGATGAGGTTGAAAGCTTTCAGGGATTTTTCAGGAATGGCTCCAACTAGGAGATACACTTGAATGTATACAGATATATTAATTAAAAATTTGAGAAAGAAGAAAATGGACATCTATAAATACATTTGTAGACTAGATTCAGATACTGAAAAAAAAATGTTGTGAACAATTGGAAAAATCAGTGCCACTCATTAAAAACTAATGTAGGACCACACATTTTGCTTAATTAATATGATAATTTTCATAAAGTTGCTAAATGTCTAAATTGAGCATTTCTGTGTGGATAGTGAATAGATATGATATTATCAAAAAAGTTGTTGATTCCTAAAGAAGTTTAAAAACCAAATAGACTTTTATATACAATTATCCTTGTCAGTTGCTTCAAAAGCCAACATCAATGTGTAGAATAGGAGAGAAAAATGGACGTAAGATAGAACATCTGAAAATGCAGCAAAGTGAGGATGATGCTGGTCACCTCAATCAGCAGAGAATCAGCTTTGTGGGCTCACAACAGTCAAGCCAATCAGAATGAGTGGACCCAAGCCAGCAACACTAAGACAAGTAGGACAGACTTTCAATAATCCACAATTCAGTGTGAGCACAGACTCGTAAACCTATTTTTGCAGTTCAATGCCAAAAGAATTTTAGTTGAAATTTATGTATTTGCTTTTTTTTACTAAAGTCAAGATAAGGGTTTCCCAGACCTGCAGGATGTTAATATGTGTCTCATAGTCACACACATAATAGGGTTTGAAGTCACATAAATGTAAGAAGCACAAGGTCCTGTGCCTCTGCTGCATGATTTCAAAGGTTCCAGGAAACTTCTAGCCATTCATAAAACTCAGAGGAAGGGCTTTGAAAGCAGTGTTTTCTGAAGTTTTTTGTTTGTTTGTTTTGTTTTTTATAGTAGCCTATTTCATAGAGCTAGAGTTTTAGGGACTGTCCTCTGCCAAATCCTGGGGCAAGGAACAGAGAGGAAGGCGCACCCACATGTCTTTAGAAAAGTTGGAGACTTCTTTACATGGAAGAATAAAAATATTCCTGTACTTGGGAGATGGAGGAAGGAAACACAAGGGACAGGAAAAAGGAATCACAGGTAAATAAGAGATGGAAGAACACAGGGTTTTAAGAGACAGCCAGGAGTCATGGGCAATTGGAGACACTTGACACGTGTTAAAGGGAGTAAAGGTGTGACTGGGCAGTCAGATCAGGGCAGATTATGATGACACTATATACCCTTTGAAAGAGGGATGCTTTTATCTTGTTGTGAAGGAAAGCCTTCAGAGGTTTCAAGTAGGGGAATGATCTCTTAAATAGCTTATTCTGTCAGTAGCTCTGTGGAGATGTTGCCTGAAGGCGTTGCGTGCAAAGTCTCAGCTAATGGGCCAAACTGAAGATTTTACTTCAAATATTCACCGAGTGCTTGCTCTCTGAACAACACTATGAGCATAATAAAATAGAATTTCCATTTAGCCTGTGCAGACACAGAGAAAGAGAGACAGGGGCAGAACACCTGGGGAAGTGGTGGGGGTGAGATGCAATGAGCGAAGCCAGTGGGCACAGTGGACCTTGAATGTATCCTTGAGGGAAGGGTAGGATTTCTGTGGACAGAGGAGGAAGTGAACTAAGGAAGATGTTAGAACAAACAGGCTGAGTCAATGTTTGAAAACCTTTGTATTTAGTACCAAAGGTAAATTGCATTATAATTGAATTTGAATTCTATATACCTTTTTATTTCAAACATAAAACAAAGTATGTTATTTCCCTCCATGAAACTTTTAAAGGATTTGGAATGAAATATAGCACCATATACTGCCATGCAAAGTCCTTCATTATCCGCATTGTCTATTTCCCTGCTTTCACTTCCTAACATTCTCCTTCCAGCCCACTTTGTTTCTACATCAGCTTTCACCTATTCCTCTGTTGATACTTCAGGGCCTTTGCACTAGCTGTTCTGTCAGTACTAACCATCTACTCATGCGTGGTTCCTTCTCATTGTAAAGACTGCAGTAGAAATATAGCTCCCAAGAAACTTCCCCTAACCGTCCTATTTTATGCATTTCCTATTTCATTCATATTAGCCTCTGTTTCTTCCATAGCATTTATTACTCTCTTAACTGATTTATTTGTGCATTTCTTATTATTCATCTCCCTATGAGAGAATATGTTCTGTGAAAACAGAACTTACATCTCCAGCCTAATGCTTAGCATAATTTTAAGAACTCAATAAATATTTGTTGAAATATGATTTCAAAGTGAATTTAAACCATGTGTGGTTTTCTTAACTTCTTTTACTTAAATGATTACATACAACGTATAAGCCAAAATCTCAATGAAATGCAGGTGATGTACTTTAGTTCTAGATAATTCTAGGCCAGTCACCAATATTATTTCTGGAGATTTCTCCTGTTTAAGCAATAAGTGGCACAAGAGGACCTCTCAAAGGTGTAGCTTGCAGCTTCAGGAATTCTCTACATCCCTAGAAGTGGGGCAGTGATTCTAAAGGATCCTGACTTACTAGGTATTTTCTTACAGAACAGTTCCTGAATTGCTCATTCTCACTTATAGGACCATGTTTTCTGTTAATGTCATAATTGTGCTTTGAGAGACTAAGAATAATGGAATAACCTAAATGGATAGCATAGCATAATTCAGGAAACAACAAATGTAACTTTTAACTCTTATTCCAGGCAGTAGTCACCTTGTTAAAAAGGTGAATTCCTGTACAGAAATTTAGATATCTGATTAGGAGTAGTAGTCTGGGATGGATCAGATTACTAGTTTCTAATACGATTCTGAAGGAGGAGATCTCCACTACATAGTGAGACACTTTAACATAATGGGACAGATTTTATTTAATTCTGACTGACCATTTAGTATATGTATTACTTAAGGAGAGGGATTTATCATCTCTTATCCTGGATTTCCCAATCTGTGTAAAACAGATGATGGAATTACCAGTCTCTTAGGGTTGAATGCAATCAGTTTTTAAAGAGATTAGCTTGAAACTTGGCATGTATTAAGTGCTAATTAAAATGAGTTGGTTGTTGTAACTTGTTCCTGGGAGTTGCTTCACTGATGGGAACTCTTGACTCATGCTGTTTGAAGTTACCTTTAGATTTGCCCTGTCACTCTGATTCCTCTAGAAAAGAGAAATTAAACATTAATATCCTCTTCTTTACTATGTGATAAATTTTCACCTTAGAAAATACAGACCAATGAGTTATCTTGTAGAAGGGGAGCCATTTTCCAGGCATTCTAGGGAACATCATCTATGTTTCCAGGATCCACTCTCTAAAATCAGTAATGTCTATGAAATCTAGAGTTTTCATTTCAGTTTTTTGTTCTAAAGAGATGTTTTATATCTTCAACTCATTATGCAGACTGTTTCCCTTCATTAATATTTCCACTAGAAATTAATATTTCCAACAAATTTTCCTCACCTTCATGGGAGAAAAGAGGCAAATCAGCTTTGTCCAGTGAAGCTGCCCCATAGTTTGCTGTACCCACGATTCTCAGGAGGACTTTTTTCACTTTATTGCCTTAGATTTGTCTTGAAGAAGAAGACTACACTGTGTTGAAAGCATGTAAAAGATGGATTCCGTTTATTAATAAAGCTTTTAAGCACTCATGAGAAGTGGAGGAAAAGGAATTAACATTTGCCGTCTCTGACATGACTTTGTAATGGGCTGGGTGGTGATTTCACATGAGTAACCTCATTTTACTTTCAAGTTATCAGCAATCTTAAACATTTGATATAGAAAATCACCAAAATCTAAGTGACTGGATTTTTGATCTGGAAAAAATTGATCTTGTATTTTAGTATTCTATGAGGATATAAGATTTGAGGAACTACTTAAGGCTGCATTCAAGGACTATCCATATTCGAACTAGTGCATCAGTGAGATTACCACTAATAAGAAACAAAGACACGGGGATGCAGAGCAAAGAAAGTCTACAAAAAACCTAGCAAGGTATTTTTTCTCATTGCACATATGAAGAAACAAGGTTGATGGAAGTGAAAGAAATATTCTTAATCGATAAATTGTACAGATGAATTATAATCTAGATCAAATTTTTCCACTCTGAGTTCTTCCCATAGTCCTCCACCAGCATAACAGAAGATGCCATGTTCTCTACAAAGGAAATTATATTATCTTGTTACCCCCATTCTGGACTCCCAGTATACTGATTGAGGGACATATATTCTCAACTAAGCCCCAACTGTAGAAGAAGCATTATGAATAGGATTGAAATTGTATTTCTGTGTAGGATTAAAGTTGCATTTTGGGTAGGGGTGCCAGATTTAAGAAAAAAAAAAAAGGATACCCAATTAAATTTAAATTTCAGATCTACAACAAATAATTATTTAGTAGGAATATTTTTGATAAATGTGTGGACCATTTTATATATAAAAACATTTCCATTGCTTATATAAAACTCATTATCTCAGTGTTGAGTGTTTTATATGGCAACCCTAGCTTTGGGGCCATAAGTATAGGGAGCACACTTCCCATGAAGTTCAAATTAAAATTGATGTGAGGAGTGCAGAGAGATAAGCAGAATTAATGGGGAGATGAATAGGCAGGATTGGAATTATAATGTGTCTCTACAGCTAAGTGTACTTATTGTGTGGAGATGGGAATTAGGCAAAAGTAATACTAGGCTGTTCCCAAATTATCTCTCAGTAGACAATAACAAAAACAAAGAGAAACCCCACCGACTGGGAGAACATTTTTTGCACACAACACTAATGATAAAGGACTGATCACAAAAATGTACAAAGAGCTGATGGGACTCAACAAAAACAAAGAAAATAATCCAGTCAAAAAATGGGCAGAAGAGCTAAAAAGAAACTTCTCTGAAGAAGAAATGCAAATGGCCAACAGGCATATGAAAAAAATGTTCAACATCACTTGTAATCAGGGAAATGCAAATCAAAACTACAGTGAGATACCATCTTACACCAGTGAGAATGGCACATATTAAAAAAAACTAGCAACAACAAATGTTGGCGAGGGTGTGGAGAAAAAGGAACTCTCCTGCACTGCTGGTGGGAGTGCAAACTGCTCCAACCACTATGGAGAGCTGTGTGGATATTTCTGGACCTACTAAACATAGAGCTTCCATATGATCCAGCAATTCCACTCCTAGGTATTTACCCAAAGGACACAGAAACATCAATTCCAAAGAGCACCTGCACCCCTATGTTTATAGCAGCACTGTTTACAATAGCTAAGCTTTGGAAACAACCCAAATGCCCAAAAATAGATGACTGGATCAAGAAGATGTGGTACATATACACCATGGAATATTACTCAGCATTCAAAAAAGATAAACAAATGAAGTTTGCAGCAACATGGATGGCTCTGGAAGGGATCATGCTCAGTGAAATAAGCCAGAAAGAAAAAGAAAAATACCGGATGGTCTCACTCATAGCAGAAATCTAGTAAACTTAAATAAGGGACCAGGAATAAGAATAACTATAAGAAAGAAAATATCAAAATCAACAAATAACTATGAACAAGAGACTGTCTATAGGGAGTGGGGGTGGGGAAAATAGGGCTTGGGGTAAATGTAAGGGGGTTGTAATTGTATGGGGAATATAAAAATAAAATTTAAATTAAAAAAAATTATCCCTCAGTAGCTATGGTTGTTTAACATGGGAATGAAGCTTGTAATCTCACAGGTTCTGGCATGAAGGTCCTGCTGTCAGAGCAACTGAAGATGTATTTTGAAGCCAAGTTCTTATTGTGAGTGAAATAGCTTAGCATCTCTAATATGGATGTTTCAGAAAACAAATGGTAGCATGCTAGCTTAGTTAATCAGCTGCGAAGGAAAGTAGTATTTAACTTAGCAGAAGATGCAGTTCAAGGCAATATTAATGAAGTAATAACAGCTTTGTCTTTTTCTGCTCACCACCCATTCATTTCCCCATTATATTCAGGCTGCTAACTTCAATAACAAACATGTTTTCATGAAAATATGGGCATTTTTGCTCCTACCAGAAAAAAATCAAGGTGTCTGTTTCCCAGAGTTGTGCTGGGGAATTGCAATAGTGGTTCAATGATTCTACTTGTCTATAGCTGTGAGAAAAAGAGGTGTCATGGGATTCAAGTATTGTGATGGAAAGACTATATTTGTGTGTGTGTGTATACACACTATGGAGTTAGATATTTCATCTTCTGTGTACTGTGGGGCACGGGCAATCTATCTATCCATACATATGTGTGTACACAAATCACTCTCAATGTACATTGATATAAAGATGATATAATACACCATATGTGCATTTTTTGCCATGTATTATGCACTGAGATTATGGCCTTCCTTTCTGCATTCCTTAATGTTTTACACTGTGTGGTATGTTTATGGAAGTGTGTGTGTGTGTGTGTGTGTGTGTTTGTTCATACACCCTGGAGGATAAAGTGTGCACCATCTACATGCTTTGAAGTCCTCTCCAGCACTCTCATGTAGCTTGCCCCTCACTAGTTCTTCAGTTGCCTTCTGGGGACATTTGCTGGGGAGAAAGATTTGAGAGGGTCAGTCGCTCCTCCACGTGTAGACCTCCATCTCTCCTAGGCTCCACAGGAAATCAAATCTTCTCCCTATTATAGTCCAGGGAAATAACTAATCTTCATATAAATATAATAATCAAGCATGTGGTATTTTTTCCATGGCTGTGGAAGCTCCGTTGTTTAAGGATCTTCCTGCATTCCCTAATCCTTTTGTCAGATTTCAATGCGGGAGCTTTTTGAAACCTGGAATGTTGCCAAATACTAGAACATTTTAGGCCCCTCTTGACTCACCACCTCTCTAATTTCATCTCCTGTACTCATGCCCTTCCCAACCATTCAAAAATCACACTTACCTTTTTTGAACTCAGTCTAATGTCTATGCATTTGATTTCCTTCTCTGTTCCACAGAATTAAGGTCCACCAACTTTCCTCACACTTCATCATGTGCATCTCTGCTGTGTCAGGTGCGCTGTCTTCTGCTGTAACTTTTGTAGATATGGTATAAATGTGGTATATATATATATATATATATATATATATATATATATATTTCCCCCAAATATGTGAGACCCTTGAAGGCCAATATCATTCCATTATACTGTCAGCTCAAAGTCTGATTCTCATCCTCTAAACCAAGTCCAGGTAGAGAAAAGTTTCCCTAGGGGTATTTTCTTAAGCATAGCATCTAGGGTAGAGTTCTTCTTAAACTAAATAGACAAATTATCTGTCTCCCATATACCCAACATGCTGTGGTGGGCAGGCAAAATAACTACAGATGTTCCTTTTTGAAAAGGGAGAGATGGTCTGTCGTGGGTGTGGTGTTGCAAGATACATTAGAGGAGGTTGCAAGATACATGACCTATTCTCCTAAGTCATATATAGTGTTGTACACCAATGTTACCTCAATTTAAAATGATGAGAAGGAAAAAAAATAAACAGTAATGAGCAATAAAAAAAAAAAGGCAGGCGTAGGAATGGGAGACACAGAATAGTCACTGATCTATGGTAATTCAGTTAACTCAGGGTGCTTGTTTAAGTTCCTTGGCTGTTAGGTCAAGAGTGAGCTCTTACCACTAACTTCTTCTTGCTTGAAGTTAGTCACTAGGTCTAGCTCACACAAGAGGAAAGGCTATTCTCCCAGGATGTAAACACCAAGAGACAAAGATCATCGCAGACACCTTACTGGCAGATATCACAGCTGCCAACCACACATGTCCCCAGATTCTTTGGCTGGTTCATGCAGCATGCTACATGTAGCAGGGTTTATGTCACATGTCACTATAGGTTACCTCATCAGTACTTCCCTTTTGAGGTGTATAACACTTACTAGCAAGTAGGATCCTGGCAAAGTTCAAGCTCAAATATCTGACAAGCTAAGGATCAGATCAGCTACCAGTGACTAGCTCTCTGTAGGTTAACACATGTGCTGAGTTCTTCACCTATAAAATGGAGTGTCGAATATAGTTTGAATAAAATATATGATGTATTTTTAAGAAAACAGACATACCCTTTCCCATATTTAATTTTATAATTTTATGAGATATATGGAAGACACAGTTTAAAATGCAGTTGGATGATAGGTTGTTTGATATAAAATGTGTTACATAAGAAGACATGCTTTTTAGATTATTCAGTGAAAAACCCTTGGACATTACATACTTATAAGAAGTAATGTTTTTTTTATTAATACAAAGCATTACAACATTTATAGGTATGTATTTCCAAGAGTTATTTAAACTCGTGCTATGAACAAATAATGTATTATTAATCATAAATTTGGGAGAGGCCTCAGAGGTCAGCTTGTTGACTGATTCTTGAGCAGGTCAGTTCCGTTTTTGAATGGAAACCTGGCTCCCTACTCAGCTCAGTGCCAGAAGGTCACAGGTTCCTGGAATTTAATCTTCATTGTTTAATTACTACTGTTGCAACTTTGGGTACATTAATTTCCCTAGGCTGTTTTCTAGTCTGCAAGACAGGAATAATAATAGTACATACCCCAACAAGTTTTAGTATAATTGAAAATTGTTTCTCCAGTCAACCTACATCTGCTCTCAAATCTGCTCCTTCTCCTGATTTTCTATCTAAAATTTTAGATAATTATCTTGGCCTGTCTACAAGTTTTATCTCCTTAGTAATACTTGCTATAATATTATTTTCAACTGCTTTCTTGTGCATTACTTTGGGGAAAACTGGTTTGTCGATACCTCTTCAGAAGTCTAAATCTACTTCCTAATGTATTTGAGATTTATGTGAGGAAGTACATGCCATGCACTTGGAGTAGCCCATGTGCAGTAAATACTCCAGAATATCTTAATTTATCATCTCATTCATTATCTGCATGTTGTCATTTTACTAATTCAATTTATAATATCATTTGCTTATTTATCTCCATCCAGGAGGTGTAGATAATGCTAATTTTATAAGTATTTTACCACCCATCTTTTTTCCTAAGTATATATATATTCACATTTTACCTGGTGGAGATTATAGTGTGCAACCCACTTTTTGTTATGTTATCAAGTTCTGTTGGTATTGAAGTTTTGTTTGTATTTATTTTATAATTTCTTTTGACTTTATATTTGTGTCAGAATATGAATATGATGGCTTTATACTTATGTAATGTTTCTGTCATGTTTTGGTAATTCTTGTGATATTTCAAACTTTTCATTATTATTATACATGTTATGTTGATCTGTGTTCAGTGATCTCTGCTGTTACTATTGTAATAGTTTTGAGATGGTAGGAACCATGCCTAGATTGAATAGCAAACTTAATAAATGTTGAGTATATTCTGACTGCCCCAAGGACCTGGTGTCCCTGATCTGTCTGTCTCTCCTGGGGCCTCTCTATTCCCTGTAACAGAACAATATTGAAATTAGACTAATTAATTACCCTACAATGAGTTCCAGTGAAAGAAAAGTTCATATATCTCTCACTTTATTTTTTTAATATGCTTGCCTGTTTTGTGTTTATTTATGTTAATGTTTAAATGAAATGTTTGCATTATCAAATAGTCTTATCTTTTCTTTGATCCTCTATTTAGAATTTAAAGAAGTCTCTAAATTATGCCTAGTAGCTCTTGTTCTAAAATATTGAAGTAACATAGTCTTTTTTTTTTATATTTTTTACATCATTTTTCATTTTTGCACAATGAATGCATTTTCATCTTGGTTATAGTCCCCATACAATTCCCACCCCCCTTGTTTTCAACCTACTCCCTCTTTCCCCCTTCCCCCCACCCCCGCCATAGTGTGTCTCTAGTTTATAGTTGCTTGTTGATTTTGATTTTTACTTTGTATTGATTAGTCTTTTGCCTGGTCCCTTATTTAAGTTTTCTAAATTTCTGCTATGAGTGAGACCACCCAATATTTTTCTTTTTCTTTCTGGCTTATTTTGCTGAGCACAATCCCTTCCACCTCCATCCATGTTGCTGCAAATTGCATGAGTTTACCTTTTTTTTCGTTGTTGGGTAATATTCCATTGTGTATATGTACCACATCTTCTTGATCCAGTCATCTATTTTTGGGCATTTGGGTTGTTTCCATAGCTTAGCTATTGTAAATAGTGCTGCTATAAACATAGGGGTGCAGGTGCCCTTTTGAATTAATGTTTCTGTGTCCTTTGGGTAAATACCTAGGAGTGGAATTGCTGGATCATGTGGCAGCTCCATCTTTAGCAGGTTGAGGAATCTCCACATAGCTTTCCATAGTGGTTGGACCCATTTGCACTCCCACCAGCAGTGCAGGAGATTTCCTTTTTCGCCACATCCTCACCAACATTTGTTGTCACTAGTTTTTTTTAAATATGTGCCATTCTCACTGGTGTAAGATGGTATCTCATTGTAGTTTTGATTTGCATTTCCCTGATTACAAGTGGTGTTGAACATGTTTTCATATGCCTGTTGGTCATTTGCATTTCCTCTTTGGAGAAGTTTCTTTTTAGCTCTTCTGCCCATTTTTTGACAAGTGGATTCACTCCAGGGACACAAGGATAGTTCAATATCCAAAAATCAATCAATGTAATCCAACACATCAACAAAAAGAAATATAAAAACTATATGATAATATCAATAGATGCTGAGAAAGCTTTCTACAAAGTACAACACGCATCTATGATAAAGGCCCTTGAAATTCTCGGAATACACGGAACATACCTCAACATCATAAAGGCCATACATGACAAGCTCATAGCCCATATCATTATCAATGGTGAAAAGTTAAAAGCATTTCCATTAAGATCTGGAACAAAACAAGGATGTCTACTCTCACCACTGCTTTTCAATATAATACTGAAAGTCCTAGCCAGAGCATTAAGACAAGAGAAAGATAAACAAGGAATCCAGGTAGGCAAGGAAGAGGTCAAACTATCACTATTTGCAGATGATATGACAATATACATAGAGAACCCAAAAAACTCCACAGAAAAGCTAATCAAACTAATCAATCAGTTTAGTAAGGTAGCAGGATATAAAATCACACACAAAAATCAGTAGCCTTCCTATACACAAACAATAAATCTGAAGAAGAAATCAAGAAAACCATCCTTTTTATTATTGAAACAAAAAAAACCCCAAATACTTGGGAATAAACCTAACAAAAGAGGTAAAGGACCTATACAAAGAAAACTATAAAACACTGTTAAAAGAAATAGAAGACGACACAAAGAAATGGAAAGACATCCCCTGCTCATGGATTGAAATAATTAACATTATCAAAATGGCCATCCTACCTAAAGCAATTTGCAGATTCAATGCTATTCCAATAAAAATTTCAATGACATTCTTCAATGAAGTAGGAAAAATATTGATTAAATTCATATGTAGCCACCAAATAGCCAAAAGTCTCCTGAAAAAAAAGAAGGGAATGGAGGTATCACACTCCCAGACTTCAAGCTATACTACAAAGCCATAATAACCAAAACAGCATGGTATTGGAACAAGAACAGACACACAGACCAATGGAATCAAATAGAAAATCCAGAAATAAACCCACAGATTTATGGTCAACTAATCTTTGACAAAGGAGCAAAGAATATGCAATGGAGCAAAGAAAGTTTGTTCAATAAACAGTGCTAAGAAAACTGGGTTGCTGCATGCAAAAGAATGAAGCTTGACTACTACCTCACACCATGCACAAAAACCAACTCAAAATGGTTTAAAGAACTAGACATAAGACCTGAAACCATAAAATATATAGAAGGAAATACAGGCAAAACGCTACATGACATACACCTCAGTAACATCTTTAAAGACACATCACCCAAAGCAGTGATAGTGAAGGCAAAGATAAACAGCTGGGACTACATCAAATTAAAGAGCTTCTGGACAGCAAAAGGGACAGTAACCAAAACAAAGAGACACCCCACTGATTGGGAGAAAATTTTTGCACACAACACTAATGATAAAGGACTGATCACAAAAATCTAGAAAGAGCTAATGAGACTCAACAAAAAATAAATAATCCATCTCTCACTTTAAATCAAAACTAGAAATGATTGAGCTTAGTGAGAAAGGTATATTGAGAACTAGACCTCTTGCACCAGTTAGCCAAGTTATGAATATAAAGGAAAGGCTATGGAAGGAAATGAAAAATGCTTCTCCAGCGAACATATGAATGGTAAGAAAGTGAAAGGGCCTTATTGATTATAGGGGATAAGCATCAGTGATCTGGAAAGAAGATAAAAAAAAAAACATAATATTCCCATAAGGCAAAAGCTGATCTAGTACAAGGCCCTGGACTCCTTTCAATTCTGTGAAAGCTGAAAGAGGTGAGGAAGCTTCAGAAGAAAAGTTTGAATCTAGTAGTTTGGTTCATGAGGTGTAAGGAAAGAAGCCATGACTAAAACATAAAAGTGCAAAGTGAAACAGCAAGGACTGAAGAAGTTGCAGCATGTTATCCAGATCTATCTAAGAAAACTGATGAAAGTAGCTGCACTAAACAACAGATTTTCAGTAAAACAACCTTCTTGGAATAAGAATCTGTCCAGGACTTTCATAGTTTCAGAGAAATCAAGTCCAGGCTTCAAGATTCAAAGGACACATTAGCCCCTAACAATAGAGTTGTTAGGGCCTAATATGTCTGTTGTTAGGGGCTAATGTGTCTAGTGACTTTTAGTTAAAGACAATGCTTATTTACCATTCTGAAACCCTAGCACCTTAAAAGTTATGCTAAATCTACTCCAAATGAGCCCTATAAATGGACCAATAAAGCCTGATCATAACACATCTGTCTTCATCATGATTTACTGAATATTTTAAACCCACAGTGGAGACCTAATGCTCAGAGGAAGATAGCTTTCAAAACGTTACTGCTCATTTACAATGCACCTAGTAACCCAAGAGCTCTGATGTAGAGATACAAAATGATTGTTTTTATGCCTGTTAATACAATATCCATTCTGTAGCTTATGGATCAAGGAGAAACTTTGACTTTCAAGTCTTATTTTTTTTTTTTTAAGAAATACATTTCATAAGACTAATGTTGCCAGAGATAGTAATTCCTCTGATGGGTCAAGGCAAAATAAATTGAAAACATTTTGGAAATAATTCAGCAGTCTGGATTCCATTAAGAACATTTGTGATTCATGGGAGGAGATTAAAATAGCAACATTGACAGGAATTTAGAAGTTGATTCCAACCCTCATAGATGACTTCAAGGGGTTCAAGACTCCATTGGAGGAATAAACTGCAGATGTAGTGGAAATAGCAAGCATACTGGAATTAGAAGTGGAGCCTGAATATGTGACTGAATTGAGCAATCTCATGAATAAACTTTAACATGAGGAGTTGCTTCTTATGAGCAAGTAAGTGACTTCTGGTGATACATTCTAGTCTTGGTGAAGAATCTGTGAATGTTGTTTAAGTAACAACAAAGGATTTCGAATATTACATCAACTTAGTTGATTAAGAAGAAGAAGAATTTGAAAGTATTGACTAAAATTTTTGAAAGAAGCTCTAATGTGGGTGAAATCCTATCAAACAGCATCTGCTACAGCTGAACATTTAATAAACTACAATTAATGTAAACATTTATACACACTTGGAAACCAAAAATTTGTGTGATTCCTTTTACTGTCATATTTGTTTTATTAGTATGCAACAGAACCCATAATATCTCCAAAGTCTGCTGGTGTCATGAACCCAGTTTAATTTCTCCCAGTTTATAAGACTATTTTAGTTTGTAAAACTTCTGTTCATGTAAAAGTGAGACCGGAGTAGTTAACACTAAATAACACTAAATACATATCTATCTATCTATCTATCTATCTATCTATCTATCTATATATATATATATATATATATATAAAGTACATTTCAATGTGATACTGTACTATTCATCCTTTGGAAAAAATAAGGAATTATACATCATCTTTTGGGGAAATTTTACTGAATGTCACCTGGAAATGGATCACCCTTTTAAAATATGAAAGTGGTTAATATCTGCTTCAGTTTGAGAATCTGTCACACACAGATGCTAACTCATATGTATGAACATCTATTATTGAAAATGCCATAAAAGCTTTTCTATCCTTCTGCATTTTTCTATCAAAGATATTTTTTCATGAAATAAAGATGATTTCATTTCCTTGGTTTCAACATTGTTTCAAAGAAGAGTGGATTTTTTTCTTCCTATCATCTGTCTGTTTTTTTCATATGCCCTCAATTTCCCTTGCTCATTTTTCTTTTTTTTTTTTTAAATGCCTTTCTTGTTTTGTTGCTCAAGTCCGACTAACAACACTTTTCATATGTTTGAATTTGAAAGTCCTTTTACAAGAAGGGGAATGTATTTTTGGCAATTCTGAAACTATTTTTAAAGTTCAAATAGGATAAATATGTTTGGGGATTTTTTTCATTGAAATGAAAACTGTTTTAATGCATCATTTTATCTTTTCCAACTGAATTATTGAAGTAATAATGAGACCAACACATTTGGGGGCTTTGAGATTTAGTACTGTCAGCACCATCAATTTATTTAGAATAGTTTCATGAATAGTTGCAAGATCACAGCAAATTGTGGGTGAAATGGATCTTTGAGACATTTGAATCTGGAATCCAGATTTCTATAAGTTTTATGAACTGAGGTCCAGGAATATTAAAAGACTTGTCTATGTTTACTCACATGTATAGAAGCAAACCTGGGAATCCATAAGCATTTATCATCCATCTATTTCTAGGAATTACTGAATTCTACCCTCAGCATATCTGTCTCTCCATGGCAGCCAATTTGGATCTTTCATTCATTTAATCCAGTGTTATGTACATAGGGAAGTCTAGCTAGTTGTATTCCTTCTTCGATGAGTTTTCTGTATGATTAACCTTGAGGTTGATGACACCTTTGTAAACATTTTTTTTTGAATGCTGTAGCACAAATGTTCTTTCCACCCTTCAGAAATGTATTGGAAAATGTCTCATGCACTAATGAGAAATGTGGTGTACAAAGAGTCTGCAGTTCGTACTCATGCTGGTGTTGCATTGCTGTTTTCATGGAGTGCCGGTAGTCTCATACTAGTGTATTGCATTCATCTGAGTGTCCCCCGTGCCCAGATCAGAGATGAGACTAAAACAGGTTCTTGTTAAATAGTGTTAAGAGATTAGATTTGTCTCATATACCCTAGCACCATCTCCTATTGCACTACAAGTAGTATTCCACCCTTACCTGGATGATATTTCAAATTCCTTCATAATGAAAATCAAGACTAAACTAAACAAAAAGTGTGGCTGAAAGAGTTTATGGTAAATTAGAGAGAACTTGGCTCTGAATTAAGTTTTCCAATTCCTGCTGTATAGAGCAAATTGTTACAATCAGCATTCATAATTGAGCTTCAGTGAAAGGCTTTGTTTTACAATTTGCTCTAAGGTAATTAGAAAAATGTGCATGAAAGCATGACACATATAAATCACAGGTATATTCATCTGAATGTATTTTATGTAATTTATATTTGTAGCTCATATTGTAAAGCTAAATTTACTGTATTGAAACAGACAATTAAAGAAAGGTAAAGGGACTAGTATTTTCCCAGAAACTTAAATGCACTAGGCACGATGCCATATTCTGAACAAATTCTATCTCTGTTCATCTTCTCTATGTGTTGCATCAGACAACACCACACTGACAAACAGGAGTCATGGAGCATAATGTATCCTGCTACATAATGCAGGATGCTGCTGAAGAGCAAGATCCTGGCCCTTTTATTGACACATTTAATTGATTGTAAGGAGATTAAAGAAAGGGGGAGGGTGTAGAAGATTAGGGTTTGTGAGTCTGCCCTCCAGGAACTTCTAATCTACTTGATGATACACCCTAATCCCCAGCCAAGGTTCTAATCTTATCAACAGGGTGCTCCATTGATCAGCTTCTGGTGTCCCTTGTCATACATCGATCCTCAGCCCCCCGGGCATTCCCGGTCATACCTTGTGATGTATAAATCGGGAGTATATGTTATGCATCGGTCCTCAGCCCCCCGGGTGTTCTGGACATACCTTGTGATGCATAACCTTCCCAGTGATCCAGCTTTGTGCTCTAGTTTGATCTGAAGGGCTTAAGGGTTTGGGCTCCTGTTCCTAACTGGCCGGCCACTTTGACCTTGTTTAGGTGATAAAATGGTGGCCGAATAGGCTGCCTAGGAGTAACAGACCCACATCTATGCAAATATCGCCACCATTTCACAAATGAGGAAACTGAGCATGTGAAAACCCTGAACATGCAGGGGGGTGTCAATCGATAAAGTTTTGTTGATATGCTAACATCAGATTTGTTGACATATACATCTCTAATCAAAATAATTACAACTTATATCCAAACAAATTGTGGAAGAGACAGAAGGTGAACTGTGTTCATCTGAATGGTACTCCTAGGCATTTTAACAAGGAAAATTTGTGTTGAATTATTTCAAATAAGGAACATTTACTTATGTAAGTTCACAATTTAATTTGCAATGATCAATTTGCAGATCATTTTTTTTAAATATATGTACACATTATGGCATCATTTAACAGTAAATATGTCTGTTTATAAGTTCCTTTTTTGTACTAATTTCCTTGAGTAAAAGGAGCCAGATGACCAGAAATTGTAACAATTCAGAGACTGGCTCAATATAATTGAACTTGGAATCAAATCCATTTCTAAATTCTAATATAACATTTCCTATGTTGTGTTCTCTGGAGCTATCAAGAGGAGTTTTATACACACACATACACAGATTTACTCTTATTTGATACAAAAAAAAAATGGTTACATATGCACATAACAGAATCTCATGACCAAATATGTTGAGAAGGTGCTGTGGTAAATAAAAATAAGCATTTGCTTTTAAATTATATATCCTGTGTCCATTAAAATGAGCATGGTGCTTTGTTAAACGACCAGGGCAAAATAAAATTTGCAAAGTCCTTGAACCTTTTTGATAGCAAAAATCTTTTTGACAAGGATTGTTAACCCTTGTAGTGAAAGTGGTCAGTACAATATATTTGGGGAAACTATGTTCATTTATTTATTTAACAAAAATATCTGAGTACTTACTATATGCCTATCATTGTATTGGCATTGGAAACACTGCATGAGTGAAGCAGATTCCTGCATTTGTGGAGTTAATATTCTTGTAAGGGCTACAGAGAATAATAAACAAGACAAATAACTAACACATATAGAAATCTAATGAGTCCTAAAGAGAAAAAATAAAGTGGAGAAAATGATAAAGGGTACAATATATTTAGGGAAACTGTATTCATTAATTTATTTAACAAAAAATATCTGGGCACTTACTATATGCCTAGTAAGGACAAGTAATAAACTTTCTACAGAGAGTGTCAAGAAGGCTTCACCAAGAAGGCGACACTAAAGACTGAATTGAAGGAGGAGGCTATATGGAATTGGGGGTTAATTTCCAGGCAGAGGAAAGTCCACATTTCCAGGCAGATGAAAGTCCACATGTCATCACACCAGAGGTGACATGATGATGGTGTCCTCAACAAAAATTTCAGCAGTGGAGTAGGCAAACTAAAATCAAATTCTGAATCTATATTGAATGGAAAAGTTTACTGAACTTGTTGATAGATCAGATATTGGGTTTGTGAAAGAGAAAATCATGAAAGCAAAGTAAGAGTGACTCCAGAGTTTTGACTTTAGTACCTGGAAAAATGACTGCCTCTTATTGGAATGAGGAAGACCTTGAGATAACAAGTTTGGGGAAGGAAGATTAAATATTAGGAGTTCATTTTTAGACATAGTCATTTTGATATGCCTTTTAGATATTCATGTACAGAGAGTGATTTGGCAGATAGAATACTAAAGTAAATAACCAAGGTTATCCAGTGGTAAATTCTTATGTAGAGTGCATAGAATTCCAAAATTAGAATTGTCTTGATTTAGGAACCAATCCTAATTTACACAGTCTTCCAACATAAACTAAATTCTATTGGATAACTTAATGATGGCATGCTTCTGGCATGCCAAAATAAAAACAGGAAAAAAAGAGAGGTTGAGGAGATCTCAAAATCATGACCTCCAACCCAAATGTGTTTTCATTCATTGGCTGGAAGGTGGAGTTAAACATGAAATACTGGCTTTGAGATGACTCAGCACTGCAACTGAAACATCACAGAAGGAGCTTTACTTAAGAGTCCTTGGTGAGCAGCACTCTCCCCTTAGCACCTTCAATTAATACAGTCTTAGAGGGGTAATGTTGCCGGTCGATAGATCTTCTGTTTTGACAAAGATAGCATGTGACATCTCTCTGTCGGTCTGAAGGACTTCTATTTTGAGACTAGTGACAGCTAACCAGGAAAGCCAATATTCTAAGTGAATTTAATAGACTATTCTCATGTTACTTCAGTTACTATGGATACTGTATTAGAAAATAAAAGGAATATAGATGATCTCTCTTCTAAGCAACGTTTTTTTTTCTTTTTTTTTTTTTCCTAATCAATTTCAGGGCCTTTACGTATAGGAACATTAATAGTTTTTTAATTGTGATCATGTAGAAAAAGAGTATAAAACATAAATGTGCACCTGAAATATTTATTATATAATACAGACCACATAATTAGCAAGGTCAAAGAAAACAACAGTGCTGGCTATTTATCAATCTCTTGCCCCTCCAAATCACAGCACTTTCATTTCCTCATAAACAAAAATTTCCCTGTCCTACTGCCATTGATTTTCTTGTATGTGGTTAGCATTTTGCCACCTGAACATTATAGTTTAATTAAACCTGATTCATTATACATCCACTCTACTGTTCATTGTTTTTGTTTTTGTTTTTGTTTTTTGCTTATTCTTACTTTAGAATATTATACATAATTCTGCTTTGAATATTTCAGTAGCCATCTTTGTATAAATGTGTATTCATTTCCATTTAATATTGTAAGTCTGTGTGATGATAGTACACAGGTGCCTTGGGGAAGGAAATTCTATGGGGACTTAACCTAAGGGGGTGGGAGGAAGCAAATATTGTTTATTTTTTTAATAAAGTAAAATAATAATAAAAAAGAAGAGTTGCAAGGGCACTCCACAAGAAAAAACATATATATTGTCTGTATGACGGGCTTATCTTCAAATTCAATACATAACTTAAGTCCTTTGTTGTTGCTGCTGTTTACAACCAACTATTTTTTAAAAAGCAGAAAAAATGAACTTGCTTTGATTTTCATTGAAATTACATTAAATAGATGAATGAGTCTGAAAAATACTTATAAATCTTTAAATATTAAATCTTCTAATCCATGGTCATAGTATAGACCTTGATTTGTTTAGATCTTCTTTAATTTCTCTCAATGGTGTTTTATAGATTTTTGCCTGGAGGTTTTGTACATCTCTGTTAGATTCATCCCTTGATGTTTAATTTTGATGCTATTATAAATAATATCTATTTTTAAATTTCATTTTGTTTTGTTGTTGCTAGGGAGAAGTTCAATTGATTTTTTTGTATTGACTTTCTAGCTAGCATCCTTGCTAAACTTACTTATTACTTCTAATAATTACCTGTAGATATTTTGGATTACCCATTAAATCTTATCTGAATAATATAAGATTTTTTTCTTTATTAAATGTAAATGTTTTATTTCTTCTAGTCCTTATGCACTGGCTAGACTTTCCTATACAATAACTACAAATTATCACAATATGTTTCCCATTCTCAGAGTAGAATCTTTTGACATTTACTGTTAATTACAATTGTTTCTTATGACTCTACTGCTAGCTCTATCATAAGAAAATTTCCTTCTATATTTTAGTGTGCTAAGATTTTTTTTATAAATTTGGATCAAATTTTACCAACAATTTTTTTCTGAATTTATCAATGTCATCATACTGTTTAACATAGTAATGCAATAAGTTAAATTAATTAGTTTTAAGTATTAGTCCAATTTTACTTTCTGGTATATCTTGGAAGAATGTCCCTATTGGCATCATTAAGACAAGGGGCCCATGACTTCCATTTTCATTCAATATGGTATTGGAAATAGATTGTAAATGTCGTAGAAGAAGAAAAAGTGTAATAAGGAAAGGGCTATTACCCACAATAATTTTTATGATGGTTCAATTAAAGAATTTAGCAGAGTTGATAGAAAAAAAAATCAACATAATGTCAGTTATATGCCTATATAGTTTACTACAAAAGATACTTGTTCTAGAAGCAAATAGTATAAATTATGAATCATTCTATGAATCATTCTAATGAAAGAAATAACATGATATAAAGATGTAGGTTTCCTTTTTAAAGAAATAACAAATAAGACAAAAATAGACACAGCCTACCTGCAGAAGAAAAGATGGGGTATTTATTCTCCGAGATGTCAAAAATGGAACTGTTGGGGTTAACAATGGAAACTTAGAAGTTAAGAAAGCACCTATTAGTGCATAGGTAAACAAACAGATCAATGAGACAAAAGGAAAACATAAATGCTTAACTAAAGCATTTGAGAACTGCAATCCTGGCAGCCATTTGCTGAAGACTAGCAGCAAAATAATTGAACATTTGTATTGGAAAATATTTTCATTAGCTATATCTCTCCATACCCCAAATAAGTTCATGTTTAAATGAAATACTTAATTAAAAAATTGTGTTACTTCAGAAAAAAGGCAGCAGAGAAACAAATTTTTTATGACACTAGTGTAGGAAATTAATTATTCAGCAAGCAATAAAAATATGTCCATTAAGTGTCTAATAAAAATTATTGCATTAAAATTGAGGCCTTATTAGTGTCAAAAGACAACATAAAAGTATAAAAACACGTCACAAACTAACAGAAAATATTTCCATGACATTATAACAATCATCAGATTAATATACTGCAGATCAATTTGAAAAGGTCAAGAAGTCCATTAGAAAAATGAGCATTGACAGGAAGAAAAAATGTAGATAGTCTATAAGTATATGAAAAGATGTTCTACATAATTTCTTGTTTCGGAAATTCAAATTAGGGTCAGGATGAGATACTTCAAGATCAACTTATAGGCAGAAAAGAATAGCACAGACCTAACGAGGCTCAGTTTTTATTACTTAATCCCATTTTTATTAAATTCAAAAGCAGGCAAAACTGATTTATGGTGATAGAAGTCAAATTAATGATTGTTTTGGGTGATGTGGTAAGAAGACAAAATTTGAGGAGAGTCACATTTGATAGTATTTATTTCTTGTTTAGATGCTTTTATAATCTTTTATTGAAATAGCATTGTATTATAAATTTCACATGTGCATTAATATAAACATCTGTATAATTTAGAATGCACATATACTCAACTAAATTTGTATTGACTTTACTAAACTAAACTAGTAGAACAGAAATTTGGATACTATCTAGTGTTAGCTAAATTTTTGTTTTTTTTTTCCTTTATTTTTATTTCAATATTATTTTTTATTTCTTTATATCATTCTTCATTTTTAAACAATATTTGCTGCCTTCTACCCCCTCAGGTCTATGTTAGCTAAATTTTTGAATCAACAAAAAACTCTTTGATTATTGGTAGCATAAAAGTATTCCTACTCATATACCATAAAAAACTCTCATATGTGCTTTAAGAAATG
Organism: Talpa europaea; assembly: GCF_964194135.1. NCBI lineage: Eukaryota > Metazoa > Chordata > Mammalia > Eulipotyphla > Talpidae > Talpa > Talpa europaea. The sequence continues at coordinate 34,166,175 of NC_140077.1, read as the reverse complement.
CATATGGGGCCTCCCTGGTGGCACAGGAGTTAAAGACAGTGCTATCAAGCTAATGCCAGATACTGAAGCACAAGTTCATGAATGTTCATGGTATTGTTTATAGCAGCCACAAAAAGTAATAAGAATCTAAGTGACAATAATTAATAAGATGGATAAATAAATATCGGTATAATTAGTAACTAAACAGAGTATTGTACTATAAGGAGAATGATAGGGAAAAAAGAATCATCATGAATGGATATACATCAATGGAAAATAATACTAAATGAAGTAGATCACTCCACAAGAAATCTAAACACTAATACATTTATTCATCTATATGTTACATACATATAATGTATATGTGTATATATGTTTATAGTTAACAAACAGGGAAATTAACATGTATTTTTTAGCTAGAATTATAAATGACTATATTTATGTAGGTAAGGATTTCCTGTTGATAATTTTCTGGTGAAATATACATGGTTAAAATTTACACATCTTTTATGAAAGTGATTATCTCTGTGGGGAAGGGAAGAAATGTGAGTAAGGAGGAGCTAGCAATATCCGATCAGATATTAGTTGTGTTAATTTTCTGAAGTTGAATGTGTGCAGTTGCTAATATTATGTATTGCATTGACTGTATTCTTATCTTTTATACATCTTCACATATTACAATAAAAATTAAAATAACTTGAAAAAACACCACTGTTTAAAAATTAGGCAAAACTTATTACCCAATTTCCTTTAGATTGATGGGGGTAAAAGTCATACAAGTATGAAATCCAATCTGCTAAATGTACATATAAACCCATTTGTGTCAACATCTGCAGCTTTCTTTGTGCTCAAAATAAACTGATTTTTGCTTTCAGATTAATGTGCCATTTTCCCATTTGGATTTTTCTCCTTTTGTTCCACTCAACTTAACCCTCTAACTTCTCTGTCACCTCTTGCCTCACTGGAACTTTGTATTTTGCTTTAAGACTCAGTTCATTTATTTCTTCCTCTGGGAAACCCTTCCCCTGTATTGACACAACTTACTCTCCAGTTCCACTGTGTCCCAAAAAATTTCTTTTGTGTTTTCTGTATGGTGTTGCTATTAATGTACAGATATTGTTGCCACTTGGCCATGAACTATTCCACAGTAGGAACCATTTGTTTCTGGACTTCCAGCTCTTAACACTGAGACTTCATATCCTGTGAGCATCTGATGTGCCTCTGTTGAATGAATGAAGGAGGGTAGTAGATATTGACTTTATTTGTAACCAAGAAGCTTAAACCCAAAGATGGCATAAAAATAAAAAGATGGGTGGGCGGAGCAACATGGCGGCGAGGAGACGCTGCGAGTAAGATCTCCCATTAAAAAAAGTTAATAGGGAGGAAAAGCGGCAGGTCCCAGTGAGAACTGGGACATGGAAGATAAATGGACGACTCCAGCAAACTGCCCAAAGAAGAAAGTGGCCATAAAAGAAGACCAGAAGGGAGGGAAGCGCAGAACCCTGCTCCCCTCCACCGCCCACAAATCGGCACTCTCCGACCAGCAGAGAGGAGGGAAACAACAAACCAAAATGGCCAACAAGAAAAAACGGACACAGCAAATGGGACTGTGAGTGGAAAGGAACTATTTCAGCCACCACACCCCGTGAACGGGAGCTGAGGCGAACCCTGCAGGATCCGCCGCGGAGGTGAGCTCCAGGCGCCATTAAAGAGAGCCCCGCCCCCCAGGAGGAGGCCAGCACCAGCACACAGCCCCGGCCAGCCAGCCGGTAAGCTTGCGCAGAAAGTGGCGCGGATCAGGAACGGATTGCAGCTGCCCAGGTCCCCGCGCCTGCGACCTAGGCTTGCGGGGAGACAGTGGAGGCCCTCCCTGAGTGAGCAGGAACAAGGCGCCCAGGCAGGGGAGCCGGATTCAAAAGGCACCATTCCCGCGCCACTGATCTGGGCTACAGCCCGCGTCCTGGAACTGAGGGCTTTGGAACTGAGACCGGGGCACGAAATTAGGGGCGTGGGTTCTCCACGACGGTGGGGTACAAGGCAGACACAGCACCCCAAAGCCGTTGAGGTGTACCCTACCATCCCCGCTCTGCTCCCTGTCCCACGGGGTGGAAAATCAGCTCCCCAAGGGCTCTAGGAGAGATCTCTGGCGCCACCTAGCGACTTGACCCCAGCACAGGCTACTGAAGGAGCTAGTGGCCAGCTGGGGAGTTAGCCCACACCGGGCCCCTTCCGAACAAGTAGTCTGAGCCCACAGGGAGAGCGAGCACCCACAGCCGGGGCAGACCAGGCGCGCAGAAGAGTGTGCCTGAGACCAGAAGCGCAGGGAGTGTGTCCCACATCACCATTTTAGAACAGGGACATTTCTTCAATAAAGACTACCTGCAGAAGGCTTCCTCAGGAGCCAGAGGTGAGCGGGGGAAGTTCGCCCACGCCAGACCCCCTCTGGCCTGCAGTCCAAGCCCAGAGGGGAGCAGGAACCCACCGCCGGGGCAGACCAGGTGCACAGGGGAGTGTGTCCCCACATCGGCATTTTAGAACAGGGACCTTTCTCCAGTAAAGGCTGCTTGAAACTGACAGATGACTCCTGGAAGAACCAGAGGGGAACAGAGAAGCCCACCCAAGATGCCGGCCAGTCCCAACAACACAGTGTCCAAACGCATACGGCAAATTAGAAAACAGACAGTAGGGAGATGTAGAACCACACGCAACCTAGCAACTCTCCAGAGAAAAAGCACACCACAAAAAGAAAGCCAGCCCCCAGATTGCAAAGACAATAACTTGGAAGAATTTCTGAGCCTTCCAGAAAGAGAATTTAAAATTGCCGTGATTAAAAAACTGACAGAAGTCATAAAGGAAAACAATGATAAGGGGAAAATAATCAACGATCAGAAGAATGCAATTGAGTCCCTAGAGAGGGAAAACAATGGTCAGAAGAAAGAAATTGAGTCCCTAAAGAGGGAAGTAAAAGAAATGCAGGAGATCAAAGAATTAATGGAAGAACTAAAGAATTCTGGGAAAAGCAATGAAAGCAGAATAGATGAAATGGAAGAACGAATAAGTAATCTTGAAGACACAGAAATAAAAAGAACCAAAACAGAAAAGGAAAGAGAAGTATGAAGGAAAAAGAACGAAGAAAGACTTCGGGAACTATCTGACTCCATGAGGAAAGGAAATATAAGAGTTATAGGAATACCAGAAGGAGAGGAGAGAGATGTAGGAACAGAGAAAATATTCAAAGAGATAATTGAAGAGAACTTCCCAAATGTGAAGAAGGAGCTGAAAATCGATATACAAGAAGCAAGAAGAACACCAAACTTCCACGACGAAAGGAAAAATACAGCAAGACACATAATAGTAAAGCTCCCAAGAATCCAGGACAAGGAAAAAATAATGAAGCTGGCAAGAGGGAAGAAACAGATAACATTCAAAGGAAAACCAATCAGGCTGACATCAGACTTCTCCGAAGAAACACTACGGGCAAGGAGAGAGTGGAGGGACATAGTCAACAGACTCCAAGAAAACAGATGCCAACCAAGAATACTCTATCCCACAAAGCTCTCCTTCCTCTTTGAAGAAAGAATATGGACCTTCCCAGACAAACAGAAACTCCGGAATTTCATTGCAACTAAACCCCCACTCCAAAAAATACTACAAGGAGTCCTAAAGCCAGAACCTCAGAGGGACGAATAACAATGAAAGAAGGCCAAAAAAAAAAAAAAGTTATTAAAAGAATAAATAAATAAAATCAAAGGAAAGACAAACACAATGGCAAATACAGATGTTAACATATCAATATTAACTCTAAATGTAAATGGACTAAACTCTTCAATAAAAAGACACAGAGTTGCAGCCTGGATTAAGAAACAAAACCCAACCTTTTGCTGTCTCCAGGAAACACATTTAGCTACAAAAGATAAAAATAGGCTCAAAGTTAAAGGATGGAAAACAATCCTACAAGCAAATGGACCAAAAAAGAAAGCAGGAACAGCTATACTTATATCAGATAAAACAGATTTCAAACTCAAAAAGATAAAAAGAGACCCCAATGGTCACTACATTATGATCAAGGGGACAATACTTCAAGAAGAAATAACACTCATTAACATATACTCACCAAACGAAGGAGCACCAAAATATATCAGACAACTGTTGTCCTCTCTGAAAACAGACATCAGAGAAAACACATACGTAGTGGGAGACTTCAACACACCACTATCAACAATGGATAGATCAACAAGACAAAAAATAAGTAAAGAAACCAAAGCTCTAAATAAGGACCTAGAGCAATTAGGCTTAACAGACATCTATAGAACACTAAACCCAAAAAAAACGGAGTACACATTTTTCTCAAGCGCACAAGGATCATTCTCCAGGATCGATCACATACTGGGGCACAAGACAAACATCAACAGATACACCAAGATTGAAATCATATCAACCATCATTTCTGACCATGAAGGCATCAAACTAGAAATAAACCATAAAAAGAAGGCAAGGAACTTTCCTACCTCATGGAGATTAAAAACCACACTACTGCAAGAACATTGGACTAATGAGGAGATCAAAGAAGAAATTAAAAAATTCTTTGAATTGAACGACAAGGAGGACACCAATATCCTAAATGTATGGGATGCAGCAAAAGCAGTAATAAGAGGAAAATATATAGCAATAGAAGCTCACATCAAGAAACAAGAAAGAACGCAAAGAAACAACCTAATCTCGAAGCTCAAAGATCTAGAAAAAGAACAACAAAAAAACCCCAAAACCAGTAGAAGAAAAGAAATAATAAAAACCAAAGCAGAAATAAATGAAATTGAAACTAAAAAAACAATCCAAAAGATCAATGAAACCAAGAGCTGGTTCTTTGAAAAAATCAATAAAATAGACAAACCCCTAGCCAGGCTCACAAAGGAAAAAAGGGAGAAAGCACAAATAAACAGGATCATCAATGAAAGAGGAGAAATCACAACGGACACAGCAGAAATCAAAAGAATAATCAGTAACTACTATGAACAGTTATATGGAAACAAGTTTAACAATCTAGAGGAGATGGACAAATTCCTACAACTCTACAATCACCCAAAGCTAGATAAAGAAGAAATAGAACACCTAAACAGACCAATTACAATTAGCGAAATTGAAATGGTAATCAAAAACCTCCCCAAAAACAAAAGCCCAGGACCTGATGGATTTACAAATGAATTCTACCAAACATTCAGAGAGGAATTAGTGCCTATCCTTCACAAACTCTTCCAAAAAATTGAGAAGGAAGGGACAATACCAAACACGTTCTATGAAGCCAACATTACACTAATACCAAAACCGAACAAGGACAACACAAAAAAGGAAAACTACAGGCCAATCTCCCTAATGAACACTGATGCAAAAATCCTCAATAAAATTTTAGCTATCAGAATCCAACAATGTATCCATAAGATAATTCACCACGACCAAGTAGGATTCATTCCAGGGACACAAGGATGGTTTAACATCTGAAAATCAATCAACGTTATCCAACACATCAACAAAAAGAAATATAAAAACCATATGATAATATCAATAGATGCTGAGAAAGCTTTCGACAAAGTGCAACACCCATTCATGATAAAAGCCCTTGAAATTCTTGGGATACAAGGAACATACCTCAACATCATAAAGGCCATCTATGACAAGCCAACAGCCAGTATCATTCTCAATGGTGAAAAGCTGAAAGCAATTCCATTAAGATCTGGAACAAGACAAGGATGTCCACTCTCACCACTGCTTTTCAATATAATACTGGAAGTCCTAGCCAGGGCAATAAGACAAGAGAAAGACATCCAAGGAATCCAAATAGGAAAAGAAGAAGTCAAACTATCACTATTTGCAGACGATATGATATTATACATAGAGAACCCCAAAAACTCCACAGAAAAGCTAATTCAACTCATCAATCAGTTCAGTAAAGTGGCAGGATACAAAATCAACACACAAAAGTCAGTAGCCTTCCTATACACAAACAATAAATCTGAAGAAGAAGAAATCAAAAAAACCATCCCTTTTGTTATTGAAACAAAAAAAATCAAATATTTGGGAATAAATCTAACAAAAGAGGTAAAGGACCTATACAAAGAAAACTATAAAACACTGTTAAAAGAAATAGAAGAAGACACAAAGAAATGGAGAGACATCCCCTGCTCATGGATTGGAAGAATAAACATTATTAAAATGGCCATCCTTCCAAAAGCAATATACAGATTCAATGCTATTCCAATCAAAATTTCAATGTCATTCTTCAAAGAAATAGAACAATTATTGATGAAATTCATATGGAATCACTAAAAACCCCGAATAGCCAAAGCTCTCCTGAAAAAAAAAAGAAGGGAATAGAGGCATCACACTCCCAGACTTCAAACTATACTACAAAGCCATAATCATCAAAACTGCATGGTATTGGAACAAGAACAGACATACAGACCAATGGAATCAAATAGAAAATCCAGAAATAAACCCACAGATTTATGGTCAACTAATCTTTGACAAAGGAGCAAAGACTATGCATTGGAGCAAAGAAAGTTTGTTCAATAAATGGTGCTAGGAAAACTGGGTCGCTACATGCAAAAGAATGAAGCTTGACCACCACCTCACACCATACACAAAAATCAACTCAAAATGGATTAAAGAACTAGACATAAGACCTGAAACCATAAAATATATAGAAGGAAATATAGGCGAAACACTACGTGATTTGCACATCAAAGACATCTTTACAGACACATCACCCAAAGCAGTGATAGTGAAGGCAAAGATAAACAGCTGGGACTACATCAAATTAAAGAGCTTTTGCACAGCAAAAGAGACAATAACAAAAACAAAGAGAAACCCCACCAACTGGGAGAACATTTTTGCACCCAACACTAATGATAAAGGACTGATCACAAAAATCTGCAAAGAGCTGATGAGACTCAACAACAACAAAGAAAATAATCCAGTCAAAAAATGGGCAGAAGAGCTAAAAAGAAACTTCTCTGAAGAGGAAATGCAAATGGCCAACAGGCATATGAAAAAATGTTCAACATCACTTGTCATCAGGGAAATGCAAATCAAAACTACCATGAGATACCATCTTACACCAGTGAGAATGGCACATATTAAAAAAACTAGCAACAACAAATGTTGGCGAGGGTGTGGAGAAAAAGGAACTCTTCTGCACTGTTGGTGGGAGTGCAAACTGGTCCAACCACTGTGGAAAGCTGTGTGGAGATTTCTGGACCTACTAAACATAGAGCTTCCATATGATCCAGCAATTCCACTCCTAGGTATTTACCCAAAGGACACAGAAACATCAATTCCAAAGAGCACCTGCACCCCTATGTTTATAGCAGCCCTGTTTACAATAGCTAAGCTTTGGAAACAACCCAAATGCCCAAAAATAGATGACTGGATCAAGAAGATGTGGTACATATATACCATGGAATATTACTCAGCATTCAAAAAAGATAAACACATGCAATTTGCAGCAACATGGATGGCGCTGGAAGGGATCATGCTCAGCGAAATAAGCCAAAAAGAAAAAGAAAAATACCGGATGGTCTCACTCATAGCAGGAATCTAGAAAACTTAAATAAGGGACCAGGAAAATGAATAACTATAAGAAAGTGAAAATCAAAATCAACAAAAAACTATGAACCAGAGACACTTTTAGGGGGGCGGGGGCGGGAGGGGAGGGATTGGGGTCAGAATGGGGGGGCTGCTATTGTATGGGGAATATAACAATAAAATTTATAAAAAAAAATTAAAAAAAATAAAAAGATGGACAAGAGATTTTAATAATAGTAGAAGGCAATTTGAGACAAAAATATGAAAGGCAATCCAGCACTGTACAATTCTATTTCTCAAATGAATGTCAAAATTAAAGTTTGAGGATTTTTAAAAGAGAAGGTGAATGGCAGCCAAGGTTCTGTTACTCTTTGACTGGTTAAATTTCATTTCCTTATCTGTAAAATATAGGAAATGATTCCACTATACCATAAGGTTGTTAGGAGGATGAAATGTGATAATTCTGGTTAAGTACTGAGCACAGTCTGGACACATGAAGTGTTTTTATGATTTATGGTTATTAATTTTCCAACCATGAGTGTTAGTAGAAGACTGTAAAGAGTTGGAGTTTGAGAAGGATTTAAAAACTGTTTGAAAGTGAAGCTGATTTGACTATGACTAGTTAGGCAGTTATTCCCTTCCCCCCTCACTGCTATGTATGTCCCAGTTGAAAAGGATGACCTTCCCCAAATAGAGATTGATCATTCTTAATTCAGGGATATACAAGTAACTATGCCCCATTGCTAGAACAGCCAGACAAGTTCCATTTATAGGACATGAAAGGCTAGTCAAGCTTCCAAGACTCCAGACATGTTCAGGTATGCATGTGGCAGTCTAACTTCCTTAAAATTAAAAAAAAGGGGGGGGGCAAAAAAGTAATAGGAACTAAATGGTTAGGAGAAGATATGTGAGTTTGCAAGTGCAGTTTATAAGAGGGAAAGTAAGGAATGAAGCTGTCTAACATTTATTGCACCTCTTCAAGATGTTGGTTGCTTAACCAGGCAACTCACTCATATGCTACCATTTAATGCTCATAACCAGACCCTGAAGAGGTCCTACCATGCCCATTTTACAGCTAACAAAAGTGATCCTCAGAGAATGTGAAGCCCAGGTTTAAGAACATATGAGTCGTGGTGGAACCAGGCTCCATGCCTGTCTGATTTCAAGGGTCTTCATGAGATAACTAGGGCCAAAAAAGGAACTAGAGATCTTGAGAAGCTTCCCTGTGTGCTTGGCAAAGAATGAGGCTTTATTGTGAATGGATTTATAAAGGCACATCTTATTTCCCATGAAATGCCTGTTTATAGTGGTAGGAGATCTAAAAGTAGTTTTTAATGAGAGGAATGATGTTTTGATTTCCTACATGGAAATACATGTGAACTTTGATGTACTTAAAATAACATAACTAAAAACAGCTGCTTTTCAAAAAATTTAAGTTAGTACCTCTAAATGTGGCTTGTAAGTCTGCTAACAACCTCAAAGTAGATATTACATCATGTTGTTGTTTTTTTTTTTTTTACAATAAACTGGATAGTAATCAGAATGGAAGATTGTTTCTTCCCAAAGGATTGTAGCAGGAATGAAATTCATTAAGTTTGAGAAACTGTCCCTGCTGAGAGATGAGTTGGAGTCCCTGCCTCAGAGTGGCAAATGGAATTGCTTTTTAAAGAAACCTGGATTCTTTATTCTTCTTGGCAGCAAGTCCCATACTCATGATTAGCAGGCGTCAGTCATCAGCTGAAATCATCCTGGCCCTTCACCGACTCCAGGTTGGTCTGTTTCCATCCATCTGCTCATGTGAGATGAAATTTGCTTTGGTGAAGGGCAAATGCAAAGATCACCAGCTTGGGCAGTTTTTATCATCACAATGTGCTGTTTAAGTCTCTGCAAAAGGGCTTGATTAAAATGCAGCAAAATAGAGTCCTTAAAATTTGAAGAAATATATACTTGTGTGAATGTGTAAGTGCTTATGGAAGGAGAAACATTTAGAAGTTCTGAATATTTTCTTCAGAATTTTAAATTAGACTTGAGTTAAATAAGCTTTTGAGAAACAAAGAGATGTTCTTAAACTATAATCTAATGCTTCAGAAAACTGAATAATTTTGGATACAATTGTTTAAATGCTAAATGACATAATATGGCTCAATGTCCAGATTAAAAAAAACAAAACTTTTTGGTCCATGACTGAATTCACAACACCACACAAAAGATCCATCTGGAATATAACCTGACAAGGTTATAGAAACAAGCCTGAGAGACTTTCTTTATTCTGATCTCTGTATTTCTCAAATGAATGCCACTTATGTAACTAAAATATCTTCACATGTAAGGTACAGTAGAAATGTTTCACTTTACACTTTTAAATGTTATGTTGATTTAAAGACTTAATGATACAGTAATGACAGACAGTGGAGTGTGTTAGCAGCTACCTAAGAGAGATTCATTATAGCCTTTACAATCTAGCAACTGAGCCCCTTCCTTGGGTACTACTCTTATGGGTCCCTCTAATCTTGTATAGAAGACTTGCTTAACCTTCTTGAGGAGACACCAGAAGTGGCAGAGAATTAGAGCCCCAAGTGTGACCCTGAACCTATGAGAGATGACATTAGGTGGATTTGTACCCCAACTTCTTGTCCCAGAGCTGGACAATCCCAAGATGCATTCCACATAGACACTAGGAGCACTCATCTTGGGGTTGAGTCTAGCTGTCCATAGTGATAAGCTGCATATTAACCCACTCTTTATTGGGTTCTTCTTTTTTTTCTTTCTCATTCCCACATGCCCTCACACTACTTCCTTGAATTGACTCTCAAATCTTTCAGAATCCAACTCAAACATGGAACCAAGAGGATGGGCCTTATAGAGCTCATGTCACTGTCTCAAGACCATCCTCCAAGGCTTCAGGGAGCCCAGAGTTCCCTATTTACATGGGCTAAAGTTGCTTTCAGCATCTTTTCAGGTCACCCTGTCCTTCGGATGTGACTTTTTAAAAGTAGACTGCATATCACTATGTGCTCTTTAAGGACCCAAATTTTAAATGAGTTTGGATATGCAACCCAGTTGTCCATATGCATGTGCACGTACTCTTGTCAAGAGGTACAAAAGGTGAGGAGAGAAAAGGAGGTGGCAGATTCTGGGCCTGGAGTCCCCCTATTTTATTGTCTTAGAATTCTCAAATGTAAAGAGTGGGCCAGAATAGAGGGAGCACTGTCTAAGAGAATTTTCTTTTTTTCACCAGTCATATTAAGTGTATTATTGGCAGCTGATCTACGCTGGTCTTTAACTACTTTTTGTGTGAAATGAGAAATTTACATAAATTTATTTTTTTAAAGATTTATTTATTTATCATACACACCAGAGGCATGGTGGGGTGAGAGGATTTACCAGAGACAGAGTAGAGAACAAAACAGGCAGATTGAATGAAATACACTGTGGAGGAGAGCAGCAGGCAAGCCAGGAGAGATCTGCTGTGCCATGTGGGTAGCTCCCTGGCTAGGGATCAAACTCATGCTGCAGTGTCTGCAGGTAGATTCATAGGTTGTGTCTTAACCTCTTGAGCCACAAGGGAGGCCCCATAAATTTATTTTTAAGGCCCTTCAAGATTTTAGTTTCTAACAGGTAATGTCACTTTTCTTATACCTAAGAGATACTTAAAAATTCCCCTTTAATTTCCAGCTAGAAATTTAGTGTTCAACCCAGATGAGTTAGTGTTCTCCTGAACCTACCCTTAGCCTCTTCCTTCTCTTGAGTAAAAGAGCACAGAGTCCAAAGAAGCATGGTGACTCTTATAATTTAGGTGAATAATAGAGATAACATCTGTCAACAGAAGTATGAAAACAGAAACAAAATATAGGACCAGAGAGAATGGATTTATAAAGAAATACAACAATATGTAAACAGTGGTTTTCGTTTGATTATGGAAAGTGATGGTATTTCTTCTCTGTGTTTTGCCTTTTTCCAGCCTCTGTTTTTCTTAGAATTCCTGGCTCTGTCAGAATGCATTTAGAGAGTATAGAAGTGAATTCAAGAATAAAATGGTTATTCTTATAACCTTATATAACAATTCAGGAACTAAAATGTTACTTTTATTCTAAAAAGTATCCTCAGTCAAGGACAATGACTACTATTTAAAGGTGTATAGGAAAATGTCTGGGGAATTGTCTTTTAAAAAAGGAGGAATTTCTGTATTTTTCACAGTATCCTTAAAAAAAACTTATCAGAAAAGTTGAATAAATCAGACATAACCTCAAATCTACTATAAGGATAGTATAAGGTAAATGAAATTACTGAGGTGACAGGAATGGTAGAGGAAATTGCAGTGAATACCAAGCATATGAAAAATAACTTGATTACATCTATGATATAATTTCTTATCATCAAAATAGCATCACTCCTGTTATTAAACACATGTACAATTTTATGGTTGACAAATAGTTTTTCTCAAATGTCATTACATTAATATGACATTACTATAAGTTAGGTATTATAAATATCTGAAAGACTATGAATTTTAGAATGCAAGGTATAACCTCTTTGAAAATAAACATGGACTTCTTTTAACTGATGTGATGTAGGTATAAGTGAAATAAAATCTAATTCCCAGACAAATATTAGAAACAATTATTACTGGTGATAGAATAAATAGTACTTACACTATATCAGATACTCTGCCAAATTTTTAATGCATTAACTTATTTTTTAAACAATGATCTTAGAGCATTTATAAAATTACCTTCCATTTTACAAATGTAGAAAATAAGGCCCAGAGATAACATATAGCTTGTCAAGGTCACTGAGATAATAAGTGGTAGCGTTGAAAAGCTAGTCATATCCTAAAGGCTAATGCCCTTATTACGATGTGATGCTGTGAGGTTACAAGCATTTTGATGCTTGAATTAGCTTAAAGGCATCTTTTCATGGATTTTGCTTTTGTTTTGCTTTTGTTGCTAGTGAATTGGTATTGCTGATCAGGATAACATAAAATGAGACCTCAAGTCTGAAACTCCAAGAGTTCTATAATTGCCAAACCAATCTAAATAAGGAAAATACATATGTTATCAAAATTTTACATTAGTTAATATAATGATATTCAAATAATAATTCCTACCAGAACTATATATGAACATGCATTATTAGATCTCTTTGAATTTGTTTAAAATAAACACAAAGTTTTCATTCTCTGTTACATAGGAATTACTTTTGGGTATTTGGATATGTCAAAGATCATTCCTAATGTCAAAAAATATATAACATATTTATTTATTTTTTTAATAATAAATTTTATTTTTATATTCCCCATACAATTGCAACCCCCCCATTCTGACCCCAATCCCTCCCCTCCTGCCCCCCACCCCCCAAAAAGTGTCTCTGGTTCATAGTATAACATATTTATTTACCTTTATTTTTTACATTTCAAAGTTTTCAATATTATATAAAAAATTTTAATTCTTTCTCTGGGATAGTTCTCTAAAGACTTTTAAAAATTCTTGGTGGAGGTGCTGTAAAATCACTATTATGCAATCACTGCCAGCAACCCTCTCCTAGGGGACCAGTTTTGATTCTTGGAGCTGGGAAGACTCATTTCCTCTTTTTGAAATGGAGCTGATACTTGAGTTGGGAAAACACAGGTAAATTTGAAATTCATTTTTGTGTATTGAGTGTGTGTGCCTTTTTTTGGCCATTGATCCATCTTGCTCATATCTCAGAGTGGTAAACAATATAATTAGAATGTGGGATGATGAGAGACTAAAAGGATGAAAGCCAAAAAGATAATTCATAAAGTATCCTGGAATCCTTCCTACGCAAATGCCCAGAGGACTCCTCATTCACAGCCATGTCAACACTGCTCTCTGTATGATGAACCTTTCACCTCCACTCCCACCGAGGCTGGGAGTGCTCCTCAAGAAGAATGATGAGCCTTTTAATGACTCCATGTAGCTGATAGTTAAACAGCCACAGAATGGCACCTACAGTACAGGTGAAAATTTCTTCAGCACCAGTAGTGAAATAAGCACAGTGGGATAAGGTCAAACAGAATATCAAATGACTAAAATTATATGTGAAAGTCATTTATCATTTTGAAGGAACTTAACTGGTGTGTGTACATCTATGTTTAAGTTGCTCAAAGACCTAGTGTTAATCCTCCCACTATGGAAGATTTAGGATCTTATCATCATGTTTTTCAAAAGCTTCTTGCTTTTATTTAAAGAGAGTGTAATAGGGATGACTTCCAATTTGATTTAAAGTAGACACATTTATACTAGTCTTTCATTTTATTTTAGGCCTTAGCATTTGTTACTATAGCTGAATGCATAGATGGCTAAATGGAATACACACACACACAAACACACACACACACAGACATGACCAAGTGAAAGACACGAGAACACTGCCAGTATCATCATGCTATATATGTCATATCTTAAGTATATTAACAATTATTTACAAAAGATAAATTATATACCACTATGACTAATTTATATTACAGAGGCATATGTATGTGCATATATCCACATGTATAATAAAGAAAAGCAAAATTTCAGACACAGGGTGTGAAGTCTGTACTATTATATTTGCCAGCTCTGATTTCTACACATATATTTTCATCCCCACCCCACTCAAGTTTGTCAGTTTGTGTGTCACCTTGTGTTGAACTACCATTTTTTAACCTACAAAAGGGAATTTCTCACAATCCAGATATGGTATAACATACAGTGGCTTGATAATCACAGCTCCTCTTTATCATGTCATGGATGCTCATTAATCATTCAACACAGAAGATGTTGCTTTCTCTGAACTGGGACCTGAGGATGAATAAAATCTAAAGTGGAAGAAAAGAGAGCAGGAGGGAAGATAATTCATGTAAAAAGCATCAAAGTAATGGTTTAGAGGTAGAAAAATATACTGAGACAGTATTCCTCAATCATTTTTTCATATCATAGAAAGCATAGAAAGGAATATTTGTAAGGTGTTCAGGGATATACTGAAGGATGTGTGAGGCACATCAATAAGATTTCCTAACAATATTTTGATATTACCTTTATATATTTATATGATAGTAAACAATAAAGTATGAGGATGAAATTAATTTCCTTAGTTTTTTGGTAAAATGTCTACAGACATGATTTTATAAATTGTAATGAAAACATGAGAAGGGGTGGCTTAACTATGATCTCTTATAGCCCTTGTTAGAAGTCAGGACCAGACTATCTTTACCAAAATCTTATTAAAATTATTACACGTGGCTTACAACACCCAGCCCTGAATCCATTCTGCTCCTCTGGGCTTCACTTTACTTCTCATCTTGGTATATTTCTTAAAAATTTCTGCCTTTGTTGAGCTGCTGCTAGTGTATCGGGTTTTAATTTTTTTTAAGATTTATTGATTTATGCATACAAGAGCTGGGGTACAGGCCATAGATGCGAGGGGTGAGCGGATTCTCCAGAGACAGAGTGGGGAAAGGAACAGGCAGATTGACCGAAGTTCACTGCTGAGGGGAGCGGTGGGCTAATCAGGAGAGGTCTGCTGCACCATGTGGGTTGCTCCCTGGCCGGCCGGGGATCAAACTCATGCTACAGAGGCTGCAGATTGCTTCATAGTGAGGTACTTACCTCTTGCGCCACCAGGGAGGCCCCTCAGGTTTTAATTCTTAAGAACATTTCCTCAAGTTTATCTTCAAAAATTGAGTGGGGAAATTAGTACATATATTCAAGGTTTTTAGTCTTATTATTCACCAGTACTGGCATTGATGAGCGGACACAGGGCTTGAAGTTTCACACATTTCTTTTTTCGACAGCACTATGAAAAACTCATGGCATAAGATCATACTCTATTCCTTGTGCAGTTGCTACTGAACATTTGACTTTTCTTAAAATATTAATTTATATAGCTTTTAAGGAATAAGATTTGTGATATGATTTTACTCAACCTTCTTACCTGAAAATTTAATTTATTCTACAATTGCTGAATATTCTGATATAAATCTAGTGTCAGATTTTAAATATTAGAAAGATATATATATTTTTTTTTCTAACTGTATTACCAGACAGAACTTGGAGATCACAAGAAATCACAAAATTTAAAATAAAGCAAATCCAGTAAGAACATGATTTTGTGACTTACCATCATTAGTATCTTTCTACTATTCTTCAAAACATTTTTCTACATAAGTCATTGCATTAGCCAAGTAAAACCTAAATCTCTCCTTATCCTTAAATTCCTGTCTTCTAAAAAGAGTGGAAGACATAAACCACCCTGTCATCAGAGGAACTAAGAAAGAAGTCTCCAGATAGCAGTTTGGAAAACTATTGCTTCTTGTGCTTTGTTCTTTCATAGAAACTTCAGAATAACAATGGTAATTATATATTTTTTTAAAAAGCAGGAAACATAAAGAATGACTCTAATATGTCTTCATTAGTAATTGTAATGGAGATGAAAATGAATGGGTCCTTATATTGCATTCACAGAAAATTATAAACTGCAATCAATACAAATTAATCTGAGTTAACAATTCTATTATTCTCAATTATCTTATGACCTAAGAAAAAGTTCTAGATCACATTTCTGAGAGCAGCAGGATATCTTCTCTGTGGCCACATGAGACCCTTTAGGCCTCCATAGCCACTGGATTCCTCTGTTATATCTCTGGGTTCCAGTCTTCTACTTGAGGATAAATTCTTTTTTTTTTAAGATTTTTTTTTTAAGATTCATTTATTCATACAAGAACAGGGGTACAGGTCAGAGGCGCAGGAGGGTGAGAGAATTCACCAGAAAGAGCGGGGGGAGCAGAACAGGCAGATGGACCAAAGACACTGCTGAGGGGAGCAGCGGGCGAGACAGGAGAGGTCTGCCACACCATGTGGGAATCGCCCTGGCTGGCTGGGAATCGAACCCACACTGCAGAGGCTGTGGACAGCTTCACAGAGCAGTGCTCAACCCGCTGCACCACTGGGGAGGCCCTGGAGGATAAATTCTTAAGATGATTTCTTTGAAGGTTTGAAGTACTAGCTTCCTATATCATATTATATTAAACAGAAAGATTTTGGAGGATCTCCTTAAGTAAAACTCATATTTTGTTGTGTTGTAGCTGCATTGCGATTTCACAGTTTTCTAGAACATTTGATTAAATCCCACTTTTAACACTTTGAGGATCATAGATTCTATTGTAGTTTCCTCCCTTCTGAAATCAGTTCATATCCTTTTATTAATTGGTATATATAATGTTGAGGTAGTCTGTCTGGAGACTATTAAGAAGCATTAATGGAATAAAAAGATATTAATATATCATGAATTATTTAAATTGGCTCCATTTCCTATACCAAAATTTGTATTTTAATATAACTGGAGACTATGGAATATTTGTAGTTGCTATTGATGAAGAAATAAATGTGGTATTATTCTATATTATAATGTGTAATATGATGTGCATCAACTATAAAAGATTTTTTTTCACAGAGGCTTCCCGTTTAACACCACAAATATTGTTTAAGCATTAATTGTATATACAGACACCTTACATAAAGAGAAAGTAGAATGGTAGCCCTACTTTGGAGGGCACTGAGAGTAATACATGGAGAAAATATGTGAAACTATGAAACTATCTAAACATGTATAAAGCCAGCTATGCAGGCTACATTATAATTAGAGCTTTGAATCTTAACCTGATATCTCACATTTATTTGGTATAAATAATAAATTTATATTTGACAAGATAGATTTTCTTTGACAAGCTAGATTTTCTTGAGCTAGATTTCTCATTCTCAACTGACTCATTAAAAGAGTTTTCCCTTCAAGAAGTCACTGTGGATATATAATATATAAAAAACTGCTGGTAGCTTCTCAATAACAGAGTTACCTATCCTCAACAGTTCCTTCTGCTAGGGCATTGCACAAGAAACTTTTGGGTGTGCATATTTAACTGGAAAACCAATTTACAGTCCTGTGCAGAAGCTGCAGTGAATGCAGATGCTGTCCTACTTGGCCTGAGAAATATAGCAGTTAATTCACTCAGGAAGAAAAAGTTGCCAAATGGTGCAGAATGATATCTCAGTGTCAACCGCAAGTGTATCTTTATGACCATGATTCATATCAAGGAATCCCGAATATTTCCTCTGAGTAGAAATCTTCCTGAGTCCTCTGCATACTGTAGTGCACCTTGACCTGAAGGGAAGATACACTGAGACCTGCCAAATTCTGGGCACAAAAAAGCTCTAATTCGTTGTGTTAATTGGCAAAGCCAAGGAACTGGTGATTTATGGCTGCAAATTATCGTGTTGTTCATTAGTGGTAATTACTGCTCAACCCTGAAATAAAATGGTAATCAATGTGCTAAAATGAGAACATCCACACTAGCTCCTTACTGTTCACCTGCAAACCTTTCTGCTTACCTCACTTTCTAGGAGAAGAAGAAAAAGACTGAAGGAAGCCAGATGAGAGTACTGTGGAGAGAGATGAGCTTTTGGTCATGCTGAGCTGCTGCCTGGGCTCCTGACAGGCAGAGAAGCTCAGCTCCAAGCTTACAAGCTCTCTGTTCCCAAGGAGATAAGAGGGTTGTATTTGGATGCTTTCCCAGAATATTCAGATTGTTTTCAGGGACAGGAGCCGTGGCAGTCAGGAGAGTGTTGAAGCCAATGGAGGCGATGGGGTGTGGCTTGCCCTCAGGAACTGCAGCCCCTCCTGTGCCAGCAATGTCTCAGTGTGCTCCAGTCAAGTGCTCAGGCCTCAACCTGGCTGCATCTCAGAAAACTGAGGCCGACACCTTGCATCCTGGGACTTGACTTCACTTTGGAGCAGATGGTCAGCATATCATGATATGTCAGCTTCTTCATTAGTGCCACACTGAATATCTGTGTGGTATAAACTGCCATGCTAACCTTCTCTCACCATTTCACTTTGGTTACAATTGTTGCCTACTGGAAAGAATCTTTCATGCAGAGAAATGGATTCTTGACTTTGACATCAGGATCTCTGGCAGCGTTTCACACAGGCATTCCAGCAAACATTATTAGCAGGTTTGCTTTCAGTGTTCTGATCTCCGAAGTTCCGATGACCACAGTGAGGTTTCCTTGCCTTTCCATCATGGGGAAAGAAAAAGAAAAGCAACCAGTTTCAACTCTTCCTGGACAGATGGACTGACTTTAAAAGTTCTATTAATAGAAGCAGATTTAAATCTTTTTACAGCAGACATTGTCATTCTTTGGATAGGATAGTGGTTTGACCCAGGTTTTCCTTTTAGCACGTATCAGAGAGGTCAACAGAGACATATGCACTGTTGCTGTGATGAGACAGATCAAGGACAATTAAGATCTCTTTATGCCTGCCTAATTTAGAGTTTTGAAACTTTGAGTAGGTCTAGTAGGATAGAGACTTTTTTAATTAATAGTCTAGTTTTAAGAACAGTTTTTAAAAAAGGAGCTCTGTGGCTCCTGGCACAGGGGTGCAGTGGAGTGTGGGCCCTGAGTGAGCAGGGTGTGCCTGGCTCCACTGTGCCCCCTGAGCCCACTGCCACATCCAGCCTCAGGACAGGTTGCCTTGGGGCGGGGGTGGGGGGCGGTTTGGTGGGGTTTGGGTTTTGAAACTCATGCCAGTTTTGAAAACAGACCAATCTGACTTGACACCCACTCTGCTGTTGGGAGCAAGAGGATGAGATAAAGACCCTGAAAGCCATAAAAAACAAGCAGGGCAACCTGGAAAGACCTTCACTTCAGATCTCTGACTCATCACTTTGAATCACGGAATCTCACTATTGTCTCCAACTCAGTTGGTACCCTTGCTCACACGTGCCACTAGCCTATGCCTGGCACCTTTAAGAGCTGTCTGCCTCTTCCTGTTCTGCTGTCATTGCCTCCTGATTGGTGCCACTGGCCTCTGCCCACACCACCCCTGGAACTGTCTCCTGTTGCTATTGCATTAGCACTGCCTAGCCTGGCCTCCAGATCACTGCTGCTGAATGCCGCATTGCTGCCTCAGCAGGGGCCCCTGTGATCACCCCCAGCTGCCACCATGAATTGGGTCCTGGTCTTTTGCAACAGGAACTTTGTTGCTGCTTTGCAGCTGAAACCCGATAAGGGACACAGCAGTTGTGGAGCAGGTTTGCAAGGCAAGACTCTGCTACTTGAGCTGAAGTTCTTGTGCCATTTATTGAAATCATACAGGCGAGTAAAAGCTGATCATGCAACAACAGTATGAGGAATAAGGTCCAGAGGGTGGGCTAGAAATGGGACATAGTTTTACGAGGGACAGGAAGGGGACATCGTGACCATACATCAAGAGACATTTGAGTCAGCAAAGCACGATGTTATCACAGAGTTATCCCGAGACCACCATGGAGATAGTCATGTAATCAGGTCAACAATGGCCTATGCATCCCTGGGACTGCCTTGTGATATGGGCTATACTCCATAGGTAGTCAAGGAATACCTGCTGTGGTTTGCTGATAGCAAATATGTCACAGTTGCCCATGAGTGGCCAGCTAGTAACTAGCTCATGGGAACCCACACTGGTCTACCGCTGATCAGTATGCCACCAGCACCAGACTCTCATGGGAGGGACAGCAACGTCATCCGTGAGCAGCTTTTAGTTTGGACTACTGGGCACTGTGGATGCTTTCTGAGGTAGGCAGACAGTCATTTATGGCCTTAGAAACTTTCTTTTTTTATATATTCCCCAACTTTCCGTTTGTATATAAATCCTATTGTTACTCTCTGCGTTTGATTAATGTCTTGCAATTATAAGCACATGGGTGAAGAATCAGGAGCCATGACATACCCCAGGTTTACAAGGTTTCAGTTTTATGTTAAGAATAAAATTGAGGGCCTCCACGGTGGTGCAGAGGGTTGAGTGCCGCACTGTGAAGCTATCTGCAGCCTCTGCAGTGTGGGTTCAATTCCCCACCTGCCAGGGAGAAACCCACATGGTGTGGCAGACCTCTCCTGCCTCGCCCACTGCTCCCCTCAGCAATGTCTTCAGTCCTGTTCTGCTCCCTGCTTTGTCTCTGGTGAATTCTCTCACCTTCCCGTGCCTCTGACTGTACCCCAGTTCTTGTATAAATAAATAAATATTTAAAAAATAAAATTCAGTTTCAGAAACAAGAGGGGAAATGATAAAAAAAAGAGTAAAATTGAACAGAAAGTACAAAGTTCTCATATAACTTTCCCTCCCCATCATGTCCCTCCCACACACAATTTCCTCTCTAATAACAACTTGCATTAATGTGGTACATTTGTTACAACTGATGAGCCAATACCAATACATTATTATTATTATGTAAAGTCCATCATTTACATTAGTGTTCACTCTGTAATGTATGTTCTTTGGGTTTTGCCAAATGTATAATATTATGTGTGTATTATAACAGTATTATGCAGAATAGTTTCTCTGCTATAAACATATTTTATACACCTATTTATCATTTTTCTCCCCTAGAAAACTATATGCTCAGTTAAGGTCCTTACATATCTTCCCATAACTTGGTAGCTTATTTCTTGTGATTGTTGAATATTCCATTATGTTGTACCAAAATTTGTTTTTTCACCTTTGAAAAACAAATTGTTTCTAGTTTTGTGTAATTAAAATAAAGTTGCTATAAACATTCACATGTAGGTTTTTGGGAGACATAAGCTTTTGGGTTTTGTCATTTTTAATTTAGGTCAGTAGCTAGGAGTGGAATTTCAGGATTCAATCAAACGGTTAGGCTATATTCAGCTGTATTAAAAACTGCTAGCTTCTTTTAAAGTGACTACAATAGTTTGTCTTTTCTAAAATAAGTGGGACCTCCTATTTCAGCATACCCTCACCAGCCTTTGGCACTGATCAATTTTTGGTTTTCAGTCATTCTTATATATGTAGTGATATCTCGTAGTTTTAGCATGCAACCCCTGAACAGCAGAAGATTTTGAGCACCTTTCCATATGTCTGTTGATAACTGCATAACATTTTTCATGAGATGTATTTTCCAATATTTTGTTCATTTAAAAAATGGGTTGTTTCCTTATTGCTAAATTTTAGGGGGTTTTGGTATACTTTGAATACAACTCTGCTATCAGATATGTGTTTTGCAAATATTTTCCACAGTGTTTGGCTTATCCTTTTACTCTCTAGATAAAGTCTTCTGCAGAGCAGATATTTTTAATTTTAATAAGGGCAATTTTTTTTTCAAATTTTCCTCATTGTGTTATGGTTTTGGTATTGTATTTGAAAACTAATCACTAAATCTTAAGTTACTTAGATACCTTTTTTTTTAATTATTATTACTTCAATTTTTTTACCAGATATGTACCTATTTGGCTTGCCTGTTTCTCTTTATGTGAATTGTTAGAGTTATTTTCAAGGAATTGATCAAATTTGAAAATCTGTGGACATGGAGGTTTTTTTAAATCATTTTTCTTTATTATCTTCTTAAGAGCCATGAGACCAGCAGTGTTCCCTCTTTCATTTTTTCATATTAGTAATTTGTGTGTTGCCTCTTTTTTCCAAATTAACTTGGCTAGCAGTTTATCAGGTTTATTGATCTTTTCAAAGAACCAGCTTTTGTTTTCACTGATTTCCTTAACTGATAGCTTATTTTCAATTTTGTTGTCTTGTGCTTTAATTTTTATTTTCTGCTACTTACTTTGAACATAATTTGCTCTCCTTTTGCAATTTTCTAAGGTGGCAGCTAGGTTATTGATTTTTAAAATGACTTTTTAATAATATATGTATATATTGTTATAATTTTCTCTTTAACAGCTGTTTCCCACAAATTTTGATAAACTTTATTTTCATTTTCATTCAGCTCAAGATATTTCCTACTTCTCATATTTTTCTTCTTTCATCCATGTGTAACTTCAAAGTGTATTGTTTAATCTCTAATTATTTTGGGATTTTCCCACTATCGTTCTGTTATTAATTTGTATTTTAATTCCAATGTTGTCTGACAGCATATTTTACATAATTTTTTATCCTTGTAAATGTGTTCAGATGTGTGTTATAACCAGAATGTAGCCTATCTGGGTAAATATTTTATATTAATTTGAGAAGAATATGCATTCTGCTGTGGTTGGATGAAATTTTCTATAAATGTCAATTAGATCCAGCTGGTTAGTAATGTTGTTTAGTTAACTCTTCCCTTGCTGATATTCTCCTTGCTAGATTTGTCTATTTCTGATTGAGGGATATAGATGTTTCCAACTATAATAGAGAACTTACTTATTTCTTCTTTAATTCTATCATTGTTTGCCCATATATTTTCATGTTATATTGATAGGTAAGGATTATTGTATCTTCTTGGAGCATTGACATCTTCATCACTATGCAATGGCTCTCTTTATTCCTCATAATTTTCATTGTTTTTAAGTTGACATGGTGAAATTAATATAGTTACACCAAATTTCTTTCTTTAAAAAAAATGAGCAAAAGATGGAGAGATAAACAAGGAGGGGAAAAAAGTATATATTATGAATTGTTATTTGGTTGGACATCTGCATAGACTATAAATTCTTCCATAGTATATTTTGAGGAGGTATATGATTCAGAAGCCTGACTGTCCAGCTAAGAACTGAAATGGAGAAATACTTGCCCATCAGCTCAGTTCCTTATTGTCTGTGACAGCCTGATGAGCATTGACTTCTTGCATTACACACTTTGGGTTGAGGTGCAAGGAATCAAAATAGACTCAGGGCAGGAAGAAAGAGGCAGTGACCAAGGGACAAGACCCAAGGGGGGCATCATCAGGATGCACCTATGGAAGTGCTTGAAGTCTGGGTTGATCTTACTGGCATAGGAGCAGGTGTGGTAAGTGGATGGAATGAAATATGCAAATTGGCATACAAAAGGGATCCATTTTAGTAAGAATTGATGTACTTCTAACCATGTTTGTGACTGCTACATGATCCATCATGTTCCAAGGACCTTAAAAAGACTGACCAGTGAGCACATTCATACAGAATTCATTTTTTCTAACAGTTTATGGTAGCATCATTATGGATTTTTATAGATAATAGCATGTCATCTTCAAATATAGACAATTTTATTTCTTCCTTTATTCTGTCACTCTTATTCACTTTTCTTAAAATTTTTTTCTAGCCAAGACATCAGTACTGTGGTGAATAAAGTAGTGAGACTGGATACCCTCATCCCACACACCTGATTTCTTTCGATTTGTGTTAGCGTGGTACATCTTGCTCAATACCTTAACTTTCAAACTGTGTGTTCATATTAAAAGCTTCTTGTAGATAATGCATAAGTATGTCATATATATATATTTGTGTGTGTTTCTGTGTGTATACATGGACATGTTGACGGTTTCTTTAATTGATATATTTACACCATTCATATTTAAAGTGATTTTTTTAGGGGCGGGGAGAGGAAGGATTAAGGGGGAGTGCAGTTGTATGGGGAATATAACCAAAATGAAAATGCATACATTGGGCAAAAATGAAAAATGATATAAGAATTATATAAAATAAAATATTAAATAATTAAAAAAGAAACAAAGTGATTTTTTAATATTTTTTGTGTTAATATGTGCCCTATTTGTATCTGTCTTCTGTTCATTAACCTCATTTTCTTTTCTTTTTTGCCTTCCATTCTTTTTCCCTTTCTTTGGTTCTGATAAGTATTTCATGTGATAGCATTTTATATTCTCTCTCACCATGTCAATTATGTTTCCTTGTTAAATTGTGTTAATAATTTCTCTGGAGTGCAATGCACATTTACAAGTAATACAAGTTCACTTTCAAATAACACTTCACAGTTTCATGAGTAGTACAGGTAACTTAGAATATCACTCCCATCCATTGTAATATTGCTGTTATTCATTTTATTAGTTTATAACCTATAATTACAACATTGTCAGTATGATTTTTTAATAGTTATGCATTAATTCAATTAAGAATAAGAAAAATAGGGCCTCCCTGGTGGCACATAGGGTTAAGTCACAGCACTTTGAAGCTATTTGCTGCCATGCAGCAGACCTATCGCATCTCGCCCCTGCTCCCTTCAGCAGTGTATTTCAGTCAGTTTGCCTGTTCTGCTCCCCACTCTGTCTCTGGTGAATCCTCTCACTCCCTACACCTCTGGCCTGCACCCCAGCTCTTGTATGCATAAATAAATAAATCTTAAAAACAAAGTATAAGAAAAATATTTATTTTATTTTTATTTATTCTTTCTCTAGAGTACCCCTGTTCCTTATTAGATCCAAGTCTAACTTCAGTGACTTTTCTTTTCACTGGAGAACTTTAAACATTTCTTGCAAAGCATTTCTACTGGTGACAATTTTCTTCAATGTTTGTTTTTCCGAGAAAAGTATTTCTGTTACATTTTAGAAGAAAAATTTCAATAGATAATTCTTAGTTGTTGCTGATTTTGTTTTGCTTCAAAATTTTATTTTATTGACACTTTTAAATTGTTTCCTTCAATATTTTTTTAAGTTGATATGTTCTTGATTTTTTTTTTAAATTGCAGTAACATTGATCCACATCATTGATGTGAGTGCTTTGATGATGAGTGTAGCGTGGTAACAACACCTGAAGGGGGTGATTCTACACCTCTAAAACAGTGCTTCAACTTTTTAAGTATTTACTTTTCTTAAGTATTTACTTAAGTATTTATTCTTGCTTGCATAGTTTCTGAAAATAACCTGATCCTATTCCTTTATAGGTAAGGTGATTTCCTTTCTTCTTCAGATTTTTCTCAAGTTTCTTTTGTCTCTGATTTTGTGTATATTGGAGAATATTTTTTATATCCTCTGCTTGATGTCTCTGAGCTTTCTGGAACTGAGTAATTTTTTTGTTTATCATTAATTTTGAAAATTCTCAGCACTTTGCTTCAATTTTTTTTTTTTACCTGTCTTCTCCTTTTGGTATTTATTTTTTGAAAGTTGAACATGATGTAAAAAAGACTGAGTTAAACAGAACTTTAGTGTGAGTTTTTTGTAGATTTGGTAGGAGTTAGGCTGTGTTTAATGTTTGCTTTAGTTAAAGATGTCAGAGGTTAAAATATCCTCTGGTTCCCATGTTATTGTGTCCCCTTGTATGTGGGCTTCCTAGAGACTTTTTTAATAAGACCCATGATATCTAGTTCTTTTAGTTGCATTCTTTCATAGTATACAAATGTTGTGTTGTGAGTGGCAAATGGGGGAGGAAGGGAAGTTGGTCTGTGACCTTGAAATGGGGTCTCCACAAGTTCATTTCATCTTTTTTTCCTGCCCTTCCCCACCCCTTAGTTGAGACATGAAGATTAGGAGGATCTGTAATTGAGTTTTTCCACTTAACCCATGTCAAAGACTGGAGGGCATGAGAATTGTGCATTTCTCATGGTGGTTACGCTCTAGTACGATAATTTCCACTGAGGATGTCCTTTGTTAAGAATAACAGAATAGTATGGGAATATGTAAAATGGTAAATTTTCCTCTCCTTCAATTAGGTACTTAGGAGGATTTTTCTCCAATATTCACCATGAGAAACCGGAGAAATTCCTGGACAGAAATCTCACAAAATTGTTGGGGGTGGGGGGGGTCACTCTAAAGTTGTGTTCTTAGTTTTCATCCCTCAGGTTAGTGCACCCTCAGTCTCCAGCTATTAGTCAATTACTTTTAAGTGGTCTGACCAGTTTCTGGCTCCAGCAGTTGGCTTTTGATCCTGCTATACTGTGATACTCTGTATTTCACATTTTTTTTTAATTTTCATTCCAGTTTTTAGGGCAACAATTTGCACTGTGACCTTAATTCTCTGTTCTAAGAATTATCTATTTTCTCCTTGCCTAAATTTTTGTTGTTGACTTTGGTATTGTAAGAATAAAACAATAATTTCCACCATTTTTACACATCAGAGGGGAAAATGGAAGTTCTATGGACATTTTTTGATAAACAAATATGAACTGATAAAAAATAGGAAGATTTGACAATGATAAAATGAAATGCCATTCACAGAACTTCAGATTTGAAATAAATAATGGCTTAAAAACCAAACTGTATATCTTTTATTTATTTATTTATTTAATATTTTATTTTATATAATTCTTACATCATTTTTCATTTTTGCACAATGTATGCATTTTCATTTTGGTTGTATTCTCTACACAATTGCACCCCCCCTTATTTTGACCCTAATCCTTCCTCTCCCCACCTCTCCCTCCCTCTGTAGTGTGTCTCTGGTTTATAGTTGCTTGTTGATTTTGATTTTTACTTTGTATTAATTTGTCTTTTTCCTGGTCCCTAATTTAGCTTTTCTAAATTCCTGCTATGAGTGCAAACTGTATATCTTTTAAAATAAACAATATTCTTAGCACACAGTTATAAAGAATTTGTGTATTTTCTAAGTTTCAAACATTGTGATTAATTTTCTAACCCTTATGGCTATAATATAATTGCCTGAATTTCTTTGCCCTTTAATGAATAAATAAACAAAAAGTTTTCCTGGTGAGCTTTCAACTAGTACGAGAAATCAATGTGTAAGTATACTATATGAAAATAAGATTTTTTTGAATAGTAATGCATGAAGTCCATTTTAGGCGAGGTTAAGTATCATAAATATTGAGGAACATATGAATGCATTTCTAATTATCAACATATTTTGTATTATCTTGCATATTTAATTAACATTTATATTATTGTTCTGAAATGAGGGAATTTCTAGTAGTCATCAAGTTGTAGTCATAAAAATAGTCATAATTGGAGATCCCATGCTAAACTTTTTCTAGTCTAACTCATAGTGATCATTTTAAAAAAGAGAGATGAAGAAACAAAATATTCTGTTAAGCTTGATTCCATCTGGATAAAAGATCTTCCTTAGCTTTTGAATAGATTTGTTATTGTTTATTGTTTAAAAATAGGGAAGAAATTGAAACTTCTATGCAGAATGGCAATATTCATTTATCTTATCTAAATTCACCCACCTTAGTAGAAAGGAAATATTCTCCTTCACTCAGAGGTATGAATAAACAGATTAATATTAAACATGATTGCACACTGCACGGATCTTAACAGTGACACTTTCAAAAATGAGTATTAAACAATAGAAATTAACATCATTGTAGAAAATTCTCACAGTTGAAATTTCTCCTGTTCATGGATCCTTTCTGACAGTAAAGCATACTAAGGAGGTCTCCATTTCTACAGAGCAGTGATGCTTATATGCTCCTCAGGGAATGTAATCATATTGCAGAATTAATTGAGCTTTAAAGGACTTTGTCAGTAAGGAATTTGATAAGGTGGGAGAAAATTAAATAAGGTGGGTCTAATATTAACCCACTGGAGGAGAACTGAAATAATTACAGTTCAGTTCCTGATTCCATAATACAGTAGCAGGGTGGCTAAATGAGCTCACAAAGCCATCATTTCTTAACTCAGGTTAAAGTCTTAGTAACTCTCCTGAGAGTATGACATTTGACCAAAACAGCTACCAGTGGTTGTGAGGAATGCTTCATAGGGAAGGCGCAGAAATGAAATAAAGTGACAGTGTCAAGTAGGAGTGCTATACTAACCAGGACCTCATTAAGTAGAATATTTTCCCACCCCTGTTCAGAGCCTGGTATCCATCAAGGATGGATGATGGCTTCTGAGTTCATCTCCTACAGGTTGTCCATCAGCATAATTGGCGCCTCCATTCAAGCCATTTCTGCTATCCGTTTTTCCCTTGACCTCCAATTTCTCTAATAGTCCTGGCACCTCATCTTCCTTCCTGGTGCTTTAGTGACAGAACTGGACCATATTTCTGATATGTTTCCTAACAACTTGGATAGCCCTGATTAACTTCCTAAATAACCCTTTTCCTGGTGTTTTTTTTTTTTAATTCCTAGAAGTTTTGGGGCTTAGCTCTTCAATTCTCTGTACAATATTCAGAAATTTAGCATCTGAATATCTCAGGTTGAATTGAAATGAATCAATCTCCCACTGGACTAGGTTATAAGCTGAGTTTAGAGTCAAACCTTGATATGGGGTCAGCTTAGCACTTTTTGTACTGGATTAAAATTAAAGACTGTCTATATATATTTTTTCCTGTGTTTTTAAAAAGCATTATGCAAAGTAAGAAACAAAGTTGACATTTTTCCCCTGCAATATACACTAATCACCCCTGACAGATTTTAAAATAAATGGTTGAGCTACTTAACTTGGCAAGATTACACACTCAAGAGTAATTTTCATAAATATTTAACTTTTCATTTCCATATGTTATAGGTGGCAAACATTCACAGAAGCAGTGAGGTATATGCAGGAAGAACAAAGGATTTACTTTCCAATAGCCTTAAGTTTGAATTCCAATTCAGTATTCTCTTTAACAGAAGAATATGCACATGTATTTACTTCTTTCTGAGTATTTTCCTTTAAAACATGAAGCAGTTCACAAACTACAAGATAATGTTGAAGGTTAAGTAAAATATCAAATAAATACCTTTTACGACAGTACCTGAGAAGTGAGGTTTGCTCAGGAAAGTAAGTTATCTTCTCCCTTACAAATATTCCAAGTTCTCTCAAGATCTTTCACATATGTATGTTGATGGAATCCTAACACCTCATCGTCACTAGTGAGACTCAGGGCACCGAGATTTTTGTGTTATATTTTACTTTTAAAATTGAGGACAATCTTCATGGGACCTGGTTCCCCTGCCTTTGCAGTGCCTCGCCACTGGGGGCGCTGTCTGCCCAAGCAGGCCTTGATCTCCGTGTAAATGAAGGAGCATGGCTGAAGCCTGGGAAGGAATTGTACTGGAATATTTCAGTCATTAAGTTGTAATACTAACTGTATGGCTTTCCTTGACTGCTTTGCGGTTTCACTTCACAATAGGAAAAAGGGATACTGACACATCTTCTGGGTCATTGTGGGAATTAACTGAAGTAGTTTCGTTTTAGTGTTTGGTATGGGACTTGGCATTTAGTACTTAGAGAACCTTTATTTCCACACCGTTAAAATGCTATCCAAAGTCAACCTACAACTGTATGAACACATTTTTCATTTCAAGTGGCAAGTCGGTTAATGGATGTAAACACTGTGACCAGCTCTAAGCCCAGCTTTCCTTATGCCTCAAGCCTTCCCACCTATCCTGGGCCCTCAGGCCTTCAGGAAAAGCCCTGTGATCCATCAGTTATTTCTTTTCAACTCCTGAGATTTCTTTTCATGAGGGAATTATGGTAAACTGATCTTTACATAAGGTAAAAAAAAAAAAAAACACCTGAATTTTTAGGGAAAAAAAATGTTTGCCTCTCAGGTTATTTTAAGGGTAGATGGGGCAACAAGATTCATTATACTTACACTAAAAATTATTCACTCTTAATTTGTAATTCAAATGCACCCAGGCATCCTTTATCTTATCAAACAACACTATCTGTCCCAGGTCTCAAAAGTCACTGCCTTTAGCAGGCACAAAGCCAAAACTATTGAAACACCCAGTAAGCTTTGTCACTGATGGACAAGCCTCATATAGAGTGTGTGTGTGTGTGTGTGTGTGTGTGTGTTCTTGTTAAGAGTTAGGAACAGGAAAGGAGCCTCCATTTGCTTGAAACAACAACACCATTCAGAATGGCAAAGCTGTCTAATGACATGACAAAATCCCACTGTCACTTTTGTTCAGGTTGTTAACCCTGTCCATACTGATGTGTAGACTGCAGTAACCCCTGAGACTGAGACCAGGCCCAGGAGCAAATCATTTTCTTCCTAAGGTCACATTTAACTAATTTGATGACTGCCTTTTAATATTCTTCTAAACTTTTGCACTGAGTGACATCAAAGTAAAATAAGCAAGCAATGATTTAGTATATATAGGCAGAAGAGCATATTGGAATCATTAAATGATTCCAACATTACTTTGTATGTTGTTGCATACAAATAAAACCTTTAGGACTGCCTCTCTCAACTTTAAAATTATTTTTTCAGATGAACTTTAGGACAAAAAAAAATTTCTAGAAGCACAAGCCATTATGAAATCCTCATTACATGTAACACGTAAGAAAGACAGAGTACCATTATTACATTATATGGCTGATGCATCTCTAGGTCTCCATGACTTATAGTGAAGTTTCTGCAATTTTGAAATATAAGGCAGAATATCGTAATTTATATTAATATTCAGCCTAACATATATGACTGCACTTTGGCTAGTTGAGAATCTCTTGATATTTGCTCACTAGAAATGAGCTTAATTTGAGGGAATTGTAAAGTTGACAGAATGCAACAAATTTCTGGAATTATTTTTAGATATTAGAATGAAAAAAAAGTGTAAATCAGTACTAGAGCCAAAGATGGGTCTGAATAGAGAAAATAAAAGATCTTTAAAAATGGAATATAGAAACTTCAATTTTCAGATTCAACATGTAAAGTGCCTGGAAGTTGTTGTTGTTGTTGTTTTTTAACTCCATCCTATAACAAATAAAAGCTGGACAAACTAAAACTCAATGCTTTCTTAGATTCATTAGCTCATCTGAGTTCATAGACCTAACTGGGCTTTGGGGAGACAAGTGAATCCAGAGAACCATAGCTGAGATATTTTTCATTGCTTTTCTGTGTTAGAAGGCAGGCAATGGAGAGATGGGAGGGAGCTATAAAGGAAGAATGCTTGTGATGGTCACAGGTCAAAGACGCAAGGCAATTAAAAGACTGAAATTTAATCGTTAGGTTAAGAGAACACTTCTGCTACCCCACATAAGCCAGACCCCATATAATAATAGTGGATAACAGCTAAAAATCTTCAAAAAGTGATTCGTTGTAAAAACAAGAATTTAGGGAAGCCCACAATTGAGAGAGGAGACAAAAGTGAGGACACTGGAGAATTTGAGACCTCTGTTATTTATTGATGTATGTTAAACAAAGCCTGAGTTCTAGCCAGATTAAACATAAATCCTCACACTGGAAGCCTATTTAACAGTTCCTAATATATGTCTCAATATGTCTAGATTTCAAAAAAAATGGAAAGACGTGCCAAAAGACAATACAAACCAGTCTGGAGACAAGGCAAGCATCAGAACTAAATTCACATAATGCAAAGGTTGGAATTATCAGACAGGGTCTTTAAAGTAGCTATGATTAAAATGCTATGAGCTTATATGCAAAAAAGTAGACAATATGCAAAAACATAGGTTATATCATAGAAAGATGTGAACTCAATGACAGAATCAAAAGGAAATGCTAGGAAATAAATCATTGTAACAGATTTAAAGTGTGCCTTTGATAGTCTTTGAAGGTAATCTTTGATTGTAGCCTTAATATGAACTTGAAATGAACTTCAAGATAGGTCCATCAAAGCTGCCTAAACTGAAATGCAAAGAAAAAAAAATTCATTAGCTGTGGAATAATTCCAAAAGGCATAGCATATACTTCATTGGAATGCCTGAAGAATTAAAAAGGAAAATGGAGAAGAAATATTTGAAATAGTAATGGCTAGGAACTTTCTAAATTTAATAGTAAGTGCCAATTATCTGTACTTTATGATTCCAATCACATGACATTCTGGAAAAGGCAAAACTGTGGTGATAGTGAAAAATGATCTGTGGTTGCCAGGGTTTCTGAAAAGAAGGCGGGGAATATGAATATTTGGAGCACAGGGAACTTTTAGACAGTGTAACTATTCATGCATGTGTAATGTGGGAGGCTTTGCTATGTATTTGTCAAAATTCATTCATAGAACTTTATAGCATAGAGAGTGGGTTTTAATGTATCCAAATTGAAAGTAATCATTGAGGAGACTGGAGGATTCCAGGATAGAATGGAGTGGAATGTGACAAAGGAAACTAAATGCTTACAAATGTGCAAAACAACCACTTTGAAGGACATGAGGGAATAAGGTACAGATCTATGTAAATGAAAGAGTAGAGTCTAAAGCTAAAACTTAAAGGAATTGTACATAATTACTATACTCCACTTTATAAAGTCTTTCCGCCCCCCACAGAATTATGTGATAACAATTCTGAAATCATGATGTGTATAGAACATAACTATTTAAGTAAATAGATGGTAGTTTATGGGAGTCAGATTTTCAACTGTTGGAATGAGAAGATGGGTAAGGAGAGGATGATAGAATGATTGATGTTGTGATGAATTAGTTTTAGATACATCACTATGAACTCATTTAAGCGTATATATATTATAAGTAATATATGTATATGTATGCATATATATATACATATTTATATACACACACTTGCACAGGATAGTATACACACTCCATATCCTTGCTCTGTCAGTTGAGAGAGAGCCTAGAACCTAGAAGAGTGATACCCCAGTAATCTGAAGCATATCTAGACCCCAAATCTTGTTTTCTAAAACCATTCTCAAACTTTTACTTGGAAGGGATTATTGAAGAAATGGCTAGTTCTAAGACAGAGGCAAAAATTGTATGAGATAAATAATAAATAAATAAATAATGATAAAAAATGTGAAATAGACCTGTAGTATCTTTTAGTGTCAGGAAGTAAAGAAACAGTAAATATATATATATATATATATATATATATATATATCCACAATGTGTGTGTGTGTGTGTTCAGAAGCCATCTAGGAGAGTAGGAGAGTTCCCTATGGCCAAAGCTGGAACAATTTAAGCAACAAAATTAAGTTGTATTGGAGTATAACCCAATGTATAAAATAAAACTATGTGCCTATATTAATAGAAACAAATGATAAAATAGGTAAATGGGGGGAGGGGGAATGAACAATTACCCAATCATTTATGATTGGACAACTGTTCAATCATTTATGTGGCTACTCTGTCTTTAAAAATGTGGAGTATAACTGTATAAATGTCAGCTGCACATAGCGACTTTCTTCCAAAGACTATTGTATAAAGGGAGAAGAACGGAAAGTAAATTTACAGTTGAGAGACATTGGACAAACAGTACCTCAAGTCAGGCAATCAAGGTTAACATCAAAAGTGATGTCATTTGCTATGATGACTTATTCCACAAGTAAATTTCCCTCATCTAATCATGACAAAATAATCAGACAAATCTCAGGTGAGAGACATTTTACAAAATACCTGGCCAGTAATCCTCAAAATTGTCAAAGTCATCAAAACCAAGGCAAATCTCAATACTGTTGTAACCAGGGAGAACTTACGTAAGCATGAGCGCTAAATATGTGGGATACTGATGGAATCTTGGAATAGGCAATGGATATTAAGGAAAACTGAGAAAATCTGAGTAAAGACTTTAATATTATATCAATAGTAGTTTATTGTGATAAATGTTTTGTACTAACATATACTATCTTCACAATAATTCTGTAAATCTAAACTGTTTTAAAATAAAATATTTTAAACTATAAATGGGAGAAAGAGTAAACATTGAAATTATTCTTCATTTCATCAGTCTTCTTTGGGAAAAAAAATATTGTGTTTCTATCATCTGCTGAATCTTATAAAAATGGTAAAGAGATTTTCTAAATTCCTGCTATGAGTGAGACCATCTGGTATTTTTCTTTTTCTTTCTGACTTATTTCACTGAGCATGATCCCTTCTAGCTCCATCCATGTTGCTGCAAATTGCATGAGTTTATCTTTTTTGAATGCTGAGTAATATTCCATGGTATATATGTACCACATCTTCTTGATCCAGTCATCTATATTTAGGCATTTGTGTTGCTTCCATAGCTTAGCTATTGTAAACAGTGCTGCTATAAACATAGGGGTGCAGGTGCCCTTTGGAATTACTGTTTCTGTGTCCTTGGGGTAAATACCTGGGAGTGGAATTGCTGGATCATATGGAAGCTCTATGTTTAGTAGGTCAAGAAATCTCCACACAGCTCTCCATAGTGGTTGGACCAGTTTGCACTCCCACCAGCAGTGCAGGAGAGTTCCTTTTTCTCCACACTAATCAATACAAAGTAAAAATCAAAATCAACAAGCAACTATAAACCAGAGACACTCTATGGGGATAAGGGGGGAGATAGGGGTGGGAAAAGGAACGGCTAGAGTCAAAATAAGGGGGGTGTAATTGTATGGGGTATATAATCAAGATGAAAATGCATACACTGTGCAAAGATGAAAAAAGATGTAAGAATTATATAAAATAAAATATTTAAATAAAAAAACAGGGCCTCCCCGGTGGCGCAGTGGTTGAGCGCTGGGTTGCGAAGCTGCCCGCAACCTCTGCGGCGCCGGTTCGATCCCCGGCTGCTCCCCGGCCACCTGGGGAGGGTCCCACATGGCGCGCAGACCTCTCCTGCCGCCCGCTGCTCCCCTCAGCAGTGTACTTCGGTCCTTCTGCCTGCTCTGCTCCCCGCTCTGGCTCTGGTGAATTCTCTCACCCTCCCACGCTTCTGACTGTACCCAGTGCATGTATAAACAAAACAAACAAACAAACAAACAAATAAATAAAACATGCCTCTATTAAAAAAAAACATTTAAAAAAATAAATAAACAACACTTCCACTAATTATATTCAAATAAAATCACACAAACATTATTGACAAAAATAAAATTGTAAAGAGAATTCAGCCACCAAAACTTCACAATTCAGATGTGAAGATATTTACATTTCATCTTCTCTGATGCTTAAATAATTGTTTTAGTTTTAGAGAACGTGGTTTAGTTGAGGCAAAATATATTTTGAATGTTGAAAAATTGATTGCAGGTTTAGGTGGGATTTCCTAACAGACCAAATGATCTGGAAAGAACTGTTTCTGAAGTTCTAATATTCAGAGATTTAAATAACTTCATGGGTATCAAAGTATTTTATAAACTATAGATTTCAGCATGAATATAAAGTAATGTCATTATTGTGGACTCATTAATTTTTTATTTCATGCAAAAAATAAAAAAAAGCTCTTGTAAGCAGGTTTATATATTAGCCAAGCCTATGTATTAAATAAAACTTACTTTTGGTCCTGAAATTATCCTCCTCAACTGTTTTGCTTTTCATCCTCAGGCAGCTTTATTGGAGTTTACTCTGTAATTCTTACTTGATATTTTTCCATATAGACAACCTGAAAGTATAGTATAGAGCATCTTTGGTGTGTCAGAGTCTTTAAAACCATCTGAATTGATAACGTATTTCAAGTCTGCAAACCTGTCAGTGTCTATTATGCTAAGGTTATTTCTTTGACTACGCTTGACTTTCAAAAGCTGATTCTAGCATCAAATCAGTTTTGTGAACAGCTGAGATTTTTTTTTGCTCATTTGTGAAATGGTTATAGGTTCTGTGGATGGAGTTCCTGATGCAGTAAGAGAGCCATCCTCATCCTAATAACCAGATCCTGGAGATTTAGATTCACCTGTACACAATAGAGGCCATGCAGTCTTGCAGACAGAATAATTTTCTGCAGCATATGTTGTAGATAAATATGATTTAGCTGAATACCTGGGTTCTTGAGGAGATATTGAATGTTAGGAGATCCTGGAATGTCATCAAAATAAATGTGTGCAAATTGGGTGCATTGCAGTTCCTACTGATGTCTACATGCAAATGTCCCATCAGCACCTCAGATTTGACACAGCTAAAGTGAATTCTTCACTCCCTTTCCACCTTAGACCCATCCCCCCTTTTCTTGGTAAATGACACCACTATCCATTCTTTAGATCAAATCACTTTCTTGAAAGCCATCTTTGAATCCTCCCTAAGTATCCCACCCAACTTGCAAACCCAGTTGATTAAATTGTTCTTAAACAATTATCAGTTTCCATTTTAGTTCACCTACAATGCCACTTATCTAGGCAGAGAAATGCCATTTATGAAATTGTTACTAACAGCTGATATACTCTGTCCCTTGTCTGTCCCTATCCAATCGGTTCTCCACAAAACAATCCAAGTTATTTTTAAACAGCAAGTATGGTCTTTTTTCTTTAGCAAACCCCAGCCAGGCTGCTTGAGTGCCTGCTGTGCTGAGTGACTCTCAGTTCCTTTAATAGCACATGCTGTCTTTCCCACCATGGGCTTTGCAGATACTGTTTTCTGTTGTTCCCTTCCCCACTTACTAGCAGCCCCTTTTAACTTCCAGCCTCTACCTCATCTTTACCCTTCTTTCAGAATCATCTGAGTACCACCACTTACAGGAAGTATTCTCAGTCTTCCAAACCCCAGACATAAGTCTGGATTATGTACTTATTATCAGTCCTCACATAACACCAAATCCTTTCTCTCTATCCCCAACTATCCTAGTAACATCATGATAGCAAGGACAATATTCATGTTACAGTTGCCTCTAATGCCTTACACAATGTCTGGTACATAGTAGGTGCTCGATAAATAATTTTTGCATGAATAAATAAGTTTTTTTTTAATATATTTATTTATTTATTATTTATACAAGTACTGGGTACAGTCAGAAGCGCAGGAGGGTGAGAGAATTCACCAGAGCCAGAGCAGGTTGCAGAGCAGGCAGAAGGACCAAAGTACACTGCTGAGGGGAGCAGCGGGTGGCAGGAGAGGTCTGCGCACTATGTGGGACCCTCCTCTGGTGGCCAGGGAACTGGGGATCGAACCGCTGCCGCAGAGGCTGCAGGCAGCTTTGCAACCCAACGCTCAACCGCTGCGCCACCAGGGAGGCCCCATGAATAAATAAGTGTATAAAAGAATGGGGAGAAGAAAAGGAAATATCATTGGATCTATATCAGTAACAAAAATTTATTTTGAGAAATTGTTTTAAATTTAAGAGTCTTTTAATAGGTTTTAAAGGTAAAGGTAGATTAAGAATTAGTCTTCCTCCTCTCTTTTTTTGCCCATCACTTCTGCATGTATATATGTGTGCATGTGTGCATGCGTGCTTATAAAATGTAGGAGATGGTGAGTGAAACTAAGTGGGAAAAACTCAGTTTATCTTGACTTACTTATCAAGAGTGAGCATGGAATCCTAAAAGGATTTTAAAAGGATCCTGTTACCAATATGCAGAAAAACGTTTGAACTTTGCTACCAATGTTTTAGGGACATGACCCACGACCAGTGATGGTCTACCAATGTACTGGCTTAAGTTTAATGAATCAATCACTCAACACCCACTTGAGTGTTTCCCTAAATGATCCTTTGTGTCTTTCCTAGTTTAGTTGGGATTGGTTGTTAACCCTAGGTCAGAATAACGTCAGTTTCTGTGGTGGGGGGAGAAGAGTTTGGGATCCACTAGGAGGAAAATCAGATAAATTCTAATGATATTATCTTTTATTTACCCATATGAATTTTTCAAATCTTCTGAGTATGAAATAGAATAATTCAGACTTTTTTAAAAAAAGACAATAAGTATTAAAGATTCTAGGTTCTTTTACATCCTACTAGCATTCAAATTTGTGTGGTAGCATAATTGAAATTTTAAATATTTTTAGCCTTTTCCCTTTACTCAAGTCAGCTTGGAAGATACAATTATGTCTCATCAAATTGGTGTTCTCATCTTGATGAATACAACCTGTTCCCTGAGGTCATGACCTTCTCAGTTTTCCAAAAGAGAATTGTTGGCTTCAGCAGCTCAGGCAATCCTTGGTGATTCTTTTTTTCTGGGTTACATAAGAGTAAAGACCATCTACATGCAAATAGTAAGAAAAAGGTCTAATGCTTCCCCCATCCCATCAGACAAGTTAAGAAGAAGAAAAGCATTACTGAAATGATTGCTTATTATGTGTCAGTCACTATTCTAGGGGCCTTGCATACATTATCTTATTATACTTATGAAAACCTCACAAGAAAAGCATTAGCATCACTCCTATCTTATAGATGAAGACCCTGAGACTAAGAGAGAACAAAGAATTTCCCTAATGTTACCCTTTTAGGGTAACATTACAAGGTAGAATTAGTATTTGGACCCAGGCCATTCTAACAGCAGTGTATTTTCCCTTTTAGTCTACCACACCACCTCTCCAACACTATTTTGGTTTTGATTAAAAACTGATTTTCTAGTTATAGAAGTAGAGGAAGTCAATGTTTCTCTAGTTAGTAGTGTGATGGTGTAAAGTATGGACTCTAGAGCCAGCTTGTCTGTGGCCAACTATTTTTTTATTTGAACTATAATGTGTAGTTGAATTTCTCTGTGCCTCAATTCTTCAAGTGAAATTAGGGCTAGTTATGGTCCCAGAACTGTGGAGAGAGCTAAATGACTTTGCGCCTGAAAAGAACTTCATGTTGTGAGTGCTCAGTCATTCTTGTATAGTTGGCATTGCTGTTCTTGTCAGCAGGGTCTTTTCACAGAAGCACAACTACACAGAACATGGACAAAGCACCAGCACCGTCTAATGCTAACTCCTGTCCTCTGAAGTTCTCATAACAGAGGAATAGGAATATTCCATAACCATAAATTATTATTTCTTATTAATCCACATAGGGTTAAGCCAGAGCAGATGACTGAGAAAAGTGGATCCAGTTATTCACAAACTAGAGTTATGAAAAGGAAACTATTTCTTCCTTGGTCAGAGCAGTAAGACTGTATCTACCTGCAACTCCGTGGGGGCAGAGCCAGCAACTTGAAATGGGATTATGGCCAATGGCCTTAGGCTTTCCCAGAGAGAAGACTGTCATGCGTCTTCTTTTGGAGCCAATCCAGGTTAACTAAAACATCGAAGGTGACAGGATGGGCAGGGGCATGTAGCCAGAGTATTAGAGAGGATTCAAGTAGTCGGACAGATCATTCAGGTAGATTTTTTTTTTTAATTTCTAGCTAAAAACTCTTTATCCATTTACATTTCAAGCATAGTATTGGCTCCAAAGGACACCAGTCGGCTGTGTAGTTCAGATCAAGAGGCTCCAAAGACCTTAGGTAGTATTTTGGTGACCAAAGAAAGAAAAGCCTGTTAAAAAGTGATAGTTGCTTGGGCATCCATGAGGTATTGAACCCCTGATGTCATTTTCTGCTTTCCTTTATCTATCTTAGGATGAATCATCTTGCTGTGGACACAGTTTGTTGTGTCTGGTGATTATTTCTGATAGAAAGTTGTTCCATTTTAATCATCTGTGTGGAACTCTTCCAATTAAAACAGACAGACAAAGCAAAACAAAACAATATGCTGGGGACACTGTTTAATGCAAAAAATAAAAATAAGAAATAAAGATTAACATTAATAAGTGTTTAGACCTTAAGACCTGGTCACTCTCAGAACCTGGGATAATGTTATGTGTGGCTGAGCAGTAAAAACAACTTTTCTCATGACCTGTGAAGATCCAGAGGGATAATCCTTTGGACTGTACCTCCATTTAACATGATTTGCTGCCTTTTGTTTCTCTTTTGTTCTTATTTTCTAAGCGTTTTTTAATTTTACTCCTAATTTCTGATTGCCCTCCATTCTCCTTCTGGTCTCCAGTTTAGTCTTCTGGAAAAGCCCTTGGGTAACCCAGCTCATGGACACCATCATTACTTCAGCAGAGTGTTTGTGCCATAACTGTTATATGACCCTCCCACCCTATTCTCCCATGTGTGCCTGCTCAGGAGCCCCCACTGGACCTCAAGGTATTAGTTATAGAAACTGGGGTCCCAAAGCTAGCCATATCATCCACATTGCCTTGCTTATTAGCTGATGCAGATAGAGAAGTCCTCCTTCATGAGGCAGGCTCCATGTTAATAGAGCACAGAAAAGGATCTAAAACTATTTTAGAAAGTTTTAAAAATCTTTGACGATATTATTTAAATTTAAATATTTGCATTTCATGATAAAGTAATTTTTATTCATTGGATTTCTTTTTATGGAATGTAAAGATCAGCAATTTATTTTCTATAAAGGACTGAAGAGTAAATATTTGAATTGTGAATACATTGTTTCTCTGCACTCTGTAATACAAAAGAGCCATAGACAACACATAAGCAAGTGGATGTAGCTGTGCTCTAATAAAACTTTACTGATAAAAACAGACCAGCCAGCTGTATTTGAACTTAGCTGTAGTTTGTTGACCCCTGATCTTTCCCAGTGTGAGTGCTTCTCTGTACTCACAGCCCACACTCGTTTTGCACTTCTGTATTTCCTTATTATCATATTGCATAGCTCACAAATACTGACAATGATTTGTTTTACAGAACTGCAGAAGAATTCTTCTGTTGTGTAATCATTGGGGTCTCTTAAGTGCAGATAAAACATGAATTACCTAAAAGAGATCTGATGCCTCAGAATCATCAACAAACGCATGCATTTGGGAGAAATTTCTAGCATCAAATGGAATGTTTTCTCCTAGAAATGATGAGAATGGCACTCCTGTCACACAAAGCATGCATATCTGCTTAGGCACAGACAGATTTTGCTGAAAATCAGAATTATAATATTCTCTTCTGCCAACCCTGTAAGATGCTTGAATGGTAATGGAGGGGCTGGGGGAGTAGTGGGAAATATAATGTGTTCAGCATTGACAAATGTCTTAACTCTGTTGTTGTCTCCTAAAATGAAGTTGTTTTTTTAGCTACTCTATCCAAAACCTGGCTGTCATGTCTATGTCCTATGGGATGTTAGTGCCATTTTACCTTTCAAAAAGCAAATTTTAAAGCAATCCCCAGATACACAATTTCTCTTCCCAAATGGTAGGTCTCTGAAAAGTGCCCATAAGCTTGTTTACTGGATGAATTTTGTTCCAACTGTTTACTACTTATTCTAAGACTTCCAACAATTCTTCTTCTTAAAAGTTCGTCTTTCTTCTTTGGCACTATATGCTTTCTATCTGTCAGAAATGATCAGTGTGATATTTGATTCTAGTAGAAATGAACCTTTGCTGTGTATAAGACAACAGGAAGATTTTGATGTATTTCAGCTTCTCTGGACCTCCTGCCTGAGCTGTCTCAACCGTAAAGTCAACAGGAAATTCAGAATTTCTGTACATCTCTACCTTGGGGGCATGAGCTTCCCTGTAGTTTTAGATTTTTCATAATTGCTGGTTTCATCCAAGAATGTCATTGTGTGAACTTTTTCTCAAGGTAATAATGTGTGCGAGTGGCAGGAAGCATTTTGAGGATAGAAGAAAAGAAGAAGAGGGTGTCCTTCTGTTCCCTCAGCATGATTGTGAGGTGCTGCATTGAGTTTTCCTTTCAGTTTCCACTTTTATAGCAATTTCCTTAGGTGTTCCAGATAATATCTGATGCATAGACGAAGCTATGTCATAGCATACTTTCTATAACTAGGGATGTCAGTAACGTTTAAGAAAAGATGTTTAACAGAAAATTATAAATAGAATCATCCATTTAAGAGTAAATTTCAGGGGTACTGATAATTCCAGCATAATATCGTTTAAAGACATGTTCGTGTTTCTGTGGACCTGAACAAACCCAGTGATGGAGTGGGTGATCTGCCTTTGCTGGATCCCTCCAAGGAATTTAATTGTGTAAGTTGTCCACAGGTTCAAGAACATGAAGTGCTAATTTCTCAGATGTCCTATAAAGCCATTGTGTGTGCCTGTTCAGAGTCCAAGCTGAGTGCATTTGATGTTGCTTTTCCAGATTTTTCTGGAACAACACGGAACAAAGCAGGACCAAAATGAAAAAAGAAAAAAAAAAACAATTTGCAAAGCTCCACTGAGCTAGCAGATTAAAGTGAACATTACTAAGGGAGAGATAGTAGCACAATGTGATAATTGATACAATTAAGATTACTCCATTGGGTTTTCTAGAAGCACAGAAAATGAAAACCTCACCCATGAGAGTTCGGCGGTATAAAGGAAAATTCCTCTTCATGGAGCTCTTAGCACTAAATGACAAACTCTAGCTTGTTAGATAAAAAGAGGAGAGCAAAGGAGAAGGAACAAAGTGTATAGTTACCTGAAGTGAGCAGGAGGATGGAGAGTTGACAACATGCTTGGAGCTGAGAGTGTGAGAGGCAATGTTAAAAGAAAGGACTACACAGGTTCATGAAGGATGAACACTCACCACCCTCCACACTTTCAACTGCTTTCGCCTCCCTTCTCCTGAAATGACATTACCCTCAAGTTTTCATTCAGACTAAAAGTTTAAAAGCCCTCATTGATCTATTTTCCTTCATATCCCACATCTATTACATTGGTAGGGATAGGAACCTTAATGATTTTCATTTACATATTCAACAATCCTTTATTTTTATAAAACAGACTTAATTTTAAGGTACTTACCATTTGATGACTTCGAGTCCCTAGTTAAGTAAATGTTAATGAAGCAAAGAATGAAGGAAGACATACTTGAACTTTTAGAAAGACACAATTGGGTTGGTTTCTTGGTTCTACCTTTCACCTTCTAATTGTGCAACCCTGGGAAAGGCCCTTGATATCTCTAGACCTTCAAACCTGGACAGAAAGAAGCTAATTATGTGCCACTCAGAGTGTCTGCCACAGGGTCATTAAGTATTCAATGACAGAAGTTGATGTCCCCTCTGTTTCTCTCCGGTTTCCATTTCTTTTGTGTTATTACTCTCATTGCATTTTTAAATGCACTTGGCCTCTTCTATTTGACTCTTAGTTCCTTGTTGACCGATAGTACATGTTTGTTCTGGGGGTTTTATTGATAATATATTTTCTCATGTTTTGTTTCTACTTTTGCTTAGGTTCAGCTTGCACAGGAGTTCTGTTCAGCTGGCCTTTGAGGACAGGGGGAGGATGCATGGCTTCCATTTCAGCATCTTTAAGAGTGGATTTTGAAAGAAAATTAGGATAAAGCAAAGGGAATATGATTATCTGCAGTGAGGAGAGGCATTCAGAACCTGGGCCTGTTACTCTTAATAAGCTACATTAACTGCTTTGGGTTTCATTTTTCTCGTCTCTAAAATGAAGGTGAAAAGCCTCCTACTTTATCCTGTCCCTGGGATCATAGCTGGACATTTGCCTCAATCATTTTACAATATTCTCTCTTAGTCCCATCGGCAGGATCAGAGGGATTTCCCCAAAATCCCTGCAGTAGTAACCTAAGTGTCATCCCCTCCCTTATTCTTTTTCCATTTTCCTTCTGTGGCCACTGCCTTGTTTTCCCTATTGTGGCCATTTGGAATTACTGAGTTTAAATATGACAGCCATTTGCTCGTAATTCTCCCCTGCACCCCTGTGTCACATTTCCTTTGCCTTCAATGGACAATAGTCATAGGGCCTGTCTTATCGCTTTCCACCCCACATCTCCAGATATTCTCACACTCATGTCTCCTCCCCAGGCAGATCAGCTTTTCTAGCAGGAAGTACATATATTATTCAATTCCGCCTTATGATAAAGCAATTAAGTTTGTTTAAGAAAACTGGACACTAATTATAGTTTAGATACTCACCTGGAATTTATTATCTCATGCTTCTTTGTGCCATGTCAATCATTTTGTCCAAATACCTGTGTTGATTCTATCTTCTGTGTAAGTTTAACTCACATGTCTTCAGCATTACCACCGGCATTGGGTAAACTATTTTAATTGAATGGAAATGTTGCCTGTTTTTATTCTTTCTGTAAATTCCAGCAAGACATGTCACAATTATCCTCATGTCATGCATATGTTTGGCTTACAGTTATTGGGCTCTTTAATTGAATGTGTTTTTGATTTGAGTATTAGTATTTTTTTTAGTATGCAGATTTGGCAGCTGGGTATTCTGCCATCCTGAGTCAGAGGTGTGTGAGTAGTAGGGCTCTCTGCTTATGGACAGAGTCAAACTCAGCAGGAACAGATGATACAGTAAACATTAGCTGTTTCTGTCTAACTAACTCACGGTTGAGGGTCTGCACTACCTGTGACCCCTGCCCTGTGTGACTTTGTTTATACAAACTGAGCAAATCATCCCCACTGAATGGAAGAAGTACAACTCTGCCACTAAATAGTTGTCAGGGTTAGGAAGATCACTGAGTCAGAGATATTGTGATCCTCAGCAGAGAGGATGATCCAGGAAGAATGACTGACTCTAAATAATTGTTTCTTGCTCCTTTCCTTTCTCTCCGTCTTTCCTACCCCATTCTTATCCCTTCTCTTTTCCACTCTTCCCTCTCTTTGTCTCTCCTTCTCTATTCTTCCAAGAAATGCTAAGCGATTCAAATGGAAGGGTAGGTGGCTGAAATATGGAAGAAGCACATTTTCTCAAATCTTCAGCTCCTTGAAAACAGCAGGGTGGCACTATTCATGCACTGTTGTCCAGAGAAGATGGAAACACTTCTATCACCCCATAGTCAACTCCTCTAGACAGGGTGGGTAAAGCTATCTCCATTTTTTACATCTTGCCCTTTGGCCAGAATCCTCAACCATGTGCCATAGTCACTAGAATTCTTCTGTTGTT
The DNA here is from genome assembly GCF_964194135.1 of Talpa europaea. NCBI lineage: Eukaryota > Metazoa > Chordata > Mammalia > Eulipotyphla > Talpidae > Talpa > Talpa europaea. The sequence continues at coordinate 34,121,570 of NC_140077.1, read as the reverse complement.
TCAAGTCAGTTACAAGTAGAAAGAAACGTGGTTCCTCTCTTGTATAACCACACTGACAGCTGTTCTCTGAAGCTTTCTTTGTCACTTCCCTAGTCTTGTACAGGCAGATTATTCTCTGTCCCATCCCACATTACACTTTGCTCATAGCTCTTTTTTGCTTAAATAACAGATTTCATAAGATATATTACAATTCACATGCAATAAATTCCGATGACTTACAGTGTATTCACAGATTTGTGCACCCATTACTACAATAAATTTTAAAGCATTTACATCACCCATTAACAGTACCCCATTTCCTGATTTACCTACCCCTCCTTTCTACTTCCCTTCTGGTGACCAGTTTGTAATCAGTTTTGTAGACCAAAAGTTTTTTTTTTGTTTTATTTAGTTCATCTGTTTGATTTCTCTATGTACTACATATTAGTGAAGTCATACAGTGTTTGTGTTTCTCTGACTAATTTCACTAAACATAATATCCTCTATACCCATTCCTCTAGGTCCATTGTTAAAGTGGTAAGATTTCATCTCTTTTTGTACCTAAATAATATTCCAGTGTGTGTGTGTATATATACATACATATATACATATATATGCACTGTTATATATACATTGTTACATACACATTACATACACTGTTACATATACATATATATGCACTATATACACACATATATATGCACTGTCAGTGTGGTTATACAAGAGAGGAACCACATTTCTTTCTACTTGTAACAGTGACTTGAAACAATGGAAGAATTCTAGTGACTATGGCACATGGTTGAGGCTTCTGGCCAAAGGGCAAGATGCAAAAAAATGGAGATAGCTTTACCCACCCTGTCTAGAGTAGTTGACTATGGGGGTGATATGATAGAAGTGTTTCCATCCTCTCTGGACAACAGTGCATGTATGTGTGTGTACACACACACACACACACACTCATATATATATATATATATATATATATATATATATATATATCCCAAATTTGCCCATTTGACAACTTAAGTTGTTTGTAGTTCTTGGCTATTATAAATAATGCTGCAATAAACATAACACATAACTCTTTAAGTTAGTGTTTTTGTATTTTGGGAAAATACCCCAAAGTACATACATAACTGGATCATAGGGAATTTCTATTTTAATTTTTTGCAGAATATTGCTTTCTGTAATGGCTACACCAATTTGTTTACTACTAACAGTAGTAAAGGCTCACTTCTCTCCATATGCTCTCCAACACTTGTTTCTTGACTTATGGATAACAGCCATTCTTATGTTGTTTGGATTTGAATTCCCCTAGTAATAGGAAATAATAGTTCATTAATAACTTTTCATGTTTGTTTGTTTTATTATAGTTGAATCTTATAAACTATATATTTTAAATATTAGACCCTTATAAGACCTATGATATACAAATATCTTCTTCCATTTAGTAGGATAACCTCATTTTGATGTAAGTTTCTTTTGCCTTACAGAGGTATTTTAGTTTGTTGCTGTCCCATTTATCTATCTTTGGTTTTGTTTCCCTTGCCATTGGAATTGAGTCCTCTAACACATCTCTAAGACTGATGTTAAAGAAAACATCACCTGTGTTTTCTTTTATATATTTTATGATTTCATGTTTCACATCAAGTTTTCAATCCATTTTGAGTTAATTTTTGGATATGGAGTTAGATAGTGGTCTAGTATCACTCTTTTGTACATGGCTGTCCAGTTTTCCCAGCACTGTTTATTGGAGAGATTTCCCTTGTTCCATTTCAATTTCTTGGTCCCTTTATTGTAAATTTGTTGTCCACATGTATGTGTTTTTACTCTGTGCTCTCAATTCTGTTCCAATTATATTTATTTCTATTTTTATTCCAGCACCCCCCAGTTTTAATCCCTATCACTTTATAATATAGTTTGAAGTTGGGGAGTATAACCTCATTTTTCTTTTTTCCCCAGAAATGATTTTATTTTGGGGGTCTTTTATCACTTCAAATATTTCATGATTTTTTTTACTGTTATGTAAAGAATGCTACTGGGAGTTTTTTAAGGATTGCTTTGAATCTGTATTGCCTTAGGTAATGTAGCCATTTTAACAATCCTAATTCTTCCAGTTCATGAGCACAAAATGCCTGTTCCATTTCTTTGTGTCTTTTTCTATTTCTTTCAACAATGTTATATAGTTTTGGCATACAGGTCTTTCATTTTATGATTAAATTTATTCAAAGGTATTTCTATTTGATGAGATCATAAATAAGATTATTTTCCTGATTTCTCTTTCGGCTGTTTCATTATTTGCATATAGATATGCAACAGAATTTTGTATATTAATTTTTTAGCCAGCCACTTTATTGTAAGCATTTGTTATTTCTAATACTTTTTTGCTGGAATATCTAGCATTTTCTGTGTACATTACCATATCATCAGCTGATAGTGATCATTTTCTTCTTTGTTTCCAATTTGGATACTTTTTGTACCCTTTACTTCTCAAATTGCTCTTACAAGGACTTCCAACACTATATTGCATAGTAGTTATAAGAATATACATCCTTGTCTTGTCCCTGGCCTAAGACAAAAAGCTTTGTTTTTCACCACTGAGTATAATGTTCACTGAAGTTTGTTGTATTTGGCCTTTATTAGGTTGAATTAACTTCCATTGTTGAGGGCTTTTTATAACAAAATGCTCACTTTTGTCAAATACTTTTTCTGTATTTATTGATATGATCATATGATTTTTGGTTTTCCTTTGTTAGTATTATGTGTCACACTTTTTATTTGCTTATATTGGATCATTCTTGCAGCCCTGGAATAAATCTCACTTGATCATAGTGTATGATTCTTGTAATATATTGTATTTAGACCACTGATACTTTGTTGAGGAATTTTGCATCCATGTTCATAAGAGATATTGGTCTGTAATTCTTTATTTTGTGATATCAGGTTTTGGAATCAGGTTAAAGTTGGCATAATGGCATGTGTTTGGAAGTTTTCCTCCTTAATGTTACAAAAGAATTTGAGGGCCTCCCTGTTGGCGCAAGCGGTTGAGCGCAGTGCTGTGAAGCTGTGCGCAGCCTCTGCAGTGCCGAATCAATTCCCGCCAGCCACAGAGCAACCCACAAGGCAAAGCAGACCTCTCCTGTCTCACCTGCTGCTCCCCTCAGCAAAGTATTTCAGTCAGTCGGCCTGTTCTGTTCCCCACTCTGTCTCTGGTGAATCCTCTCACCTTCCCATACATCTGGCCTGTACCCTGGTTCTTGTACAAATATATAAATCTTTAAAAAAAATAGTTAAAAAAAAGAATTTGAGAATTATAAATATTAATTCTTCCTGGAAAGTTTGGTAGATTCAGGAGTGAAACCATCTGGTCCTGTGTTTTGTTTCACAGGATGAGTTTGATTACCGTTGCAACTTTGTTACTTGTAAAGCTTCTATCTAGGTTTTCTCTTTCTTCCTGATTCACTCTTGAAATATGTGTTACTGAGAATTTGCTCATTTCTTCTAGACCTGTCCAATTTGTTGCCACATAAAGCTCTTAATATTCTCTTATGATCCTGATTTCTGTAATATCTGCTGTAACTTGTGTTTCATTTCTGATTGTGCTTACTTGCATTTTCCCTTTTTTCTGCTTTGTGAATCTGATTAAAGATGTCTATTTATTAATCTTTTCAAAGAACCAACATTTGGTTTCATATTTTAGATTATCATTTGAGAATTATGAATATTAATTTATATTTTGTTTTTCCTTGTTTTTCTTTCTACTCTATTCTTTATTATTCCCTTTCTTCTTCTGAATTTTGATTTTGCTTTTTCTTATCTTCTAGTTCTTTTAGGTGTAATATTAGATTGCTTTATTTGTGATTCTTGTTTCCTGTGGTAGGCCTGCATTATTACAGATGTCTTTCTTAGTACTGCTTTTGATGCATCCCATTGTCTCTGATAAGTTATGTCTTCATTTACATTCATCTCCAGGTATTCTTTGATTTTACCTTGATTTCCTCATTGACCCAGCTGTTCTTCAGTAGCACATTGTTTAGTCCACACAAATTAGTACCTTTCCCCTCTTTCTTCTTTTGGTTGATTTCTAGTTTCATACCGGTGATGAGAAAAACAATTCTTGCTATGATTTCGAGCTTCATAAGTTTATGCAGACTTTTATGTGACCTGTTATATGGTATATCTTTGAAAATGATTTGTGAGCACTTGGTGAAGATAGATAGATTAGATAGGTAGATAATTTCTTTTCAAATGGTTTAAATGTTACTTCTCAAATCCAACTTTATCCATGGATTTTCTTAGCAAACGATCATGAAATAGTAAAATTATAACAATAATAGTCATAGCCACTTAAAGTTCATGAACACTTACATTGAGCCAGGTACTATACTCATTAATGTATTATGCAAAGCATTTCATTTAATTTTCAAATAACCCAGGCAGAATGAGATGATCACTGTCATTTTTTATCATTAAAAACTGGGTTACAAACAAGGTCAATAAAATTGTCAAATCACATTAGTAGTTAGAGAAGGAGACTTGCAACAGAATCTTGTTATCTAACTCTTGACCTACACTGTCCAATGCATGTAACCACTGAGCACTTGAATGAAATGAACTTTAAGTAAAAAATGTAAGCTGGATTTCATAGACTTAGCACCCAAAACTATAGAAGTTATTTTAATAATATTTTATAGATTCCCATTGAAATGATAGTGTTTAGATTATGGGTGAAATGAAATATAACTGAAATAAAGTTTGCCATTTCTCCTCTCTGTTTAGTGTTTCATGACTGCCTTAGTTAGATTTGAACAAATGCAAATCTTGAATCCCACCACTAGAGATTCAGATCTCCAGCTCTGGCGTCATATTCATTGTTGGTGTGTTTGAAGATTTCCACGGATATTTTTAATGATAGCCTAGTGTCAACAATTATGCTCTGTGCTATCTGATACCCAACTTTACTCAGGACAGCCCCAATGATAAAGCTGAAAGGGCTTTAGTAGACTGGACTTCCCATAATGTCAATACAGATCAAACACTGAAAGTTTCCTATAAACCATCAGGTCAAATTTTCCCCATTGCCAAGAAAATAGCAGTTTATTATTCAAAGTCACATGTTTTGCTCTAAGAATATAACTTTGCCAGTGAAGAGTGAATCCTTAGTAGCCAAACTTAGGGTTAAAAGTATGGATTGGGGGACAGTTATAACAGGTTCAGGAAAAATGAGTTCTCAGGCCTTTTAACTGTAGAGGAAGAAGCCAAAGATTGGCTTTACCTTGGCCTTGAAAACCTGCCAATGGATTTATTTTGATGCAATTTGCTTTTTTACTTATAATTTATTTGTGGTAGAAATAGCACTTGGAAAGCCAGGGCATGTTAGACATATCAATGAGAAGACCCAAGGTTTTTCATTTTTTTCAAAATGTGTTTTATAGCTTTCACTTATCTATAGTCAGCCAGAGCTGTACTGTTTGGAAAGGAGGGAGAGAGATAAGGAATTATTACAGGGAAGGCTTATATTTGGTGGGGAGTACAGGGGAAAAAAAGGAAATTGCAGGTTGCAAATAAATGTGCTTATGAATTTAAACTGTTATTTCCCCTTAAATATCAAATTTTATGGATTAATGCACATCTAAGAACACTTTGCATGGAAATAAGATAATATATAATTTTGAATATCAACATTTTATTATGAAGTAATTAGTTTTCTCTTTCAATTTTTTTTTAAATGGTGCCCTTCTACAAAGGTCTGCAAAGAGCAACAGAATTAGTCCCTGGGTTTAGGACCCTGAGCCAAGAAAAGTGCTGTCTCTTTTTACTATTACACCAGGCAGAGGTTCAACTGGTAAAATGTCATTAGTCATCCAACCCAGAAGCTGTTGAGTTCAACAAAGAACTTGAGTGCCCTCCCCTGTGTAGACCAACTATGAATCAGGAACGGAGAGGCAGGTATAGAGATGATATCCTTGCCCTTGAGGGGCTTTCAGTCTGGACTTTCAGGAAAGACATACATGTGTTTTTGGTCCAGCATAAGGCAATTATGGAAAACTATAATAAGAATGTGGAAAGATTTGAGAAGATTTTCTAGTCTGAGTATTCATTTATACTGAGTTTTTATGGATTAAAGAATATATTAGTGTGCTAGGGCTGCCCATAACATTGGGCCACAAACTAGTGGGTAGACAGCAAAATTCTGTTGTGTCACTGTTCTGCAGTCTACACTTATAAGATCAAAAAGACTAACAGAGTCCGTTTAGTCTGAAGGCGGTGAGTCAAAATATGTTCCTTCTCTCTGTCCTAACCTCTGGTGATTTTCTAGCAATCTTTTGGCTTCTTTGATTTGCAGCTATGTCACTCCAGTCTCTACCTTCATCTCACATAGCATTTTCCTTATGAGTATGTGCATGCATGCATTTCTGTCTCTGTATCGAAATTTCTCCTTTTGATAAGGACACAGTAATAGTGGATTAGGGCCTATCCTACTTCCCTCATTTTAAATGATCTTCTGCAAAAACAAACAAAAACTTCTATGCACAGAAGAGCATATTCAGATTAGGATTAGTACTTTGGCATCTTTGGGAGACCCAATTCAACCCTTAATGGTGGGAGTTCTGCACGTAGGGAATATAATGGAACTTCCCACAGTGTTAAAGATATGGAACATTTCAATATCTGATCATCTCATCTCCTCTGCACTCAGATGGCTGACCTGGAAGTCCTCTAAACAATGTCTGATATGTGCCCCACCTTTTCAATATGAATTTGGTCTCATTGATTTTATGGTGAGGATCCATTTCATTGTCTTTTTTGTCAATAGTGAGTAGTAACAGGCCAGTTAACTCTTCCTTCTTTTTTGTCTTCAAGTTAAATAGTGTTGGAACCCTGGTTCCAACATTCTAAATATTTTTGTCTTTCCTTCAATTATATTTCCTAATTAGGGTTAATTTGCAGTTCATTGCAAGTTCCTAATATTTTAATCTATGCCAGTCATTTGTTGATTTTTAGGAACAAATTGTAAGAGGTCTTCTTTATCTAAGAATAATTTAATGCTGGAATAAACCTACTTAAGCTTAATCCAGTTAAATTGAGGACAAAAGAGTCAGAGGACACAATCAAAGAGAGACTGACCTACACAGATTATGAGGTTGACATGATGAATGAAAATAAATGCTTAGAATTAGGCAAGGAAAAATATTGCTGTAGTGACTGATTTCATAAATAAGGCATTCATTAGTGAATATTGTTGTATTATGATGACTTTGCTTCTTTACATAGACTTTTAACAATGGTGTCTCAGATAATGAACACTTGGATAGGAAGGAGTCTCTGTGGTACAGTTAGGTTGAATTTTAGGATGAAATATCAGTATAATCTTGCTTCCTTTTGACACCTAGTAGTGTTACCACAGACGGTGTGATTTGCATATTTTGAATATAAGATTGTCTAGATGGAGAAGCTTTTGCTCTTCTATATGACTGACAAATATGTGTGTGTGTGTGTGTGTGTGTGTGTGTGAAACAGAGAGAGTGGGAGACAGGGAGGTGGGAAAAGAGGTAGGGGGAGAGGAAGAGACATTACTTGCATGACTACACATTAGGGAAGTCATTCTTGAATTTGGTGTCTTAAGGCTTTGTTAAAACTGGTGTTACAAAAGAAAATTTCCCAGGAGGGCAGTGGAATCCTCAAGCCCCATGCTTGGACGGAATGTTGATGTGCCTTTTAGAGGATTGCTCATTGCCTCACACATAAGGACTTGGAGCCCACACGATCACACAGCTCCACCCTTAATATCCAGAGGGAAGTGGTATAAGAAGACTGAATCAATGATTTTCTTTTGGTATCACATTTCTTTTGACAATGTCAGAAAAAATTGTTTTTGGAGAAACTTCTAGAATTCTAAAGATTTACAATTTCCAAAAGCCTAGTTGTCAGGCAAATTTGCGTAACTGGACCTAATTACTGTCTACTTTAGTAGATAACACTAACCCACAGGTTTTCCAAGGATTGTATCTCTAAGAATCAGGATCACAATTTTCTTCTCAAAGAATATCTGTGAGGGAGAGTGTGAAAGACATAGTCCAAGCCCCAAGAAAGACCACTTGCATTACATTCATCAAAACATCTGGCTAGGGAGTTCACAACTATTAGTTTAAAAAAAATCAGCTATCTAAGATTTGGAAACAACCCAAATGCCCAAAAATAGATGACTGGATCAAGAAGATGTGGTACATATACACCATGGAATATTACTCAGCGTTCAAAAAAGATAAACACATGCAATTTGCAGCAACATGGATGGCGCTGGAAGGGATCATGCTCAGTGAAATAAGCCGGAAAGAAAAAGAAAAAGAAAAAGAAAAAGAAAAAGAAAAATACTGGATGGTCTCACTCATAGCAGGAATCTAGAAAACTTAAATAATGGACCAGGAAAAAGAATAACTATAAGAAAGAAAATATCAAAATCAACAAATAACTATGAATAAGAGACACTCTATGGGGGTGGGGTGTGGGAAAAGGAGGGCTTGGGGTAAAAATAAGGAGGTTGTAATTGTATGGGGAATATAAAAATAAAATTTAAATTAAAAAATAAATAAATAAATAAATAAATAATAAAATCCACTATCAAGAGTAAAAAGTACAAGAAACCTTTATTAAAGAAAATAACATACAAATAGATTCCTCCAATACAGTTCTCAGGCACAGGCATTGTCACTGATTGCCTTCGTGAAGGTTTGTTTTTGCACAAGAGAAGTAGCATAGTTTAGAGTCCCAATTTTGACTTGAAAACTGGCTTCAGGAGAAAAGGAGAAGGGAAGAAAATTGGCATTTTTTACATCAGCTGTATACCATTATCCTAGATGGTAGGATTTATCCTAGATATATTGAACCCCTAAGTAAATATGAGGTTTGTAGTATTTTCCTCATTTTATTGATAAAAAAAATTGAAATGCAAGTCTGAAGAGGTATAAACCTATTCTCCTAAATTATATACAATGTTGTGAATCAATGTTACCTCAATTAAAAAAAAAAGTATATTCTTTTTTTAAACGGATGAGAGTGGATAGAAAGAGTTAGCTGTTGTTTTGTTTTTTTTTTAATTAATAAATTTTATTTTTATATTCCCCATACAATTGCAATCCCCCCATTCTGACCCCAATCCCTCCCCTCCCGCCCCCCACCCCCCAAAAAGTGTCTCTGGTTCATAGTTTTTGTTGATTTTGATTTTCACTTTCTTATAGTTATTCATTTTCCTGGTCCCTTATTTAAGTTTTCTAGATCCCTGCTATGAGTGAGACCATCCGGTATTTTTCTTTTTCTTTTTGGCTTATTTCACTGAGCATGATCCCTTCCAGCGTCATCCATGTTGCTGCAAATTGCATGTGTTTATCTTTTTTGAATGCTGAGTAATATTCCATGGTATATATGTACCACATCTTCTTGATCCAGTCATCTATTTTTGGGCATTTGGGCTGTTTCCAAAGCTTAGCTATTGTAAACAGTGCTGCTATAAACATAGGGGTGCAGGTGTTCTTTGGAATTGATGTTTCTGTGTTCTTTGGGTAAATACCTAGGAGTGGAATTGCTGGATCCTGTGGAAGCTCTATGTTTAGTAGGTCCAGAAATCTCCACACAGCTCTCCATAGTGGTTGGACCAGTTTGCACTCCCACCAACAGTGCAGGAGAGTTCCTTTTTCTCCGAGGTTGCGAGTTAGCTGTTGTTTAAACAGTGTAGCTGTTGTTTAAACACAGATGTACACACCCACCAACCAACATCACTGCTCCCTGAAGGAAGGGGAGTTTGAGGAAGACAAAGTTCTGCAAAGGCCAGCACTGGTCTTTTGCAGAATCTTAGGCTAAGACATTTGCCAAAAGGACTTTCTGCACAGGTCCAGTCTTGCTATCTGAAATTTTACCACAAAGTTACCCTGTCTAATTTCCATCTTTGTAATTGAAATGTGTTCCTATTAAAAGAAAGTGAGTCATGTGCATACAGAAAAGGAAATAACCCAAGTAGGAAGCTGGGAGGCAATAAAACTTTCTTTACTGATAATTACTTAACCAGAGGATGGTTTGGGCTCAAAAGGTGACTTAATCTATTTTTTATAAATGGGAATGCAAACCTGTAAACTTCCCATAGAATAATAACAGTTATCATAATGAAGGACCAATTTAATTTGCCAATGTTCAGCCATTTATTACCCCCAATGGCAATTATATAATGTTCAACCTAATATTTAATGGTTATTCTGTGTTGGAGACTACAACACACTCTATATCTTAACTTACAACTTCTCACTGAAGTTAATGGTAAACTCAAGTAAGGCATTTACTGCTTTCTGGAGGAGTTAGACTGAAGTGATAGAAGACAAGGTTGATTGGAGACAGTGCCTTCCAGTGCATAAAAGCTACATGACAGGAGCCCAGAGAGTTAATGGGACAACATTCATGGTTCCCTAAGAAGAGCTTATGCAGGTTCTCCAGTGGCCTCTAGCTCACCAAATTAAAGGTGTTTATTTCACTTGCCCTCTGAGAGCATTCAATAGGCTGTCCTTCTAGAAAAGCCTCTATGTTTTCTTCACAATACTATCATGTTTTGTTGTTATTGTTTGTTTCTCCTTGTTGTTTCCTTGCCTGGTTAACTGCTCCTTTTCACCTCCTCTCCAAGACCCTCTTCTACCTTATATGAACTTTTGGAGTACCTCAAAAATTTATCTCAGATAGTCTTACTATTCTTTATTTTCCCCTGGACTACCTTATAACACACTTTCTTTCAGTATATGTATATTCCCTAAATATTTATATCTGGAGTCTTGTCACCTCATCTGAGGTGACAAATCTCCATAATTAAATCTACATAATTAAATATCCACTTTACATATCTACTTGGTTATCTTATTGTCTACATCCAAAGCTGAGTTTCATATCTTTCCTTCCAAGTCTAATCCTCCTGCACCATGTTTTTAGTTACTAGCATCTTCATCTAGTCCTTACGTATTTCAGCCTAACTACCTTTCATTTCCATCTTTTTACTCTCGACTATGGTTATCACTAATGTCATACAAACATGTATCATGCCTTAACTGATGATGTCATATTCTCCTACCTTGACTCTGTGTCTCCCTTACCCTTCTAATCTTTTTTCCTATATTGCAAAGAAATATAAATAATACCACATCACATTGCTCACCTTTCAAATCCTTCAATACTTTCTTGCTTTGGTAATGACCTGTTCATTGTAAAGTATGTCACCTTTGCCTCTACTTTGCTAAGCTGCTAAGGACAAGTAAAACAGGTGTGCAGATGCCCTGCAATAGAAGACACCTCCCAGATTCTTCATGAAATTTTATCTCCTAATACATGACCTTTGCACAAGTTATTTTCTTCTCCTATCCTACTCTCCCTGTCTTCATTCCTCTTGTCTCCTGAGATCCTGAATTTATACTTCAGGTCTCTGATCTCTGGTCTCTCTGAATAGAACAGTTTTCTGTATTAAATGCTTTTGTAGAATTATCGAACTCCTTGTTATAACATATTACATTTGGCCTGTCTCAGGTTCCCTTTATTCAGATAGGAAATTGAAGTTTATAAAGGAAAAGTAATAAATCTGTGGTCATTCATGTTAAAAGTAGCTAAAATTAAAGCCAGATCTATAATTGCCAGATTGCCAGGCCTTTGCTTCTATACCTCTTATGTGACACTCTCTGAATCAAGGGCATTGATACAATGATACAATCATCATTGTAACTACACCTGGCTCTATAAATTCACTCACAGTCTTTAAAGTTTTAATTTCACTCTTGATTTAAACTCAGAATTGATTTTGTAAATTTCCCCAGGCTATATTTGACTAACTTCAAATAAGAACAAAACACCACATAGATTTTATGTGGAAATCATTCTGTTTAGAGGATACAGTTTTGTTTATGTTTAGTAGATGTTTTTATCCATCATTTTCATAATCCTTTATAATATAGAGGCAGGGTGGGGTAGGTTACAATAGGCAAGTCATGTTTATTCAATTATAATCATCCACTCACAGGAACTGAGAGTTCCTGAACCAATCCCTCATAATTAGTATAGCTACTTATTTGTTTCCAAGTTCAGATGGAAATTTTAATGAGCTAACAAACATGGGGGTGGAATGGATGACATTCTTTAAAATGATAATATACCCAAAAAATGTCTCAGTGACACATATTTTATTTCTTTAATTTGAATCTTTCCAAATGTAAATGTCAACTAAAGTTTGCTGGGGTCACATGATTGCTGGTCTCCATTTATTCAGCAATGTGGATAAAGTGATATTACTTTTAGGTTTTACTTTCTCTTTTCTGGTACTTTAGTCTGAATGAAGATATTGATGATGAAAATAAAGCCTAGGAAGGAAGAGAAGAGAGCATAGTTCTTATAAAATTTTGTTTCCAAAATATTTCCACAGAAAAAAAGGAACTAGAAAATGAACAATCATATTTAAGGCACGAATTCGGTACATGGTCTCAGGGAAAAAAAAAAAAAAAAAGGTTCCAGAATTCAGGCTCTGTATATGTTGGTCTCCATCTAGGTCTGTTGTTTGTCATACTAACTTGCCTAGCTAAAAAGAGAGTAGTCCAACTGAGTCTGCAGGTAGAGGAACACTGCAAGTCATGGGCTCATTTCCAGTGACCTAGGAGCTTATGGGACATTTTGGAAGCACCCAGAAAGCCCTAGTACAAAGAATTCTGTGTCTATGAGCCAACACTCATCCTGGTTTTCTGACTGTGGATGGCATCAGTGACTTGAGTGAACTGGGGCCGAACATAAAACCACCTGCTCTGCATGGCATAGGCATGCAGAGCATTGAGAATACAGGACAAATCCAATCTAGACATCCTGAACATCACCCAGGAAACCAGGGTACACAGGCAGTGTGGAGAGAAGCTGAACCATGAAGGTATCTGTCTGTCTTATAGGCAGTTCTTGCTGAGGCTAGCGAACAATTTTCCTTATGACCCTTTGCCCTCTGTAAATGATATGAGTGCAAATTCACAATATGAAGGCAGGTGTAGAAGACAAAGCCCCAGTGAGAGGATTGAGAAGAGGAATTCAAGAATGCATGGGGTCAGTTACACGTAGTCAACTCAGGAAAGGAGGATTTGTTTAAAGCCTGGGAGAAACATGTTATGAATAAGGAAGAAGTGTTAAACCTTAAGAGCATCCCGGGGTGAGAGTTGATGTATCATACACAGCTTAAAGCAGAAAATTGTGATACAGGCAGGGATATATATTTATTCACTGGGCAACAAGTCTTTGTGTATCAATTATGTGGGAAGCTCTGCACTAGGTGCTAGGGAAACAGTGGTGAGTCAAATGAATAAATCAACAAAAAAATGTGGCCCCTGTACCAATGATGTTTGCAAGTATAGTGCAGGATTTTTTTATCTGGTGACATTTAATTTGAGATCAAAATGGTGAGTAGGCATTTTAAAGACAAATATGGGAACAATATTCTAGGGAGAGAAAGAGAATAGCATATATCAAGGTTCTGACGAATTAAAGGTTAGACATATTAAAAGAAAAGAAGAGAGGCTAGTATAGGTGAATGGCCTCATAGCAGGCAGTTCCTTTTAGATCATATTAAGGGTTGAGATATTTTTATAAGTTTAATAGAGAACCAATAACAAACTTTTAAAGAAACATCTAAGTCTAGATCTATTTGTATGCATTCATTCATGTACATATATATATATATACAAGCATGCATGTAATTTAATATAACTATTAAAAAGTTTATATTGCTTGCTATATGGAGAATGGCTTATAGGAGCAAAATCATAAAAGGAGGCTAGAAGACTATGTGCTATTTTATTGTCTGTATATTCTCTACATATGACCTATATTCATTTATTTTCCAGGATTAATATTTTTACAACTATAAATGTTATAAAGTAAATCACTTAAAATTTACTATTTTATACATTCTGACATATTCAGCCAAGAAAATGTCACTCGTATCTCAGATAAGGTACATGTCTATAACTCCTGAAAGTCTCCTCATGTCACTTTCCTCCATCATATCCCACTCTGACACCACAAATCCACTTGCATGTTTTCCCTTACTGTGGATTAGTTTTGTCCCAATTTGAGATCTACTAAGTCAATAATCCTGGGGACAGCGGGAAGTAGGTGACAGTGTGTACTTCAATACCTCTTAAAGTGACTCCAGTGCACACAAATGTTTGAGAACTACTGCTTTGTAGTAATACAAGAAGAATAGACACAGATGCAGTTAATGTTGCATATATTTTGTGTATATAATGGAGATGATTTCTTCTATTCAGACTTCCTCTCCTGTATAACATGTATGGAAGATCTGAGAGTAAGGGAGGGAGAGTAAGTCAGATGTTTGAGTTGTGTGGAGAATGTATGGATAATGATCAGGAAAATGTAGAAGCAGGTTGATGAGATTTTTAGTCACTATTAGATGTTGACTTAAGCAATGTGATTGTCAGCCTTTATTGACATCTGTCTTCTGAGTTATGTAGAGTCTCTCCCAGTTCTGAGCTTCTCAAGGTAGAGGCATGAAGAAGGCAGTTTCTTGAATTCATACACAGCTATTTTAACAAATGGATAAAAGGAAGGGAGAAAGGGATACACTAGGTGAAGGTTTTTACAAGAGAATGAATGGTTGTAATCATGGATCATGGTCTCTGTGCTGTATAAAAAAGGGAAACAAGGAAGATGAGTAAGAGAAAATTCTGAGCCTATGGAAAAAATGGTTTTGATGAGATAAAGTACTGTTTCAGTAGACATACTGTAGAAAATGAGCTGAGAGTGTAAATGGTAGTGGCTTAAAAGTGTAATGGTTGTTTTTGAAATTTTGTTGTTTGTTGTAATAAGCTCCAGGATATAACCTTGGTAACATAGGAAGTGATTTCCATGCCAGATCACTGATACTGAAGAAGTCGTATAATCCGTGAGTAAAATATTCACATGCATATTCAAGTTCTCTTTCACTAGTGATGTCAATCATATAGCAGGTAGATGAAAGGGACACTGACAGCCAAGGACCAAATCAAAAAACACAGTGGCATCTGTAGTATATAAAATAAATTAGAAATCATCACTGGCACAGAAAATTTCTGATGAACGCATATTTTTTTTCTCTAGCAGATTATTTTGAGCCCCATCATAACTTAAAAAATGTATGTTCCTGGTGCATCCCAAAGTCATGGATATATTTTGATAATAAGAATCATAATTGTATTATCAGTGTATGATTGCTGATTTAGCCATATAAATACAAAAAATAACAGCTATTCTAGAGAGCATTAAAAAGAAATTAAATCATAACTTCCTTATGTTTTTCTATCATGACAGGAACAAAAAAGTTTGCTTTGAAAGAACCCTACCAGCTCAGAAGTACAAGGATGAAGGTTGTCTCTGCTGTGCCCTGCTAACATCCATTGTAATTCTGTTTTTCAAATTCACAGAGAGTGAAGAAGTGTATCAAAGGCAGGTGCTGTCAATTTCATGTATCATCTTTGGAATTGTCATCGTGGGCATGTTCTGTGCAGCATTCTACTTCAAAAGCAAGTAAGACCATTTCTCTCTAGTGTTAAAAGGTTACTTCTCAGAGGAAGTACTTTAAGTTCTCAGTCTGCTCCAAGGAGGCATCTTGTGCAAATGGGTTCATCAAACATCCACAGATGACTTAGAATCTTTTTAGACTGTGGTGAGGGTATACAGCAAGTGTATGTATGTGTGTGTGTTTTGTGTGTGTGTGTATGTGTGTGTGTGTGATGGGGGGTTATCTTTGATACACATAATTGTAATTCCTCTCCATGATGATGAATATTCTCTTTATTTTGCACTTTGTGATCACTTGTCTAAATTAAAGGCTCAGTGGGGCCTGCCTGTCACTAAGGGGTTATTTATTCTGAATAAGCCAAAATGTCAACCATATATAGCTTTTTCTGATAAAGCAAAACAAATCACAATTTCCCTTTCATAATGTTTTTACCTAATACCCATAAAAGATTTTTGTCAAATATGAAATATGAATACTATAAAATATATTTTGTTTTATCAGTTGGTATGCACATCTCAACTGTGTTTTATCATTTCTTTGCTAAGAAACCAGATCTTCTGCAGAGAAAGGTGATTATTTTTAACTAATAAAAATATATACATACATATAATACATATATATATTCCATATGAAGTCTGACAGGGACATTTTATTTATGGAAGTGGCATAGTCTGCACTTAAAGTGAGAAATGTAGATAAAAACCATTAAATCCCTCGGTTTCTTGTAAGGCACACATATCTTAAGAAATTGGCACAGATTCTGTTCTTACAGCTTGTCTGAAATCCAAGCCAATGTGTAATCGCTTTTCATCAGACCTATATTTTTCTACTCATTTGCTCTTCTAAAAATGGATCAATTTCCAGATATAGTCTGTGATCCCTGTCTGCGTACCATGTATGTTGATCTTTAAAAAGGACAACAATTATGATCTAAAAAAAATAATAATAGATACTTGGACTTAGACCTAGAATTAGCAACTATTATTTTTAATAAACTATTTCAAAATAGGTTCAGATTTTTGGATGACTAAAAATAATACAGAAAATAATACAGAAAAATCCCCTATCCCCTACACCCAGTTTCCTCTGTTATTAATCTCTCACATCAGTACATTTCACTTGTCAAAATTAATGAAACAGTATTGCTGCAGTATTACTAACCCAAGTTCATATCTTCAACTTTTCTTAGTTTTTACCTAATGTGTTTTTTGTTACAGGATCCCATCCAGGATTCCACATTACATTTACTTGTCACATCTCCTAGGCAACTGTTGCTTGTCACAGTTGTTAGTGTCCCCATTTTCAACACTTACTCTTTGTCAGGGAATTAGGTTTTGCATGTATCATCTTCCAAAGCTCACAATAAATACAATTGTGCATTATGGCCAAACATTTTAAATAATATCAGTATTCATTTAAAAATGCTAATATAGGGCCTCCCCTGGTGGTGCAGGCGGTTGGGCACTGCTATCTGAAGCTGACTGCAGCCTCTGCAGCTGCGGTTTGATCCCGGCCAGCAGGCAAGGGTTCCACATGGCGCGGCAGACCTCTCCTGTCTCGCCCGCTGCTCCTCTCAGCAGTGTATTTCGTCAGTCTGCCTGTTCTGTTCCCCACTCTGTCTCTGGTGAATCCTCTCACCCTCCCCCGAATCTGCCTGTACCCTAGTTCTTGTATAAATAAGTAAATAAATCTTTTTTAAAAAAACACCACACAGTAGGTGGGTTCTTGAAATGTCCACCATATCATATGGGCACACACAGCACTCCTGTGGTCTGGGGACACTGCTTAGAGAGAATCAGGGCAGCCTGCTTGGTGCAGCCCATGGGATGCTGTGTTCTCCAGGGGAGACCATGGGGCCAGTGGTCAGGGTTTCACATGCACTAGCCATACCCATTTTTAAATTATTAGGTTGCCACTTGTTTGTTTTGTATTACGAGGCAAATCACATCCAACCTCTTCACCTGTTTCCTTCCTGGTAAAATATGATTAAAATACCTACCTCATAGAATTTGTTAACAATTCAATGGAATAATACTGCAAAAGCACAGCATAGTGTTTACAAGAGTAAATACTCAGGAAGGCTTGCTGTTGTTAGCATTTAGCTTTCCACACTGGAGCACAGAGGCTGGGGCACTACAAAGTGAAGCGTGTGCCCTGGAGCACGAGAGGGGTAATCAAACTCGGCAGGGTGTTCGAAGGGCTCCACACAAGTGTACAAGAAACAAATTGTATATTTAACAATAAGCAAATTACTATGAAAAAGTAGTTAATCACCTATTTTTAGAGTGTAATTTGTACTTGTACCACATTTAAAGGAAAGAATGTTTATGACTAACACAAAAATGGAGAGCAGCTGGGTAGCTAGAGGATTTCCGTCTTCAGGGCTGTCAATCTCTCCTTCCCTGGGCAGCAAATGGACTCTGAGAAAAATGTCTCCTTTGGGGGCTCAACAAGGTGTCAGCAGGTTTAGTGGAACACAGCTCAATGCCACATTCATGATGGGAGGCTCAGAGAACTCAGCCAGTAGGGGAAGACTAATAAAGATGTTGTCTCTATGCCTGCCCAGCTGGTACATTTTTATTAAAACATGAATAAATAAGGAAATGTATATATAATTAAGCAATAAAAAAATGAACAAGATTTATTTTTTACAGAGACCTTTTTCTAGTACTATTCCAGTATGGTCTTCCTTTATTTTACTTTGTCTGAGAGGAATGCCACATCCCAGACCAAGCCCCTAATCTGTAGTACTGAAAGCAATGTAAGTTCTTATAGCATCCTGGCATGATTTTTTTTTTATGCTCATTCATAGAATTCTAATTTCCCTCCCAAATCTGGGGGGGGGGGGAAAACTGAATAGGTAGATCTTAGTTTTCATACATACCATAAAGTTATACACACATACACACACACACAATTTTTTTTTATTTCATTTGGAAGTCCCAAGTCTTCCAAAATTCTAGGGCTTCTCTATCATTTGTTGACAAATAAATTCACTTAAAAATCTCAGTTCTGGGCCTCCCCGGTGGCGCAGTAGTTGAGCGCTGGGTTGCGAAGCTGCCCGCAGCCTCTGCAGCGCCGGTTCAATCCCCGGCCGCTGGGCAAGGGTCCCACATGGCGCGCAGACCTCTCCTGCCGCCCGCTGCTCCCCTCAGCAGTGTACTTCGGTCCTTCTGCCTGCTCTGCTCCCCGCTCTGGCTCTGGTGAATTCTCTCACCCTCCCGTGCTTCTGACTGTACCCAGTGCTTGTATAAATAAATAAAAATAAATCTTTTTAAAAAATCAATAAAATAAAAAAAAAATAAATTAAAAAAATAAAAATAAATAAAAAAAATTAAAATCTCAGTTCTGTCTACTGGGATGTATAGTTTCTGCCTGGAGAGAGTTATGACTTAACCTCAAAACTCACATTTGTTTAGTCATTTCTGTTTGACTTCCCACAGTCCCTCAGATCTGCCATTCCAGTTCTTTCTTCACTCTATTGTCACCTTGACTTCACCAGAGGAGTATTATAGCAAATTATTAGCTGATGAAAGTTTGAAGTAATAAGATGAGATAGAAATAAGCAACACTTTCTTGAATTTAGAGAGTATTCTGAGTAAATTGAACCTCCAACAGCTCTAAAGAATACAATAAATTTTCTTATTACTCCCAATAAACCCATATATTCCCATTAAGTAGTTAATAAAGCTATTGATTGAGCCTCTCAATCTGATTGATATGGCTCATATGACAACTATAAATTCTTCTAGATTTTCTTTTTGTTTTCAACTGATGTGGTTATGAAGTCTGAGGATGACTGTAGAAGTTCTTAATAGACTGAAAATGCATGACATGATTCAATTCTAAAAATGAATTGCAATAGGAGAAGGGATACACCAGGAGGCAGCAAGACAGATAATTATCACAACAGGGAAAGCAGAGGAGGAAAAAGCAGAATTGATGCCAGAGTAAAGAAAGATATGGAAGCAACCTGCCCTGCAAGGAAGTTATCATTGTCTAAGGGAGGAGATTTTACATCACAAAGAAATTGTCTTAAGACAGGCAGAGTGCTGTTAAGATTTTCTTCTTCAGTGAAGGTCTTAGTCTCCCAGTCGCTAATACATAATTGTGATAGAGCAGCTCTCTCCAGCTCATGCTGTGCCCTGACACAGCCCTCATATGATGACAGGTCAGTGTAGGGTTCTGAAGACCTAGACTTTCACCCCAACTTATGTGAGGCCTTTCCAATTTCAGAGGCCTCAGGGGAGTTGCTGAGATCTTTACTGAGACAGCATCACATTCCAGCTTTGCCCTCTGCCCACTCCTGTTGCCTTCCTTTTGCTACCACATGTGTTGATCCCAAAAGTCACCACTAATAATAATAATCCTGCATTCTTCTTCTATCTCAAATGTCTGCTTCCCCAGAACCCAACTTGCAACATAACAAATAATGTCTACCCACGGACTCGTGACATTTGAAGTTCTACAACTTACATCTTATTGTTTGGATGCATTAGGCCAATAAAACTTAAAACTCAGTGTGTTATACAGTGTTCACACTGCTCTCTGCAGAGATCTAATGGTATATCATGGAATCAGATGTGTCTTTCCTCTGTTCCCATTTGCTGGGGGAAGGAGGAAAGAGCTAAATATATTATAAGTGCTTGTGAGAAGGGAGGCATGATAGAGAAGGAGGCAAACTCAGGAGGGAAGTCCATTTATCCTGGAATATTAGTGACTTGAGTGAGAAGAGAGTAAAGGAAAGCAAACTATTACAAGTTTTAGGAAACACAAACATCCTTTAAAAGTTTACATTTCCCAGATATTGAATTTTGGAATTACTGAAAAATTAGTATTTTTACTATTTAATTCTTGGAGTAATTGTGTGCTTCCTCTTTGTCAAACCTCCTCTTACTGCTTCATGGTGATTTACCAGGGAGAACTTCCTGATCTCCCATTTGCTTTATCAGTGAATCCTTGATGGGATTTTGAGGCTGTGTGTGCTTCTTAACATGTTGATATGATAGATTTATTTTTCACAATAGGCTACAGATTAGCTGTTAGGAAGTAGAGAGACCATTATAACTGGATTAAAATAACCAAGAGTACTGGAGATAAAAGTCCCCCAAATAATTGAAAAGATAAAAGAAATATTTAAACAAACAATTACATCACATTGGTATTGTAAATTCAAAGGAGGCAATGATGCTCAGAGCCTCCAAATCCTGTCGCACATAATATGACTTGCTTGTGAGAGTTGCAATTAATATGATCTTCCTTTTATCTTTGGGCCAACGTTCTAATTCCTCTGCAGCATCTGCTCATACAACTGAGCTTGCTAAATGAGGAAGAAAGAAGATCAACACTTTACATGTGCTTTCACTTTAATTTCCTCACTATCCATGACAGCTTGCTTTTATAAACCCCATTTAGAGATGAGAAAACAGGGCCTCAGAAAAGTTAACAAAATCAATTATTTTGATTTAGAACATCAAAACAAAACTGATGGTCAATAGAGCAGGGATTCAAATGCCAGCCCCTCTGATGCTGCAGTCGATGCTCCATAGAGTGCTGCCTTCCAGGAGAAACTGCAAGAAATCACATTCTCCTCCATCTTTCACAGGAACCTTGGGGAAGAAGCGAAAGATTAGGGGGTTGCACGGGGAGTGAGACTACAAAGCTTTCTTTATGTGTGGTACACAGTTTTCTGCTGATAAATGGTTGTGAAGCTCTTGGGCGAAAGCATCTAATAAGGCAGTAATCTGTTTCAAACTTCTGGTATAACCATTGAATGACCCTTCTAATACTCACCCCACATATGCACTTTACTTGGAGTTTAAAAAATCCTCTCAGCTGAAAAGCTGTAGAACCAGAGACCAGTGAATTGACAGTTCTGTGTGGTTTTTGAAAGTGCAGAATATGCAGGCATTTCAAATTTAACCCTACCATTTACTAATTATATGACTCTGGGGAAATTATTGAATAACACTTTGCCTCAGTTTTCTCACCTTTTAGATGAGTACAGCATTGTGGCATCATCATACAGAATTATTGTGAAAAATAAATGAGTTGAGGGGCCTCCCTGGCGATGCAAGGGGTTAAGTCTCAGCACAATGAAGCTATTCTCAGGCATTGCAGCACGAGTTTGATCCCCAGCCAGGGAGGTGACCAACATGGCACAGCAAACCTCTCCTGCTCACCCCACTGCTCCTCTCAGCAGTGTATTTCAATAGATCTGCCTGTTCTGCTCCCTACTCTGTCTCTGGTGAAACCTCTTACCCCCCCACCCCTGCACCTCTGACCTGTTAAAAAATAAAATTTATGTTAAAAAATAAAATATTTTTTAAAAAAATAAAATAAATGAGTTGATGCATGTAAAATACTTAAAGTGATGCTTAGCACATAGTAGGTACTCTTTAACAGTTAACTATTGTTTTATTATTTGTGAGGCAGTTATAAATCTTCACATTCAGGGTTGATCCAAATGAGCTCTTTCTAAATTGTAAAAGAAAAAAATATGTACAGATTATAGCATATGTGAAAGTCATGTAATCAAGAAACGTATATTTAAATGTCACATATATAATGTCGCTTTGTAAGTGTGTGTTATATGTCACTGCCAGGTTCAAACTTGAGTTTTTCCCATTGACCATTTCTTCAGAGCATTTTCAACTTTTTGCCGCTGACACAGGGTTAGGGACCTCTTGTATTTAGGGGGCCAAGACAATACATTATGTTTCTGTCTGCCTTTGAAGGGCCATTGGATATTAATCCCTGCATGATGATAGCCTGCATTGGGTATTAAACCTGCATTATACCAGCTTCTCTTTAAATTGAGAGTATTTCTTGGGGTTGAAAATGAGAAAAAGTTTCTCTTTGTTAACTGAGGGTACCCAGCTTTAACAAATGACAAATATAGACATTGGATATGAATGAGCATCCAAAAATATGAATAGAATAAATTTATGCATTTATACATTTGTTTAAACCTACAGGAAACAAGCTAAACAAATCCAAGAACAGCTGAAAGAGCCACAAAATGGTAAAAACTACAGTCTTAAATCATCCAGTGCAATGGCAAAGTCAGAGAACTTGATGAAGAATCATGTCCAACTGCAGAATGTAAGTTAATGTCTGTGTCTCTCCTCCTGCAGCTCACCTCAGGGCACTCAGTTCAGAGTGGTTTGGGAGCCTGTGACCAGACTTATTGAATTTTTTTCAAATTTTTGTAGTGTTCTGCTTAAATCATCTTGCAGTTCTATGTGTGTGCGTGTGCACATGTGCTGGAAGAAAGAGAGAAAAATTCATTCTCAGCTCTTGATGACAATCCGCGGTATAAATTAATCTCTGGCATAAAAAGAGCTTCAGTTGTCTGTAAAGTAAACACTGAATCTTTACTTGGTATTAGAAATTGTGCTGGAAACCAAGGGATGTCATGTTCCCTCCTGTGTGGGAACTCATGTGTAGTACAAAATGCAAATACCAGAACCAGAGGGGATATGTGGACTGAGCTGTTTGACATTACAGCAGAGACTGATGAAGAAGAGACCAATGGGAATTGGGTTGGGTAGGTATGTTGTCTGACTCAAAACAAAGTCAGGTTTGAACTGGGTTTTAAAAAAATATAAAGTTTCATCAGACAGCCAAAGAGCTAAGGACAAGAAATTAGAGAAAACAGAAATAATAAGGCCACAAAATCCCAAGATTGCCTGGTATGTTCAGGAAACTCCAAGGAAAGGTGTATGAGAAAGCCAGGGTAGACTCACTCATGGTTCCAGAGTCTTCCTAACACCGGGCCTCAAAGAGACATCAGAAATCAAAGTTAAAAGCAAAATCTCCAATTCCAAAATTCTTTCTAAAAGTCGTTTTCATCATCTCTGAGATATATTTCAAAACACTAAATCAAAGGCAACCAAATTCTGCCTAAGACATACTGAAATATTCTCTTAGGGTAGCAGTTCTTTTCCCGTCCAGAAGATTGTACTTCCAGATTCTGAGGCACAAAACTGAAGAACAAAGGCCACGGTATAAACCTAGTATTTGAGCATAATAGGCAATCATCCAGGACATATTCACACCCCTCCAAATGCATAAATCACTGGGAATTTATATATCATTTGTAATTCTAAGAAATCATTACCCAGAAGTCACCATTATGTTATACACAACAGATGTACTTAGATGTTTATTGTGGGACTCATAAATCAGAATTGCTTCCCAGCAAAGTTTAGTTAAACTTTTATTCATGGCTATGTGTGGGGAATGCTCATTTCTGAAATAGAGGGAATCATTTTTCTAGTGATTTCTATTATCCCACACACTAAAACTCCTGCTGTGATAGCGGGTGTCACTTTCTTCGCAACTGCATCTAACAACGATAAACAAAGCCAATCACTGTTGCAGAAGAGGGTCCAGTGTGTATTGAACTCAACTTCTGTTCGTACATAGGTAACTGGGTGTTTTAAAAGGGGAAAGATGGAGTAGGAAGGGAGGAAATCTGGAGCTTGACAGAGTTAGGGAAATGAATATTTGAAAATTGGATGATTTAATAACAAAAATAAATTTGAGACTCTGTAAACTATACTGGCTTTAAGAGGTGGTGGGAGGGGCAGGGGAGGTGGGGGAGATAAGAGGACATGAACTGGTGGGGTTTTGGCAGAGGTTGAGCAGCATGTGCATATGGAGGGGGATGCTGTACCGCCAAAATCATATAATCATGTAAATGATCAGCAAATCAATAAAATTTGAGAAAGAAAAAAAAATAATGAGTCGGTCACTGTAAATGCTATTAAGAGAGCTGTGTCTCTCAGCTAGCAATTGCTAAACTTAGAATTCTATACTTTTATAGTGACCTGGAGATGAATATCTTAGCCTTCCTAATGATTACATTTTGAATAAATGGCTTTCAGGTCCTAGAGAAAGACATTCTTGAATTGTAGGCAATGGATATACCTCTCACAGAAAGAAGGTTTATAGTTGTAAGTCCTTTTTAGTGAGTGCTCTAAGAAAGTGAGGACAGGGCCTATGCTCAGGTGTTGGTCAGACTAAAGAGTAAATATTTTTGAGACCTTATTTTTTTTTTCTTCTTAGGTTGGCTTTTTAACAAGAGCTCCTGTCCCCCTAGGGATGTAACCTTGAGCAGTTAGAAACTATGTTAGAGTTCATTCTTTTGTTGTGGGGATGGGTGGATGAAGCAATTAGTCCTGAGAATCTATAAGCAGATTTTTATGAGCTAAACTTATTTAATTTTTTTTTATTGAAACAACAATTGTTTATAACATTGTAGATGATTTGGACCCCACAAATCATATACACCTGTTCAGATGTATGTTACACAAACACACCTACCACCAAAACACTTATAATTCCACCATAGTCCTCATTTTGTTCCATACTCCCACCTGGTATCTTCAAGTTTAAAGTCAAATTTCTAAGGGATTTTTTAAATTATTATTTTCTGTTCCTTTGTTTGGAGTCTTTATATTCCACTTATGTGTGGAAACATCATGTATGTTTTTCTCCTGATTTATTTTGCATTCATCCATGTTGTTGCAGATGGGAAGAATTAATATTTTGTGTAGCTGAATAGTGTTCCATTGTGTATATATTCCACAACTATTGTTGGGCACTTTAGGTTGTTTCCGTAATTTGGTTATTATAAATAGTGCTGCAATAAGCATACAAGTGCAATGAAAAAATATTTGCATTCTTAACAGTAACTCTACACTCATGTGCTCCTCACCACTCATTTGACTGGAATTATAAGAAAGATATTACCAGCTGTTGGAGTTCCAACTCTTGAAAGAATTTTGGTTGCATTTATTTTTTTCCTTTTCTCTCCTTCTTCCATCCCCTTCAGTATGTTTTCTATGTTAATACAGGACAGCAGCAGTAGATCGATCCTATAAGTCAGGTCAGATTCAACAAGATTGTTCTCTCAGGGGCCAAGATAGGGTGTGCAAAGGTATTTTCCTATGTTCATCCCAACTTTGTATAAAGAGAATATACAGGACATTTTTTCTTGAGTTGTGAAATGGGCAGCTAGGATAACACATTCCAAGGAATTATCTATCTAAAGAACTTCACAGAAATTAAGAGTTCAAGCAGAGAGTAGATACAAAGGGAAGGACATTTTGTGCATTTAAAAACCCTGAAAAAGGAGAGGCCAGCTGCATAGAAAAGTTATATGTATTATATGTGTGCAGCCATAGCATTCTACTCTCTGCCAACTTGGGCTCAAGGGACCACCTCAGCAGGTTTTAAAGAGACTAGACTAGTTTCTTTCCCAAAGGCAAGTATCCATTTCAGTACTGGAAAGTAATATGGGTCACTGCCAGCTTTGCTACACATTTGTGAACAAATTTTTTGCTAATTTAATAGGAAAAATGGTCTTTTATTTTTAAAATACATTTATTTGTAGTGTAGTATAATCTCTGTCTACATATTTCTAGTTATATTTCCTCTTTGGCAAATTATGCTTTTGTACATAATTTTGTTATAAGAATTATATAATAATTTGACTACAATTTTTCATGCCATATGTTATGGTAAGAAACACTAATGGAAAATCGATATAAATAACACACTAAAAAGGAACTGAAAAGTGTATTTGCTTCAATTCTGTGTTTAAGATATATAAGGTGATACATCTAGGGCATCTGTGCTTTGGAGGCCAGGTAGCACAAGTCTTCTTAGGGAGAGCAGTAAATCTAATGTGTGACTGAAATTTTCTGCATTCACATTTAAGTGCAAATATAATGAAGAAAGTTTGGGAAAGCATTTTTTCCTTTGTAGGTTCTGTATATTTTTTTTTTCCATTGGCAAGAGTTGGGATAAAGTACCAATGCAAAAAATAACAGCTAAAAATAATGAAATAATGACAATAGCAAATAATATGTACAAAGTAAATGTACAGAATCAGGCTAAAAAAATGTTAATACAGTGTCTCATTTAGTCTTAACAACAGCTCCTTAATTTATACCTACAGTGTTCAGAAGACAGAAATGGAGATGAAAGCTTGAGAAAGTGATCCTCTGTCAGACAGCAAGTGAATAGCTGAGAGGCAAACACTTATCCATTTAACTCAGTTGTTCTCAAAGGGAAGTTATGTCCCAAGGAACATTTGTCATCCTCTGAAAACACTGGGTGTTACAACTTGGAAGGAAAATGCTATAGACATGTAGTGTTAGAGACCAGATACGCTAATAGGACATCTGGAATGCACAGGATAACCCCCAACCAAAGAAAATAATCCTTCTCTAATGTCAACAGTGCTGAGGAAATCCAGAGTCCCAACTCAATTTGCAGAATGAGACCCTTGAGAAATTCTGAGCACCTAACAAAAGAGTCCTTTAATAGTTATCCCAAGGGGAGCATTTTTTTTTCTATCACAGGGAAGCTGGCTGGTACAGGACAATCCTTGGGAGGAGAAATTAAGTACCATATCAGGCAAATCTGTCTTTGTTTTATCTTGAAGCCCAGGTTAACTACTTGAAATTCTTGGCAAATTGCAGTGTTTAACAAATGAATTGTCTGTGTCTGGCATTCCCTTAAGTTCATTAAACATTCATGGGGAAGGGTTTCATTTTACAGTCATTTAACAAGATGTGAAACACCTAGTCCAGTAAAGCAACATGATGCTGTGGAAACACTTACTCAGAGGCTGCAGAACTAGACTTGGCAGCGCCTTAGAAGCATCCAGCCCCTTATAATCATTTACAAATGAAGCAGTTATGACCCAAGAAGATGAACTTACCTCATTTTCTGTGTCCTAAGTGAAAGGGCGCTAGCAGTGGAATTACAACCTCCAGTCAAGGACGTAAAACTTCTTACTTCAAGAAGCAGAAAGAGAAGTTGTCAAAAAAGAAATGATCCATTCTTCTCTCTTAAAATCAAGAAAAATACATACATAAGTGAAAAGTAAGGGAACAGAATGATACACACTTTCTACCCTTTCTTCAAGAATCATCTTAGGAAAGATAGGTTTATTGGAGCAATGCATAATGAAAAAGAACTGGAAAATAATATTTGCATGCTCAAGGAGAATAATGTGACTTTAATGCCTAACACAGCTCTGATAATTGTGAGAGGAAGCAATTATTTATTCTAATTCTTATTTCAGACTATATTGATCATTGCATGAAGGCTTACAAAATACAAAGTGAAGAGATCAGGGTGCTCACAGGCTAGTAATAAAAGCTAATATATAAGCACATACCTTTTCTATAATGCAGATACATTAAATCAAAATGCTGTCAGAGAATGGAAAAGGACATCTAAAAGTGGCTGGGGAAATCAGTGACGTCTCCCAAAGTGGGTGACATTTGAGTCTTGAGAGTGAGTTGAAGTTCATTGGAGAGTTTAAGAGGGGTTGGTCAGAAGAGCTAGTTTCTCTGTTACTAAGAATCAATTAATTTTGAACAGTCTAGTGAAAAAGTTGATCTCTTGCTTTAAATATCAAATTTTAACTTTCTGATTTGTCAATACTATAGATTCACACATTCATCTATTTTTTCACATACATATTAATACCTAGTAAATAATAGGCACTGCTTTTCTTAAACCAGAGATATAATGATGACCAAAAATGAGAATGACCCTGCTTTCAAAAATGTACTGATTCCTATAGGTAATAGATAGTATGTTCCACAAACAAATGAGGGATTATTATCTTCTAAGGCCTATAGGCAATAGTGAATAGTACTATGAATTTATAGAACCAAGTCTGGGAGTTAACCTGCCGATAGCAATAGCAGCGGACTGGCTGAGGAGAAAGCATAAATAACATGTTCTCAGTTGGTTTGAAGGGGGCACCTGTTGAGATGGGGCAGTAGGTGCATGGGGTGGGTGGTCGGGTAGTGAAGGTGGGGGTGCTTGCTGGAAAAGTGCCTGGCTATATTATTTACTTCTGTGGAAATGTGCTCAAGTTTGATTGCAAATGTGATAGTTCTTCTTGCTGTGATAGATGGTGCAAAAATTCCCAAAATAGCAACAATGGTCAAGTTGTTTTTAATTATTTGCTTCAGAGATTCAGATGAAACCCTGCTCTAAAACAAGTCACAACCATTCATTTTCACCATCCTCTGAGTTTCTACATCAGACTGGCAGTAAAGAACTTTTTGACACAGACATTGATGCATTAGGAACAACACAGAGAGACAGACATGTAAACCCATATCCTCCTTCCTGATTTTATTGCTCTCAGGGTAGGTGGTGGAGGTGACCCAAGCAGGTGATTATCAGGTCTATCAACTGTTGCATGGGACAACACCACACTAACAAACAGGAGTCCTGGAGCAGGCTACATAATGCAGGATGCTGCTGAAGAGCAAGATCCTGGCCCTTTTATTTACTCACATAATTGGTTGTAAGGAGATTAAAGAAAGGGGAAGGGTGTAGAAGATTAGGGATTGTGAGTCTGCCCTCCAGGCACTTCTAATCTACTTGATGATACACCCTAATCCCCAGCCATGGTTCTAATCTTATCAACAAGGTGCTCCACTGATCAGCTTCTGGGGTCCCTTGTCATACATCCGTCCTCGGCCCTGCGGGCATTCCTGGTCATACTTCTTGATGTATAAGTCAGGAGTATGTGTTACGCATCGTTCCTCAGCCCCCTGGGCGTTCTGGACATACCTCCTGATGCACATGTTATGCATCGGTCCTCAGCCCCTGGGCATTCTGGACATACCTTGTGATGCATAACCTTCCCAGTGTGATCCATCTTTGTGCTCTTGTTTGATTTGAAGGGCTTAAGGGTTGGGCTCCTGTTCCTAACTGGCCGGACCACTTTGACCTTGTTTAGGTAACAAAATGGTGGCCAAATAGGCTGCCTAGGAGTAGCAGACCCACAATCAACATTGCTTTCCAGGCCTCCCTGGTGGCCTACGGGTTAAGTCTCTGGGCTATCACCTATCACCACTGCTACCAGAGTTCCATACCTGGCCAGGGAGCTAACCTACATATGGTGCAGCATTCCTCTCTGTCTTATCTGCTGCTCCCCTCAGCAGTGTATTTCTGTAAATAATAGGCACTGCTTTCCTTAAACCAGAGATATAATGATGACAAAAAATGAGAATGACCCTACTTTCAAAAACTTACTGATTCCTGTAGGTAATATATAGTATGTTCCACAAACAAATGAGGGATTATCATCTTCTAAGACCTATAGGCCTGTTCTGCTCCACACTCTGTCTCTGGTGAATCTTCTCACCCCTGCACCTCTGGCATCTACCCCAGTTTTTTATGCATAAATAAAAATAAATCTTTAAAAAATAAAAGAATTTTTTTTTTTTTAAATTGCTTTCATCGACCCCGCAGGGTACATTCTTGAGGAACTCCCCAGGAAAATGACGGCAGAATTCTGACTCTACTCTCTAAATTCTTTTATTTGATGTGTATCTTTTGCTTTTATGTTTTTAAGTAGAAGCTATTTTTAGGACAGTTTCTAGGATAGAAAAGTCATGAAGATAGTACAGAGTTCCCATCTATCCTGTACTCAGTTTCCCATATTACTAGCATTGTATGTTGACTTGTTACATTTGTTGAACCCACATTGATACATTGTGAACTAAAATCCACAATGTATTCAGGTCCCCTTAGTTTTTATCTAATTGCTTCTTCTGTCCCAGGAGCCCATCAAAGATATCTCATTACAGTTAGTTGTGAATGTCTCCTTAGGCACCTATTGGCTGTGACAACTTGACAGATTTTCCCTTTTTTAATGGCTTTGACATCTTGTTGGAGCATTAGTCAAGTATTTTGGAGGCTGCTCCTCAATTGGAATTAGTTTGGGGTTTTTCTCATGATTAGACTGGAGTTAGGGAGTTTTGAGAGAAAGACATAACAGGTAAAGTGTCCTTTTCATAACCTTTTATCAAAAGGGTATACTGGGATTAGCGCAGGACATCCTTTCCCCCTAACACTAGCAATATGCCTTATTACTGTTGATGCTTACTTTTATCATCTATCTGAGGTAGTGTTTATCAGGCTTCTCCATTGTAATATTACTCTTCTCCCTTTTCATAGTATTCTACTTGGAAGAAAGTAACTATGTGTAGTCCACACTTGAGAAATGGGGAGTTATACACCCCCTTTGGAAGTACCAGTAAATAAGATATTTGGAATTCTACTGCATGGAGTTAGTCTCTACTTTTCCTTATTTATTTATCCCATCATTTATGTATAATAATATGAATTCATGGATAATATTTGTATTTTGAGTTATAATCCAATCATCAAATACCCTCTTATTTATTTTGTGATCAATTTTTTTTTTTTCCACTTTTGGCCATTGGCTGCTGTTCACTTGGTCCCTGTGTCATGTTGGCATTAATTCAATGTAGATTTTTCAGTTTTGTTGAGCACATCCTTGCTTCAAGTTCATCTCAACAGACAGATCAAGGAGATATATATATATATATATAATTGTATATATAGATATATATATACACATGTAATATACATTATAGATAGATCAGAGAGACAGAGACATCCAGACAGTGCTATGCATAGTACTTTTCCCTTTAGCCTTAGAGATTCTACTCATTTCCAAAATTGTCTAGGACTGTGCTCCCTCCCCCATGCTCCATTCATCCTGCTGATGTTCATTCATGCATTTTAAATACAGTTAGTTTCCCTTGTCAGAGTTTGTATTCCTTCCTGGGATTTATTTATTTCCCCTTGTGTGAATTTTGATAATTTGTGTCTTACAAGAAATTAGTCCATTTTAACTTATTTATCAAATTTGAGGCCATAGTTATTTATTTAGTGTGTTCCACCTTTTTATGTCCATGGGAGTAGTGAGGAGCACTATTGGTAATTTATATCTTCATTCTTTTTATTCTGAGTTAACCTGTCTAGAAATTGATCAGTATTATTCATCAGTTGAATCAGCTTTGCCTTTGTTGAATTTCTCTGTTCTTTCTCCTGCTTTCAATTTAACCCTAATTTTTGTTATTTATTTTCTGCTTATTTTAGGCTTAAATTACTCTTTTTGACCTACTTTGCTAAAGTGGAACTTCAGAATATTGATTTTAGCCATATCTTCTTTTAAAATGTAAGAATTTAATTTTGGAAATTTATCTATAATCAGGACTATCATTACTCCCACAGATTTTGATACGTTATATGGGCATTTACATTTAAATAAAAATCTTTTAAAACTTCTCTTGAGACTTTTTCTCTGATGTTCCTGTTCTTTACAAGTATAAAATTGTTTCAGAATTTCCAGATATCACTACTATTGATTTCTAGTTGAATTCCATATGATCTGATTCCATATAAAAGTACATGACTTCTCTATTTTTTAAATTCTCAAGGTGTATTCTGTGGACAAGAATGTGATTTATTTTGTGAATGTTATTTTTGAATTTATGAAGAATGTGTAGTCTCCTATTTTGGAAGGAGTATTTTATGAATATCAGTTAGATCAAGTTGACTGAAATTACTGTTCAGATCAACTGTATCCTTAATGATTTCCCTCCTGTCAATCTGTCAGTTATTGATAGCTTAGTCTGAAATTCATCAGGCATAATAGTGGATTTGTCTACTTCTTCTTGTAATACTATCAATTTTATCATGATGCTCTATTGTTAGATGCATAAATGATAAGAAATATTTTATTATCATAAGTGACACTTTTATCATAAAGTAAATTATACTTTTTTTATGCTTTTTCTATCCCCAATAATCTTCCTTATTTTGAAGTCTGCTGTGTCTGAAATCTCAATGCCAACTCCAGTTTCTTTTATCATTTTTGACAAATTTTTCTCTACTTTGTTGCTTTTGTCTTGTCTTTTCTTTATATTTAAAATGGGTGTCTTATAGACTATATATGGCTTTTTTATCCTTAATAATAATCAGTTTTTTAATTATTGTAGTTAGACTATTCATACTTAAAATGATTATTAATATAATATAATTAATATGCCATATTGATAATTATTTTCTATTATTGCACTCCTTTGTTTCTCTCCTATCTCTTCTCTTGTTCTAATTGTTTAATAAGATTATATTTCCCCCCTCTCTTTGCACTTCTTTTTCTTAAAAAAATATTTATTTATTTACACATACAGGAACTGGGGTATAGGGCAGAGGGAGGTGTGGGGGATGAAAGGATTCACCAAAGACTGAGTGGGGAGCAGAACAGGCAGATCTACTGAAATACACTGCTGAGGGAGCAGTGGGTGAGTCAGGAGAGTTCTTCTGCGCCATGTTGGTATCTCCCTGGCAAGCTGGGGATCAAACTCGTGCTGCAGAGGCCATGAATTTCTTCACAGTGCGGTGCTTAATCCCTTGTGCCACCAGGGAGACCCTCAACAACCTCTTTTTATAATTTTTTAATGGTGCCCAAGAGTTTGAAGTGTACATTCTTTGCTAACTAAATTCACTTACAAATAACACTTTACCACTTCATGGCTAGTGCAAGTATTTTGTAAAAGGGTATTCCCTCTGCCTCTCTCCTGTCCTCTACAAAATTGCTGACAATCTATGTGTTTACTTTAGTCCATTATATTGTACATCACTTTGAATAAACATTTTTCTATTTGATAAAATATTTCCAATTTACTTGATTTGTTACTTCTCTGACACTTTTCCTTCTTTATGAATGTCAGAATTTTTTATGTATATCATTTTGTTTCTTCCTGAAAAACTTCTTTGAAAAGGTCTTGCAGAACAAATCTGCTGCTGAGATTTTTCATCTTTCACTTTATTCGTTTTTATTGCTGAGGGATAATTTCACTGTAGATAGAGTCCTAGTTTAGTGTCTTGGTTATTTCAAGATTTTAAATATTAAGTATTTAAATGTTTAACTTCATTTTAAATATTTCTCTTCCAATTTGTATGATTTCTCATTTGAAATCCACTGTATTTTTTTCTTTATTTTTTTACGATTAAATATTTATTTCTGTATTTTAAACTTTATTTTCTTGTGTAGTTGTTTGTTTTTGTACAATATTTGATTTCTCCCCTCAGATAAATCTCCTATCACTACCTCACCTGTGAACCATCACAATAGTCCCTTGTGTTCTTCTCTCTGCTTGTTTTGATGCTTCTTTTCCCTCTCCTGCTGTATGCCTCAGATCCACAGTTTGCCTGCCAATTTTGTCTTTTTTCTGACCCTTTGTTCAGTTTCCCCATGTTCCTCGTATACATGAAACCATCCAATATTTTTCTTTTTCCTTCTGACTTATTTCACTGGGCATAATCCCTTCCAGCTCCATCCGTATTGCTGCAAATGGCATGTTTATCTTTTTTGATCATTTAGTATCCCATTGTGTTTATATACCGCATCTTCTTGATCCAGTCATCTGTTTGGGGCATTTAGGTTGTTTCCATAGCTTAGCTATCGTAAATAGTGCTGCAATAAACATAGGAGTGCAAGTTTCCTTTTGAATTAATGTTTTTGTGTCCTTTGGGTAGATTCCTAGGCGTGGAATTGGTTAGATCATATGGTAACTACATTTTTAGTAATTTGAGGATCCTCCACACAGTTTTCCATAGTGTTGAACCAGTTTGCATTTCTTAATATTGATCTTCTATAGGCAAGATTTTATCTGGCTTATTTTCGTTATTTTATTTTTGTATTTTTTTTCCTTTTCTTTTTAATACAGTTTCATATGATGTGCTGTGATACAGATATTTTGATAGTTGTCCTGCATGTGGTTTTGATGTTCTTTGTGTTTCCAATATCTGTGTTTTGGTGTCTGTCAGTAATGTTAAATTCTGCATCACTATTGTTCCTACTCCATTCTCTCTTCTCCTTTTTGATAGTTTTATTGTGCATATATTATACCTTTTAAACTTGTCCCCCATCTGATTATTATCTTCTATCATTTCCCTATTTGGGCTTTTATTTTACTATTTATTTATTTATTGTCTTTGTGTTTCATTTCAGGGGGTTTCTATTGAAATCAAGATCATTTATTCTTTCCTTACTTGCTTCCAGTTTCATGATGAGCCTATCAGGTGCAGCCATCATTCCTGTTACAGTATCTTTATATCCCAGCATTTACTTTAAAATATTTCTTAGCATCTCTCTACTTACAGTAACCATCTGTTCTTGCTTGCTGTCTACTCTTTACTTAGGAGCCCTGTTGGTGTGGTGTTAAGGTGGTGGTTCTATGACTTTATAACTCTACAACCTTCTTGCAATCTTTAGTGAACCTAAATTCCTGGGTACTAACCTTCACAAATGTTTCTTTCTTTCTTTTCTTCCTTGTTTGAGACAGGAAGACTGGAATCAGGGAATTGGCATCACGGGAAATCTCCCTCAGGCTCTGGTAAAGTTTCTCCTTCCCATGATAAAGATATAGGATGATATTTTTGGCCTTTTGTTGTGCTTCCTGAAGATCCAATGCATGAAAGTGTGGGAATATTCTCTAGCTCCCAGATGACTCTTACTCTGACTCTAGTCCACACACAGTTTCCAACAATTTATTCAAATTATGACATAAGCATTCCTACCAACTTATGGTTCCTGCTGATTCTACTGCAGATAAGAGGGTCCGGGCTATGATTCTCTGTATTCTTCTGTTGCTCCAACTTGCAGGATGATGGTTTTCCTGGCAGCCTCAATTGTCTGATGGATATAAGAACAATCATTATGTGTCAGTTTTCTTATTTAATGGGCAGGAATGAAACTTTTCCAGCTTTTTATTTGTCAGAACTGAAAATTGTCTCTAAATTCATTTTGAACCAATATGTGTAGAATGTTAATTTGAAGAATTAGCTTTTTCTTCATTTTTTTTCAGTGTTCCTACTTGTCTCAACCAACCCTGTATAGGATTCCCAGCAAGTTAAACCTGAATCTCAAGATATATTGCAGTCACTGACATGAAAATGATTCTCACAAAAGCTGACTGAAGGAAAAAGTTCCATAACAATAAACTGGGGAAACAATTTAATTGACCATAATAGTGCAATTGAAAGCAATGATATATAACAATAATTGGAATAATCGAAAAACAAGATTTAGAAATCAATATCTGTTATGCATGTTATGAATAGCAGAAGTAAAAGGCTGATTTTATTAAAGACTTTTCCAGAATTTTAGCTCTCAGCATCAAAAGTTTCATTCAAGCCAGAAACTCTGAACTAATGGTCCAAAATTTACATTCAACTTTTTAAACATACATTGTTTAGAAAATAGTGAGTGGATTGGTGACCTTTAATGAGCTGGTGATTTCTCTAGGAATCTGGATGTTCCAAAACACTTGGCCATTGACCCTGATAGCCCTCTGCAGGATCTGAGCAGAAGTGTGCCTTCTCCAATTTACAAAGAGATTCCTCAGAACATCTCACTTGCTTCTGGCATCCTGCTTCTAGGCATCTGAGTTTGATTTCCAAACCAATTTCTTAGACTTTGGGGAAGAGAGGATGCCCTAATAGGACTGACGTTGATAACATTTCAGGAACATGTCCATTCTGTTAAATCTTCCAATCTTCCATGAATGGTTTGTAATAAACAACTTTTTTTTTTAAATAATAAATTTTATTTTTATATTCCCCATACAATTGTAACCCCCCCCATTCTGACCCCAATTCCTCCCCTCCCTCCCCCCACCCCCCAAAAAGTGTCTCTGGTTCATAGTTTTTTGTTGATTTTGATTTTCAATTTCTTATAGTTATTCATTTTCCTGGTCCCTTATTTAAGTTTTCTAGATTCCTGCTATGAGTGAGACCATCTGGTATTTTTCTTTTTCGTTCTGGCTTATTTTGCTGAGCATGATCCCTTCCAGCGCCATCCATGTTGCTGCAAATTGCATGTGTTTATCTTTTTTGAATGCTGAATAATATTCCATGGTATATATGTACCACATCTTCTTGATCCAGTCATCTATTTTTGGGCATTTGTGCTGTTTCCAAAGCTTAGCTATTGTAAACAGTGCTGCTATAAACATAGGGGTGCAGGTGTTCTTTGGAATTGATGTTTCTGTGTCCTTTGGGTAAATACCTAGGAGTGGAATTGCTGATTTATTGATTGATTGATTGATTGATTGATTGATACATACATACATACAAGCACTGGGTACAGTCAGAAGCGCGGGAGGGTGAGAAAATTCACCAGAGCCAGAGCGGGTTGCAGAGCAGGTAGAAGGACCGAAGTACACTGCTGAGGAGAGCAGCGGGTGGCAGTAGAGGTCTGCGCGCCATGCGGGACCCTCCTCTGGTGGCCAGGGAGAAGCCAGGGATCGAACTGGTGCTGCAGAGGCTGCGGGCAGCTTCGCAACCCAGCGCTCAACCGCTGCGCCACCGGGGAGGCCCTGTAATAAACAACTTTAATTATCAATAAAGACATACCCATGAAGGTATTATTTACATGAAGATATTATTTACATCGTATTTTGGATCTTTGATATTTTGGGTTGTCCAAAGAAGCCCTTTTTTCCAGATCATGTCCATGTATACTTTTCTTACTTTGTCAACTTAGTCCATTTTACAAGAAATCCATTTATAGACCAGCTTCTGTTAAATACATTTTGTATAATTCAGATTCTGAGTGAAGTCATTATTGCCACTATGTGCTTTATTTTGGAAGTACTTAAAAAGAAGACATTTAACTTGATATTTTGAACTTAATGTTACAAAGCTTTGACATTTTCCCTAGTCACCATATCCTGTGCCTACTGATATACTTTTTCCCCAAAGATAACAACTAATTAATCATTAATAGTTTACTTGTTTTCAATCTGCATCCTGTGTAATTGCATAATGCATGTACACATACACATTCAAATTTGTGTGTATATATACATACAAGGTGTATATATACATGTATACATGTGTGTGCACACAGAAATAAACATGTATGTATGTACAAACATACATGAACATGCAATATATGTATACCTGATCAATATACTACCCTTATTTAAAAAAATGGAGTCATCTATGCATGCCATTTTGCACTTTGCTTTTTTTTATACCTTTCAATAACTTTGTAGTATTCATTTCTGTTGTGGCCCATTGTTTCCACTTTGTTTTTGATTTCTGTTTTGTTCTTAACCTTTGTACTGCTGGCATACTCTGGTTCTTAAATGATTTTAGAATTCTGCAAACATAGTAAAGATGGAAATTCCTGGAAGTTGTATTCAGCATCAAAGAGTTTATATAGTTAGCCTTTTGCTTTATATTGTCCATTTGCACCCCCAACAAATCAGCACCAATGCTACTTTTCCCAAATCTTTGCCTTTAGTGTATATGCTTGATATTTAATTTTTTCCATTCTGATTTTTTTCATTTTGAAATGAAGCTATTTTACACCTCATATTTATATTGCATATCTGTCTTTGTATTTTCTGTGAAATTCTTTTCACAAATTAAATGTGAATATCCATGTTTCAAATCCTGCAGTTTGGTTAACATTCTAAAAATATCATTTCTCATGGTAATTTTCATCTCGAGTTTCTAAACAAGAAACCTGCTACCCCTTGCTACCTATTCAAGTGTCAAGTACCCAGGGAGTGTTAACTTGATAACTTGCTGACCGGTTATGAAGCCAGATTATTTCCCTGGGGACAAAGTTTTTCTTAATGTGTCATCTCTATAGATTTTCTTCCGGCTTCTGTGCCTTATGAGAGATCAGTCAGAGGAGAAGCCAAGGGCTAATAACTACAAAGAGTGAAATGCTTACAAATTGCTCTTTTTAGATGTGGTAATGGCCTGATAACAGGTTGAAAGGAGAAGCAGTGGAAATGTTGGGCAGATAGTCTGAGTCCATGCCCTCCATAATTCTGAGAGTGTTGTGAGGTTTATTCACCCAATAATAGGGGTTCTGTTGAGCCCCTATTTTCAGTAATCTGAATTCTAATTCAGTTTTTTAAATGTAGATTAAATAAACCATTCTTATAAGTGGTTTTTGGCTCTTAGGCTTAGTGTGCCAGGAGTATAGCCTGAAAGGAGAAAACAGACTCAGGATTCTAAAGAAAGCTCTCCTGAATGAACATTATCTAATCACAGAGAATGTTGGCAGGGAGGCAATTTCAGTGTGTAAGAAATAGGATGCAAATGATATCTTTATCATGATATCTTTATCATTTATCTTCCTGATCAGGTGCCTAGTTGAAAAGTTACTGGCAAATTCCAGTAACTTTTTGATACTTAGCTGGACTGTTATAGTCCCTCCTCACATAATCTATTCTCAGCTCAACTCTGTGCATGTTGATTTCTCACAGTATTCAAGGGCGGAAAGGCATCCTGTGACTGCATTGGAGAAAATGATGGAGTCAAGTTTTGCTGGCCCCCAGTCATTCCCAGAGGTCCCTTCTCCTGACAGAGGAAGCCAATCTGTCAAACACCACAGGTACAGGTAGCTGATCATGGTGGGAATGGGTGTGTTCATTCTATGTACAAGTCTGGACAACATGTGCAGGAATGGCAACATTACTTGCTCTTTCTGTAGTTCTTGTTGAAGTAAATGCTCAAGCAGCTCACAGCAGGTCAGTCAGTAGCAGCAGGCAGCAATGCCCCTATAAGAAGCCTAAAGCAACTATTAATGACACCCATCAAAGCTGCAGACACAGACCAGTGAATGAAACAATTGCATTCTGAAAACTATTAAAAACATGAGTTTTCCTAGCCTGCCTTATCACTGTCTACTAAGTTAATGACTAATCCTTCCCTAGGCAGCAAAAGTGACACGCTCCAGGTATTGCAACATGGTTCTCACACAAATAAAAC
This sequence comes from Talpa europaea, assembly GCF_964194135.1. Taxonomy (NCBI): domain Eukaryota; kingdom Metazoa; phylum Chordata; class Mammalia; order Eulipotyphla; family Talpidae; genus Talpa; species Talpa europaea. The sequence goes on along the minus strand of NC_140077.1, from coordinate 34,082,359 downwards.
TTTCCAGGGGAAAAAGTCTGGCAGACATTTGTGGATGTATAAAATCTTCTTTTGTCGATGGGATGGTTCATTTTTTACAAGTTGACCATAGAAATGGGCTTTGGGAAGCCAAAAAGTAAAGTTATCTTAAACATGTCATGACATCCAAAAATTGAACAGATTTCCTTCGCATCTTCTAGTGCATGCACTATGTTTTATATATAAAGAATCTAGAACTCTAAAAATTGAAGGTATTTGTTCTGAGCCAAGGGCCAAAGTTTGGGACTAATGCTAGAACAGACAATATGTTTATGTGTATCTGGATGTAAATTCTAAATCTGTATAGAAATTGTCCAAAGATTTAAGCACCTTTCTTAAAATCTATAGTAGGGCATATTTAAAAAATTTAAGCATGTAAAGTTTCTATTTTTAAAAAAGAAAACAGTAAAAATAATAGTTGTCCCAGCAATAAATGGTAAATGTTGACCCTTAGTCATATTTAAGCAACACTTTGCAAAACCCTCTGACAGAAATATGTATGTACAAAGAAACTATCCGGTTCTTTTCTTCTCAATGAGTCCTCAAAAAAAGGATATAATTGATGATGGTCACATGCACTGTGAGATTTCAGTCATGTTTGAAACTGATCTTCAGTACTGCTGATGATTTTAATTCTTACTCTACGTGAGTATGATTGAGATACCAATGATTTGCTAAGTTTTTTTTTTTTAATGACTTAAATGTCCTAAACTCAGGATTAAAATATTTTTGGTTATTTTATGATTGTTTTAATTATTAACTATCAGTTTTGGTTTATGTCAATTGAGGCACTTATAGATATTTCCCTATGAAAAGATCATTTCAGTTCACTAGACCTAATGGAAGTTCTCTGATTAGAGAATTAAGCCAAAATTACCAGCCTTTTAGAAGATGGATATTTTCTCTAAAATGGTATTTTTCCCTGCTCATTTTAACACAAATGTGTTAGAAGTGGTATTCCATCCTGTCAAGTAAAATAATTCAGAATAATGTTACTTTAGTACTATATTACATCAGATATTTTAAAGTCAAGCTGAAAAAATGACAACCTTAATATATTTAAGATGCAAACCTCCTACACTACTCCTTATCTGTTTATATACCCCCTCCTAAATGTAGCTTCTTTGGTTTCTATGAATCACTCTAGGTTAAATAAGGATGTCTTTAAGAGACCTTCCTTTTTGTTCAGTTTAATGATATTGCAGTTTTTGTTGACATACATTGGGTCCTGATAGATAGGCAAGTGTTGATTTATAAAGTACTTTTAGAGCCTGTAAATTATAGTTTAATATATCATGGTTTTTGTTTTGTAAAACATGCAGTAGACTTAAATGTTTTCATGATTAATAACCTGGTCACTGATTTATGTGTCCTGCAAACTACTCCATATCTTCCTGAATGCCACTGGGTCAGAAAGCTTGAATAGTTGATTGATCCATAGGTACACAGATATTTTTAAAGATGGGTCACTAGTTCTTACTAGTAGACTTTGTTGTGACAGTTTGGTAGCTATGAATAATTAGTATTTTGTGCAATGCAAATATGGCTCATTTAAATAAATCATTAATGAAACAAAGCTATTAATTCAAAGTCATTATTTTTCAAGTTTAGTCCAAAATATAAAAAAGTTCTTCCTTTTTAAAGAAGAAATCTCTATTATGTCATGTCACATTTTCCACATTATACTCTGGCAACATAACTTATTGATAGCATATGTAGATTTTGAAGAAATATTGCATTATAACATTATATAAGTTTCAGATGTGCATTATTGAAAATTGACATGTGTATATACTACACTAGTTCACCACTTAAATCCAGGTTTCAATGATCGGCATGATCCTTTCAGTCATCAGTTGTGGAAGTGGAACAGGGAGCAATAATTTGTACCTACTATGTGCCAGCCTCCATGCTGGACTCTTTGCACATTTTATCTTTTTTAACTCCCATAGCAACTCTGAAAACATGTCAGCAAGATGCTAATACTTTTCTCTGCACCTCCATGACCCAAGTTTAATCTTAACCTTTCTGTCTTGCCCTGTGCACTAAGTGGCCAGCAAGCTGCCCTGTCTTCTGGCTTCTGTTAGTTCAATATAAGGCACCAGCAAGAAGTGAAAAGATGGAAGGAGAGTGAGGTGCAGACATTTCTGCCCCCCTCTCCCTGCTTGGTTGCTTCATCTATGTCCCTCTTCCTACATCACAGTGCCTGCCAAGTGGTCATCTCCTTTTAACTCCCTCTCTCTCTCTCTGTTCTGGTAATTGTTTCTTTCCCTTGTTCCTTCAGTTACAGAGATAGTAGAACTGTCCTGTTGTTACTATGTTAGAGTGGTATCTGTGGAGCTCTTTTTGTTCCTTTAAACAATGAACACAACTTTATAAAGAGTAAGAACTCCTTCTGGAACTCTGTGACAAGCACCTCTCCCAGTATCATGTTTGTAGTAACATGTAGGCCCAAGGTGCATACTTAGAGGCAGCTAACTCTAACACTCACCCCTTAGTACACTATGAATCCCAGAAACATCACTGGTATGAATAGAAGCTGAGGAGGAGGGAAGCACATGAGCCATTGTTTTGGCTAAGTGACCCAGCTAGAGGTTCCTTGCTAGGCATTAGGGAACTCAATGCACAAGTACTATCATGGTAAAGAATGAAGGTGTTTCAATGTGTAGTAATATGATCGGGTGTTTGCACAACTCAGTATAATGTACACTTGAGGAATATGGAGTTGAATCAGTCACCTTGACAACCCAGGAAAGTGGTTGACTAGAACTCAAATATCAGGTTCTTAAGGTCTGAGCTTAAATAATATTTGAGATTTGTTTTGCATTTATTAGTTGAAATAATCATAACATTGGTGGGAGAAAAGTTACAGAACTCCAAATAATATAGTGATATAGGTAAAATTCCCTTGGGAGACTGGTCCCATTAATACTTACAGGTTGATTGAAAATCAAAAAATGTTTTTATCTTTCTATATATGATTTTATTTATATTTTCAGAATCAAATAGAATGAAGCACGCAATTCTAAGTTCACTTATTACATGAACACTGCAGAATCACTTTAACCATAAAAACCAGCATTTCATGAAATTCTATGCAGGAGCAAAGTTCTCACCAGTGCATATGACAATAGTATAAGGAGTGAAGACAGGTTAAAAAAAAAACTTTTTTTTTAAAAGTTGATTTTCATTGAATCTAGTTCTCTTGTTTAAAGTGACCTACATTGAGGATCTACCTAAAGTATATCCCATTGATGCCTTTTGACCTTTAATAGCATCTGAAAACATATGGCTATTTGGGTATTGGGATGTATGAGTCAACATGAAATATATAATGAGTTATTTATTAAAAGCAAATCCAAGAGAAAAATATTTTAGTTTCTCAAGATACATGAAAATTTAATGTCATAAGCATAGTAATTTAACATATATGTTGAAAGCAGGATGCCTTAACATATATGTTTAGTGAAACATATGACACATGAAAGTAGCTTTACTCTATGAGTTACACAATGAAATTTTCCCTGTATACACTTTCAGGGCTTCCTGTGTTTAGTTCTTGTCAGGTGTCTAATAGCAAGACCATTTTTACTTCTACTAGAGAGACAGCCTGGATAATGAGGCTGGATAGGAATCAAAGTTTAAGAATTCTTTAAACCCACCTCTTGTCTTTGGCTGGAAAGGTACAACTATTTTAGTCCATTATGTTCCAGACTGGAAAGTCAGAAACAAAGAAACATTTCTTCGTTCAGCATCTGCAAGGGTAAAATGAGTCGGGCAACTTCTCATGCCCTCCTAACAGATATGTTGCAATGGATGGAATCTGGCTTTGAACTACAGGGTCCTGGGGTAAAATGCAGTTTTTGAGAAGTCTGAGCCCCTCCTCTGAGGTTATTGCTATGATCAATCTGTTTGTTGGTTTTCTTTTACTCTAGCAGGAGTCTCTCCTCTTGCTGCAGCCCAGGGCAAAGGAGTGGTATGCTCCACAGAAATGCCTTCAGAAGGACACCCCCCTCACCCCGAAGTAGGCTGGGTGGAATTGTGGGACCAGCATATCAGCAACTTGAAGAATCAAGGATCCCAGACCAGGATACATTACCTTGCCAAGGGTAGGTCTTAAAAGCAACAGAATTTTGGAAGGGTGTCCTTAATGCTAAGGCTTTAGATTATTATGTTCTTTGGGGTTCTTGTTATTGATTTAATCATTAATTAGCTAATGTGCTTGCTTACATCTTCGTTCCACACACAATAAAGGTAAACTAACTTTAAAGGATAGGTACAATGGAAATAGATAGTAGGGAAATGTTAAATAGAGAAGAACTGTAACAATAGGAAGAAACTAAGTATAGAGATATTTAGGCAGTGTATTATCACATAGTTTGTAAAACAACTGGGAATTTGTCTTTGATTTAAAAAAAAGACAGAGACTTCTTTGGAGGACTAAAGTGTTCCTTTGTCCTTATGTTTGAAAAAAAAGTTAGTAAATATGAGTGAGACCATCTGGTATTTTTCTTTTTTTTTTCTGGCTTAAAACCTAAATAAGGGACCAAGAAAAAGACTAATTATAATAAAGTAAAAATCAAAATCAACAAGCAACTATAAACCAGAGACACACTATGGGGGGATCAGGGGAGGAAGGATTAGGGTCAAAATAAGAGGAGTGGGAGTTGTGTGGGTATATAACCAAGATGAAAATGCATATATTGTGCAAAAAATGAAAAATGATGTAAAAATATATATAAAATTAAAAAAAGTTAGTGAATATTCTAATAAATATTATAGATAATGCCCTAAATACTAAACTATGATATATATTTGCATATATATGCACACACATATATATGTGTATATATACAATCTGCGTCCCTATAGCATTCATAAACATGTCTCAGTTCAATGTTGGCAGCATATTGCCAGATTACAACTTCCTGAATTCAGATCTTTATGTTCATTCAGAGGTGGAAAGATGGACTTTGGATGTCATGGCTGCCATTTGTCCTTTCGGTGCAAAAGGTGTTCCTTCCTCTGAGTGGACACAGATCCTCACAGAGTTCATAGCGTGGTGAATGGAGTGTAGGTTGAATTTTAGCTGCCATTCCCTTGTCTGCCATAAACTGTCCAAGCCTACACAGTAGCCTTTCCTTAAGTAGACTAGAGTTCAGATCTCGTCTTTGGCCCTTATTAATTGTGTGAATTTGAGAATGTTTTATCATCTGAGCTTATGTCTTCCCATCTCTAATTCAAGCAAAATAATACCAGCTTTCCTGAGGCTTGTGGGGCACATTTAAAAAACATATATGCGTAAAGAAATTGTCCCTGACATAGAGTAAGCAGAGAAGTCATACTGATATTTATTGGCACAGCAACTGTTATAGTATTTTCACTAATTTCTAAAATAATGCAATTAGGGTTTTAGGGTTTACTGCAAGCATTTCAGGAATCCTTTCCCTCACTCAAACTAGGTTATTGTATCATCTAGTTTTTAATCTCTCTAGTTGAGCCAGTCCATGTGTCTGTGCTGCTTTGGCCTGGATGATTTTGCTGCATACTGTCTGTATCGAGCTGAAGGCCAAAGCAGCTATCTCTAGTGATGGGCTGACTGACAAAACTCAGGAATACATTTCTTTAGGAGGTCTAGAAAATATGAAATAAATAGCCTGTGGCTGAGTTTTGTAATTTTGAAGCAATTCCAAATGGACTATAAAATGTATTTGGTACAGCTCTGGGGGTGACAGTTGCAGATTCCACATAACAGTCAGATTGTCCAAATGTACAATGCATTTGAAATTTCTTTTTGCCTTAATCTAAAAGAGGAACTTCCATTTAGCTTATAGTTATAATTAATCATATCTCATCATTACTTTTCTTTCAAAATCATTAATAATATCTGCCATTTGGAATATACATAGTATATGATTATATATATATATGTGTGTGTATATTTATCCTTATATACACATATATATTCTTTCCTGGGGTGAATGGAGAATGAGAATAATTGAGGTGAAATTAAATTCAGAGGGCCTCCCTGGTGGCGCAGGCGGTTGAGCGCAGCACTGTGAAGCTGTCTGCAGCCTCTACAGTGCTGGTTCGATCCCCGACGGCCTCGGAGCAACCCACATGGTGAGCAGACCTCTCCTGTCTCTCCCACTGCTCTCTTTGGCAGTGTATTTCATCAGTCTGCCTGTTCTGTTCCCCACTCTGTCTCTGGTGAATCCTCTCACCCTCCCGCATATTGGGCCTGTACCCTGGTTCCTATATAAATAAAATAAATCTTTAAAAAAAAGTTAAATTCAGAGATTTTCTGAAGAGAAAGAGAACCCAGTGTTTGCTGTCTTTTTTCTGTTAGACACTATTATTGCTATCACTCCGTATGTCCCAGTAGTAAGGATGTTCTGAACCTGTGCTAGGACAAGCTTGGTTGAACCATTTACACACAAATCTTCCCTGTGCATGTTCAGGCACTGCTTTGTCTGTTACCTGCTGAAAGACACACTTATTGTCTGTGTGGTGGTGGTTTTGTTTTGGTTCAATCATCATTGGGTTTGGAATATTCTCTCCAGCTGGCTGACCAATATATATTTTGCAGTGTGTGATATGTACCCAATGTTGATAGATGATGATCTAAGTATAAGTTACTATGTGCTCAGCACAATGAATCTCAGGGAGCAAGCTCGTTCTCAGTTCTTGAAAACAGCTATTTTCTACTCCTGGGGGACTGACTGTCTCTCTGGATTGGAAATGGGATTGGTAATAGAATTTAGCAACTAAAGGTCCTCTTCAAATCTGGCCCTTGCCTGGAGGATTAGTGAATGAATTTGTAAGAGCCATCAGCCATCATCTGCTGCTTGTTTATCAAGATTGTGGGCACTGTCTACTAGTTATGTCCCCAGTGTATGTGACCTATCTCCTCTGCACAAACTTCAACCCAGATTGAACCCACCACCTCTGTTAGTGAAGTTTCAGGAAGTAGAGAGGTGGACAGGAGATTCTTTGGGAGCCTTTCCATGACTGGTGGATGAACTATGAGCATGGCAGTGGTTCATAGAGCTTTGAACCGGATTGTGTCAGGCAAATCAAGCTAACGTTCACATGCTAAGTAGAGAGAAATGAAATCACAGATGTTCTACTGACACCTTCGAAGTAGAAGGGATCTAGACTAATAGCGAGTACCTTCCTCACTTAGCAAGAAATTTTACATACTTCACTTCAGCCATTCTTCAGGAATTTTATAGCTGAATACACTAAGGATAACCCAAGTTAGCAAAATCCATTTAAAAGAGCTAGGAATGAATACTCACGTTTCAGACTAAATAAACCATCAAGACCAGAAAAAGAGTGTCAAAAAAAAAATCGCATTCATGGAGGATAATGTATAAATGGAATCTCTAATTGTGTGATTCCAGAGGGGAAAATGGACCCCTTCAATGTAGTCAGTTCATTCTAGTGCCATGTCTAGCAGGGACTGGATTTTGGCGTCCCCTGGGATAACCCAACTTCCTTGGCCTGATTCCTGTAATACTGGGAACCAGAACAAGTGACTAATTACTGGAGTCTTTTATCTTTAAAGGATGCTTTCACACACTTAGTTACAGAGAAAATGTGCTTGTGATTTCTTTGTTGAGCGACCAGAGGAAAGGCAGTCCATACTGCCAATGACTCAGTGAATAATTAGCTGTGAGTCAAATTTGTGAAAGAATTGTCACTCTCGTGGGATGCTGAACTCTGAGCATCTTGTAATCCAGAAGCACATCTAGAAATTTGCTCTCACTTAAACTTCTGGAGAGTAGTATCTGCTTCTATTCAAATGCTAATGTTGGAAAACTCAGCCATTTTAAGAGTTGCCTGAGGACTACCTGTGTGCTCTGTCCACATAGTGCAGAGACATCTGGTTAGTCCTCAGAGCAGTCCCCTGCTCTGGTATTATTTACCACCTGATAGTTTCAAACGATGAGACAATTAAAGTGAGGCTATCATTTGTGGGAGATTCCAGTGTACTCGGTGGCACTGGGACTTAAAATCATGTCTGATCCAAAACAAAAGCACATCAGAGAGCTTTAATTGTTTAAAACACATTTTCATGTTATGGTAACATTTCAGATTTCAATTCCTGCAGTCATGTTTCCCATACCTGACTTATGAGATGGTGTATAAGTCAATTGCTGTTCCTTTTTGTTCATCTAAGTCCTTAATTCAGCTCTTAGGCATGCTAGAAGAGTGCTCCAAGTTTGGCTTGAATTGCCTGTGATTACTTTTTATACATGTCACATTGTTCCCTACTTGAATCTACAATTGCCTAAATTCTTTTTATGTAGCATTTTTACAAATAATGTCTAAATCCAGGTATAAGAATTTGCACCTTTCACCATCACATTTCAGCCTATCAGATTCTTCCCATTAATATAACCTGATGATATCTATGTGGAATACAATATTGTTGAGATCACTATTCACTGACTAACATTAGTGAATCTTGACAGCAAATATTGTGTGTCCTTTTACATATTAATGGTTCTAACAGAATGGTGCTGAGAACACAAAAACTTGAAACATATCTCCTTTCCTCTTATTGAAATTGATTCATATATCAGAACTTTGGTTTCAGATTTTCAGCCATATAATACTCAAGAGAAAGGAGTAAGTACTTCCCTCCTCTCTGGGAATTTCCTTTTACTTCTCTGTACAATTTGCACAAGATTATACATCCCCAAAAAGGATTTCTAGTGCACCTCGCCATACCCACTCATTTTAACTCTTTGGAGCTAGAGGAAAAAGTCCAGTTCTTCAATTTAGTCAGTTCATTCTAATGCAGGAAGCACATGGTCTTAGAGTCTTCTGGGGAAACACAAATTTGATAGTAATGATTAAAATAAGATAAATTAGGTTTAACTTTTTTCTTTGTCACTATCAAAAGTATAATTTTTGGCAAGGTATTTGAGTACCTCTAAGTCCAATTTATTCATCCATTACATGAAAATAATAATAAATGAAACTTTTTTAATTTGATAAGGTTTTTAGAAATGAAAGTGCTTTTTAAGTAGTAGTATGCAAAATGTTACTTGTTGTTATTATGTTTGAATTAGATAGTAGCTAGGATATAAAAGGAATGTTTACCTTGAAGATTTGTTCTTAAAACCATGCACCCTTTGAGGCAAAATTTATTGATTGTTAACTCTGTTCTGGATATAGTAAGAGAATATAGGGCTCAACCACATCTAAAGCTGTTCCCCATCTTTTTTCACTGTCTGGTGGAGAGAACTATCTCTAAATTGCTCTGATCGTGTCCTGACAATAAAGACTTCTATTCAGTATACAATACATTCCTTTGCAGTTATTCTTTAAACATATAAACATAATGTTGTTTACACTGTAGTGTAAGACAAGGGGAATGACATTTATTATATGGAGGGTACATGTTTATATTATGTTTAAATTTTAATCTTTAACATTTAAATTAAGGATGAATAACTGTAAACTTTTAAAAAGGCTACTTTTCAAGCCTGAAACCACATTTCTATGAATCTGTATTATATATGCACCAATTCTCTGATACTGGAAAGTTGAAAGACACTGGAAAATTCATTTAGCTCTGAATAGGCAAGAAAGAGCTAACCAGATTCTAGCATGTTGGCGTAGTTGGCAAGCCATTGCTATGTACCAATGAGCTACCCTCAGCTCCAGAAGCCAAGTGTTGAAAGTTGCTAGATTGGTAGAGCCCCTAGGAAACCCACTTCAAGTTCATCCTGGGGCAGGGAGAGGAAGTCCATACCTCCCATTCCATCCTCAGGCTCAGCAAAGCCTAAGGCAGTCTCTAGAGAATAGAATGACAATGATTATTGGATTTGGTTCCTCTAAAATCAATGTGTAGCAGAAAAATACCAGGCTTCTGATTGCCTCCAACTAAAGTGACCACAACAAATATGCTAAACAAACCCGGGCTGAGAGGGTGGTCAAGTTGATGGAGTGGAGTAATGCCATTATGGGTTTCCTGTTTGTCACTATGGAAAGGCCACACTTACCTGCTCAATCCCCATTTACTTTGTATTCTAGGATAGAGGTCAGGAAGACTATATCCCACCTGCCTATACAGCTGTGGTGTGTTGAAAGATCCCTGGACTTAAAGTAAGAAGATCTGGGTTTGAGTCTCAGTCTGTCACTTATTTTCTGTGTGACCTTGGGCAAGTCACTTCACCTATCTGAGCTTCAGTTTCCTTCTCTGTTTAATTGGGAACATATTATCCGTCTCATGGGGTTGCTGTGAGAATTCAGTGAGATGGTGCATGTGAAAGTGCTTTGTGGACTGAATATTGCTGGAGAGAAACACAGCAGAGAGCAGACCATGTAATGTTTCTTTTTCAGGTATGCATCCAGTGGTTTAAAAACCCAACAAAATGCATCAATAAATATGCAACTGCCTTCAAGAGAGACAAACTCCTATTTTAATAGCTTGGATCAAAAGGACCTGGTGGGATATTCATCTACAAGGGCCAGTTCTGTGCCCATCATCCCTTCAGTGGGTCTAGAAGAAACCTGCATGCAAATGCCAGGGATTTCTGAAGTCACAAGCATCAAATGGTGCAAAAACTCCTACTCTGCTGATATTGTCAATGTGAGTATTCCAGTCAGCGATTGTCTTATAGCAGAACAACAAGAAGTGAAAATATTGCTAGAAACTGTCCAGGAACAGATCCGAATTCTGACTGATGCCAGACGGTCAGAAGACTATGAACTGGCCAGCGTAGAAACTGAGGACAGTGCGAGTGAAAACACGGCCTTTCTCCCCCTGAGTCCCACGGCCAAATCAGAACGAGAGGCACAATTTGTCTTAAGAAATGAAAAACAAAGAGACTCTGCATTGACCAAGTGACTTGAGATGGAGGAATCTGTGCATTCTATGCTTTGCTCAACAGGAAAGAGAGGAAATTAAATACAAATTATTTATATGCATTAATTTAAGAGCATCTACTTAGAAGAAACCAAATAGTCGATCGCCCTCATATCATAGTGTTTTTTAACAAAATATTTTTTTAAAGGAAAAGAAACGTTTCAGGAGGGATAAAGCTTACAACTGAAGCTTTTGGGTAGAATTCTGAATACAATTTCAGTTAGTCCCAGCATCGACCTTTTGGCTCATAGAAAATGTGGGCGATTCAGACCCTCAGCCCCATGATACCAGTGTCCTCATAAAAAAAGCACTGGTGGTTACCCAGTTTCCAAGAGTCCTGCTGTACCCTGAGGTAGACATGCCAGTGAGGAGATAACCCTTGCCATTTGGCTTGCCAGTCCCAACCCCTAAATTTCTATTCACTTGACAGCCTCATCACAGGTTGTGTCATGTCAACAAATGTAGTGTTTTCTATTTAATTTTTGAAGAATGGCACAAAGACAATAGGAGGAGGAGGAGGCCGGGAGGTAGAGGAGGTGTGGGAGGCAATCTTAGCTACTCTCTGTGCCACCTTCCTCTGAAATTTGAAGGCACAGAATCTCAGAGGGAGGAATGGAATTCTTATAGGAAAAAGAGACAAAAAAAAAAAAATCACAATGTTGTGTCACTAGAATCATGCTAATAGAAATGTTTTCCTTTGAGATCGTTTAGGGCTCCGACAGAGCGCTTCTCAGTGGGTGCGTGCCTGTGTGTGTATGTGTGTGTGTGAGGGTGTGTGTGTGTGGGCTTGCTCGCTGGAGCACTGGTAAACTGTATGCACATGTGTTCTTCGTGCGTGTGTGTGTGCATGTGTGTGTGTATAAAGCTTGCTAAAATTTGTTCTGAAACATCAGGGAATCTAATATTCAGAAAAAAAAAATTTCCCTCTTAGATCTGTCCACTTTAAAGTTTTCCATTAAGTATAAAGTTCAGTTAGTAAGATCTAAACTCAAGGTCACTTGCATGGTGGGGTTCTATAATTCTTCACAATGTCTAGATCATTTTCTGATGTGAATATTTTGAGAGGAACAACTATTGGCTCATTAATGATATCAGTATCACAAGGCAAGTTGAGGATGTGTGTTTATTTTGAATCATGCAAACTTAAATTATTTATACAAACCAATTATCAAATTGACAGTAACATTTGCTTTCTCATCATCCCATTATTATTTATTTTATAACAAGTCTACTATGTGTGGACCAAGACATTGGCTTCTGTGGTTAATATGGAAAGAATAAATTGTTGAAATCATAAAGTCCAGACTATTCAGTTCACAAGAAGCCCCCAAGAAAACAGTAAATTGTGTTGTATGTTCATTTGGAATAAAGCAATATTTTTACCACTGCTAAGGTGAACTGAAACTACTCCTGAAGATTTGTCTGTTTTATTTACTTTCATGGGGCATTCAAGGAAATTAGTGTTCACATAATCAGTCGTTTTCCAATTATTGGTGGTGTTGAGTTGTTATGTTTACACTGTTTTAAATAAAAAGGCACAGTATTTGAAAGTATATAAAAGATTTCTTTTACTGCAATTTGGGAAAACCTTGGTTAAAATTTCCTGTGGAAGATTCACTTTTTATTGAAATGGAATGTAGCTCTTTCTAAATCAAACATTGAATATACACAGTTCTTACTTGAGGTTAAGTTGTTTCTGTTGAAAATACATTGCAAATTGCTCCTTAAGAACATTTTTTAACAATAGACACAATGTCATGCAAAGGAAAAAAAGAACATTCTTATCTGTGCTGTTTAGTGGAAATTCAAGATTTCAAATGTTGAAAACAATTTGGTAGAAATGCATTTTATATTTAACTAAAGGTTTGTGGTATTGCTTAATTGTCCTATTATAGTTTTGTTGTTTTGAATTTAGAGGCAATATTGTTAGACTCTTCAAAGATTAGTTTAATTTTCTAATGTCTAATTCATCTAAGTTCTCATTTAAAATTATTATATCTTTGAGGAAATTTTAGAAAGATGATCTTAATGAAGGGGTTTATTAAAAACCCCACAAATTGAGTATCCAATATGTTATTGTGTGGAAATTTATCATAAATACCAAACCTTAGCTGGAAGTCTCAAAATTCTGCTGAAATCGACCTTGTTTCTCACTGAGCTTTCTTTTACACTAAAATGTTACTTTTATCTAAAGAATTCATGCAGAATTTACCAAATTAGGGGGTTGTATACTCTGTGCTTCACTGCAGTTTTACTATATTTATTGTGACAAGATATTTATTTATTGTGACAAAATTGTCAGAATTATGTCCTGATCCAACCCCTTACCTTTTAAAGGTAGATTAAGAACATCTCTGGGTTTTCTGAAGTCTGAACATCCACTGGCAATGTAATGTGAAGTTTAGAGATATACTTACTTCCTAGTTGGTAGTCAAGACAGAATCCTCCAGAAAAAAACAAATATTATTGGTTAATTTCAGAGGGCATTTGTCTCCTTTTAGAATATGAAGCTTTCCTGGGAAAGGGGCCAAGCTCAAAATGCACACCTTTGGGCACCAGCTCACAAGTGCTGATAGCAACAAGACTTTCAAAGTTGATCTCACATAGCAAACACCTGGAGCCATCGGTACCTTGCCCTTCAAGCTGATGTGCCTACAGAGAAATGCTTATTTCTACAAGACACCTTTGATTTTGCTTAATGCTTCTTGTCTTTATTATATGAAAATATATTTGGAGATTTGTAATTAAATAAGTTGCATAGTCATTGTTTACTAGTGTGTGAATGTCACCCATTAATTTTTACACTGAATCATTTTCTGGTATGTATTTTTTTTTATGAAGCATATATTATTCTAGTTTAGCAGTGACTGCTCTGGAACACTGTTGTTCAAAATATATGACCAATTTTATCCTAATGAGATATAGTATAAATAATGTGGGAGAATTGGCATCCAAGTTTTCTTCCTGATTTTCTATGTACATTCAGTGTTCTCTGCTTCACACTAGTCCAATATCCACCTTACTATAGGTTAAGGACTACATATTTGTAAATCTATCATATCTCCAATGACTTACATAATTTCTAAGTAGCAATAGAAAAGTCCTCTGGAGGAAGAACAGTACTTTTTTTAGGACTTCACATATTAATCTGTTTTGATCACAATGACATATCAAACCTACCAAAAAGAGAACAAAAGGGCCAAATAGACTTCAAGAGAATGCTCACTGGCTTCTGCATTGAATGACAGCTACAATGGTGACTATAGTTAAGGTCTCCAAGAACCAGGTCAAGAACCAGGTCTCCACCAGAATATGCTTAATGTGTGCAGCAGTCATTCATCTCTGTCCTGCTTTATGGTGCTATCGGAACCATGACTCCCCAAGTAAGGGGGTATGGTGGTCCCTTTGTATCCAGCCCCATAAACCAGAAAATATTGCCCTGAGACAAGTGCTGTGAAACATTTCCCAAATGAGTACATAGTATACCTAGGAATACACAGCAAGAGGGGTGGGATTTTTTTTATTTGATCCTTTAGTATCTGGGAAACATTTTATATATAAAGAAAACATTTTTATTATTCAATTGTACAGATTCAGTGCAGTGTATTCAAATGATAGCATGTCTATACTGTGTTTGTACTTTAGTCTTCAGAAATTCAATCTTCATCCAGGAAAGACCAGCACAATGTTTCTGGGCTCTTCTCAGATTTAAATGCATCCCAATGTGACATGGGAAATGAGGCCTTTAAATAAGCTTTATCTTTTCCTCTTTTTTCTTTCTGTCCCTTTTAAAGAAGTTGTGAGCGTAAAGGAAGAAATCCATTTCTTAAGGTCTCCACTGTTATAATTATTTCCTGCTGTGACTGTACACACACACATACACATATGCATATATAAACATACATGTGTATAGTCAATGTGTATGCTAAATTTAGTTGTTTGATTATTTTGTTGGCTTTATTTTTTGCTTAATTTGACAAATATGAAAGTTATTGCCTCATGGGAAGCCAATTACATCAAATCAATTAGCGATCGGCCCACTTGGCAATGTTTAGATATTATAGGCATTTTTCGGTTCTTTCTCTTGCTTAGATAAGCAGAAATATGCTTGGGTTGGAAAATTCACAAGACCCTGGAATCAAACTCACTGCTAGATTATCTCTTAGAAATGAAGACTAAGCTATGGGTGTATGTGTGATTTCTGTCCCTATAAAATATGATTATCTAAGCTCTATTTTTTACAACTTTCACCATAATTTCTCCCAAAGGTGCCGAAACAGGTGCTTTTGATTTCCAGTGTCCATGAACATTAGTGAGGAGTCAAGGTGAAGCAGAGTAATTTGGGGAGATTATGTATTAATGTTGACTACCCAGTGAAGATAAAAAGCTAATAGCAGAAGGGCCCAGATGAAATCTCGATAAACTAGAAAACAGGCTTCTAGTACTTTGATAACCTTTTATCATAAATGCCTGTATTGATCACATGTGTATTCATGCCTATAAAAGAATTATTGTGATAGTCAACAATCTCTTATTGTTGGGGATGAATAAGAAAATTGCTATTTTGCAGTTGTCTTTATGGAAATTTCTAACTTACCAATACATATCAGTAGCTCCATAAACCCATCTGCCAAATACGGAGAATGTTCTATTCATCTTGTTTCCCTTCTAAATTGAATACCTTGCTGTCCAATTATCCTAACTCAAACTTTGCCTGGTCATTTATCATCCAATTATTTCAACATAACCCTTTGGAAAACTAATGGTTAAAATATCTTAATAAGATTCAAAATTGCTGGAACCTATATATTAATCTATTAGTAAGACTTTGTTCATATTATGTTTATTATGTTCCATTTAATTTCCATGAAGAAGTAGACAAGATGGCTTTTGTGGTTGTTTTTAAAGTAAATTTACCTAGCACAGATAATAATGAAAAGGGGGTGTTCAAAAAAAACCACCTAATCTCAAAACTTGAACAGCAAAATTTGCTCTAGATTTTGGGGGCAAAATTTACTTCAGACTTATTTTTAAGGAACTGCTTCAAAGACAGAGTGTGGGGTTCTCCAGAGAAGTCATGAAATTGAATATGTTCCCTCATGAAGGCAGTCAAAAACTCTCATCAGATACGTAAGATGTTTATTGATATTCTCAATTATTTTCACCTCAAGCTCCTTATCATAAATTCTATAATTAATAGAGAATATATTGTCTAGAAACACTTTTACTTCATATTTGGAAATAATCCTGACTTTGGCACAATAGACTAACAAACACAAGGTTTACTTATTCAACTTTGATTGTAATTGCCATTTTTGACACATCAATATCCATTTTCTCTTTTAGTAACTTTCTGACTAGCACTAAATCTTCCATATATAATTTATCCTCATCAAGATCCCAAACTCTGAATTCCTTACTTTTCAGTAAAGCAATGCAGAATGTGAAAATACTTCAATCAAAGAGAGTTAATCTATTAAAGTTGTATGGTTTTTAAAATTATAATTATTGCAAGTAATTGTTCACCAAAAAAAATCCACATTTTAAAATTTATGTTCAATGTATTTAGTTTTTGATGTACCACTCATACTATAATACTTTGTTACACTTTGCTTTCTCTGTCTTAATACCTTTTACCTATGAGCTTAAACAATTACACACATACACACACACACACAAACACACACACACATTCCATGTTAAAACTCAATGTTATATGTCTTTCCCTTAGTTTTTCTCTCTCCAGCTCACCCGAGTGTGTTGAATTTTCATGACATGGAATGGTGTGTATTCAGATTTGTTTCCTAAGCAATACATACAGCAAGAAAATATAGTTATTATCTTTTTAAGTTTTAGCTACACAACGTGATTTTAAATCCAGTAAAAGTCTGGAGAATAGACACACTTGTTCAAATCTCAAAACAATAGGAGAACATAAAACATCCTAAAATCGCTACTCATTTACCAGTGGCCATTGTGTATATTTTAAAAATAATTGGAAGGAAATGGCTGGGCTTTCTCTTATTTTTTCAAGTATGTAATTGTACATAAGAAAGTTAAAAAGTTTCCCCTTTTCTTAAGAACGTATTTTATTCTCCCATTTGACAATATTTTAAATTTAAAAATGCAAAATGGTCAGTATATTTTTAGTTATCATTTAAAATTTTACCAGAAACAAACTCTTGTGCCTATGATGATAATATTTTTTTCAATAAGTTTATTTGTTTCTCCTCTCTTCCTTCATTGTGAAAACATTTCAAAATCATGTCTATTTCCTGTGGGATATGGAGGCTATGGGATATAATTCTAGATGCAGGTCCCTCACACCCCAGTGCAGTAGAGTTCCTTTATGTCTATACTTTGTTTCAGGGGCAATATAGTAAACTGCTTAATAAAAATTAAGACAGGTTTAATAATCAATATAATACAGTCTTGACTTTGTCGTGAAATTTTCCCATGTGGAGGGATTCCTTAACTACTGTTTTCCTATTGTAACTTCTTAGTAGTCTTTGATGTAGCTGGACCCTCAGATTTCCCTAGGTTGTGTTCTTACTGCTTGTTTTATCAGTCAGGGAGTTTTCACTTAAAATGAGAGACCAGTATGATTTTGTAGAAAAAAAAACTTTTCTTTTGAGTTGTGTTAGTGAAATACAGGAATAAATTAGGAACATTTCAAATGTATGTGGTAATAAGGTTCATGACCTTAACCAATATCTTCTCATACACAGACATATCCTAAGGCCTTTTAATTTTCCTAATAGTGTTAACAGACTTTTCAAACTTATTATTATTGTTTTCTCACAATAGCATTTTTCATTCTGTCAGAGAAAGATAAAAGCATCCATTTATGTAAAGGAACAGAACAATAAATAAGTCATTCTTAAAACAATGAATATAAAATAAACCAATAACAATGTTCTTAAAGGCTTCCAGTAAGATACTGACTTAAAATCTAAGACTAAACTAATGTAAAGAGATATTAGGAAATTTTTTTGCATAATAAGATGTTTATTAATTCTATTTTATAAATTGAATTCCTCTTTCCATAATAATATTTTATTGTTTAAAATTCTATTGAGGATTAATTATACCAATTGCACTCAAACATTTAAACATATTAAATGGACACTTTTGCCATTTTTTCCAATTTGACTCATGAAAATATCTGTTTAAGATGGAAACTATAAAAACAGATGTGTAAAAAGAAATCATTCATTCCTCTTGTTGCAAACCTACTTTGGAAATTGTGTGGCACTAATTTAAGGGGCCGGAGTTTTCCAACTATACTGAAAAGTAAACCATACCATTTTATAAATGGGGCACTCTTTTAAAAAATAATAAAATTAGCCTCTCCTGCCAATTATATCCATTCCAAATAAAGAAATGAATAAACATTACTGTGAGTCCTTTCTGTAATGGAAGAGACAGGCATTTGATGCTGTGAACCATTGGCATCAATTAGATTTAACTACTGACTTTCTTTTTGCTTTGCTTTTATTTATCTTATTTAAAAGTTAATGTTACTGAAAGTGTGAAAATTTTTAAAAATCGGATATGAATTCAGCTATATTAAAACCATAATAATATTGTCTTTGTATCTTTTCATCTCATTTTCCACATAGCTACCTATTTCAGAGTTATTATTTCACTGTGTTGTATTATAGTTTTTAAAATATATATCATAGTGTACCATGCTAATACACTGTCTTTGTAAACATTTAATTTAAGAGCTACATAAATCCATTCATTGTTACATTTTGAGTTATTTAGACATCATCATTATTTGACATTTAAATTGCTTTGATTTATTCACAACCATAAGTAACTACACAATTAATATTATATTACACCTTTTTTCTTTCTTTGGAAAGGAAACTGCAGGTTTATCTACATGCTTGGTAGATTCTATAAACACTAAAAAATGTAAGTAATGCTTGTATAGAGGAAGAAGGTGTATTTTTTTTTGATAGAGAGGAAAATAATAATTTCATAACATTAGTAAAGAAATACATGAAAGACCTCCGTGGTGGCCTAGGGGTTAGGTCTCAGTGCTATCAGAGCCATGCCTGACTTCAATCCCTTGCCACGGAACTAATCCAAATATAGTGCAGCAGACCTCTCCTGTCCTGCCTGCTGCTCCCCTCAGCAGTGTATTTCAGTAAATCTGCCTGTTCTGCTCCCTGCTCTGTCTCTGGTGAATCCTCTCACCCCTGGCCCTGCACTTCTGGCCTACACTCTGCTGCTTCTACACAAAAATTAAAAGAAAAGGAATACATGAACTTCCAAGATCAGGAATATCCTCTTTAGAAAATTTCTTGACTACACATTGCAAAAATGTATATGGCCAGGTCAAGGATTATAACCTTTTCTAAGTTATTTTATTTAGTTTTTTTACCCAGACTGTCCTTTTAGAGCACTTTTAGGTTTGTAGCAAAATTTAGGGAAAGGTACAAAAATTTCCCAAATATACTTTGCCCTGGCTATGCATAGCTTCCCCCAGTATTAATATCCCTTACCAGAGAGTACATTTTTTACTATTGAAGAACCTACATGAACACACCATAATCACCCAAAATCCACAGTGTATATTACAGTGCAGTGTTGTTATTATACAGTCTATAGGTTTTGTTAATATGGAATGAGATCACTTACAGTCTCATTCAGAGTATTTTCTCTGCTCTAAAATCTCTATGCTTCTAGTTCACTCCTCCCAGGAATCACTGATCTTTTTGCTGTTTCAGTAGATTTGCCTTTTAGTATGACCACTTTAAAAAATTGCTTTAAACATTGTTCAGTTGATTTCTGGAAGTGGTCAATATATACAGTCTAATATCACTTGAACTTGTTTTACTGTTTACTTTTTATTTAACTTTCAGGCCAATGCAATATACTGTGGTTAAATTTATGCAGTTGGCTTGGGTGTGATCAGAAATGCATCATTTCAATGAATTTTAATTTCATTTCTAATGAAAAATTATGACATGGTTACATGTAAAATATATCATAGAAAAATAAAAATCACCACTGGGAGATAACCACTATTGGTATTTGAAAATATTTTCTTCCAATATTTTTAGTTGAATTAAATAGGCATATGCCATATATTATTTACAAAGTTGGAGTCATCTATCATTTAAACATTTTTGTCCTGCTTTATTAACTTTACATATATTCTCTGATAATTCCCTTAATAGTAAAGCAACTTTACACCTAATATTTTTATTTTTTTTCCTTTTTTTTTTAATTTATTTATAAATTTTATTGTTATATTCCCCATACAATTGCAGCCCCCCCATTCTGACCCCAATCCCTCCCCTCCCGCCCCCGCCCCCCTAAAAGTGTCTCTGGTTCATAGTTTTTTGTTGATTTTGATTTTCACTTTCTTATATTCATTTTCCTGGTCCCTTATTTAAGTTTTCTAGATTTTTAATGACTATGTAAGCTATTATATGAATGAAGCACTCATATTTCCAAAGAACTTTAAACTTTTATAACATATTTATCATTCATATGATCTTAAATATTTATCTAACTTTGATTTGCATCAGTGTTTTTAATATTCCATGTACAAATATATCCATTAAGTTTTGCTTGGCATAAGTATATTTCTATAATAGAGATACTAGGCTCTCTCATAGTATTAATTTTGGTTTTTGGAGCAGGTACCTTGATGCATTTTGATCCCCAAAATCATAACGTTTGCTAATGTAGACGACTGCATAAAAAAGCCATTGGACCTGGAGAAACATCTGTGTACCTGACTGAATTCACATCTCCCAATCTACACTCAAAAAACTAGCATTAAAAAATAAAAAAGTTGATATAAAAATTTCTAATCAACTTTAAACCTGAGAGGAGTGATATTAACATAAAGCAAACCATTATCATGAACTAAGAATATGCTCAGTACTAGGTGTTTCACTATATTAACTTTTTCGATCATAATAATGCTATGAAGCAGGTGCAACTTTCATCCCCAATTTAGAGATGAGGAAAACGGATTAGAGAAGTTTAGTTACCCAAGATTTCACAGATAATAAATAACAAAGGACTGGATTTCAAATCAATGTCCATGCAGATTTATGCTTTATTTTCTAGTTATCTTTACCTCTCTTAAGAAATTTCTGATAATTATAGTTCCTATGACCACAATAGGATAAAATCTCCAAGGTTAAATAAGGATGACCCCAATCCTAGAGATTGGATATAAGAAGTGCTAGAAATGAGGTCAGATCCGTAGAACTAATGAATGGGATACTATTCACCCAATTTTATAGAGTATTTGAAATTCTCACATGCACAGCCAGTACTCAGTTAGCTCCCCATTACTTTTCCCAATATGACAAGCAGAGTGCCAGAAAAAAAGGTCAGAAGGACCATATTCTTGGCATTGGCTGTACCTAATATCTCCACTGATGACAAATGGATAATTCAGCAGTGGTCCCCAGGTCATCTGTCTCAATAATATAAAAGATGTGCTATGAATGGCTGTACTTCCCTGTCCATATGCTTCAAAATGTCACATTACTGAAATGTTATTATAAATTAAATTCAGGGCCTCCCTGGTGGCACAGGAGTTAAAGTCTCAGCCAGCCACTGCAGCCTGAGTCAGTCCCCAGCCAGGGAGCCAACCCATGTCACACAGCAGACCTCTCCTGTCTCTCCTGCTGCTTTCCTCAGCAGTGTATTTCAGTAGATCCACCTGTTCTGCTTCCCACTCTGTCTCTGGTGAATCCTCTTACCCCCTGCACTTCTGGCCTAGACCCCAGTTATTATATGATAAATAAAATAAATCTTAAAAAAAATTAAATACAAAATAAAGTCAGTTTTCCCTCAAGCCTATGATCTGGAAGGAGATTTTGTGGAATAGAAAGTTGTCAATAGAAGAAATAAACAAGATTCTTCATTCTACCTCACACTAGCCATTATTAGGCAGACACAAACTCTAGAGGTGCTTCTGCACAATCAAGGCAGAGAGAGCATAAAATATCTCAGCAAGAACATTCAGAAGCCCGTTGCAGGCATGAATAAAAGTGTAACATTTCACTTTCAATATACAGAAGTTTATTTTGAAATGATATTTGTTCCAATGTTAGAATTTAGATATCATTAACTGTGATATCAGAATAACAAGAAAAATTATCCTTAAATATGAGATAGAAGACTATGGGCAATGGCTGAGAATCAATAAAAGAGCAAATATTATATAAGGAAGAAAGTAATTATTTTAAAAGAAGAAAGTAGGACTGAAATCTGACACAATCAATAAACAGTTATCAATGTAAAAATCTGCCCCAATAGCTATCTAATTTCCTATTCTTCCTCCCTAAGTTGTTACTGCCTTCAAAATTTAAAAATAAAAAATTAACAAATAGAAAATGTTCATGTTAGAAAGCAAACAAAAATAATTCTGCTTTCATAAATTATGTGACAGCAATTAAAAGTGTTGGCTATGTGAAATGTAGAAAAATAAAATGCAAGACAAAAAAATATTTAAAACCGTCAAAGCTGTACCCTATGGTATCCTCAAAGTCTTCAATGAATTCAACATTAAATAAAGGGAAGAGTTGAGTTAAAAATTCAACTAAGAAAGAAACAATCTTTCTTAGGGAAAAAAGGGAAGTGATGTCAGGGCAAAAAATAAGCTATATTTGGAATAAGAAAAAGAGTGAAGTGTTATCTTTGAAAAAATAAAGATGCAAATTTATGAAATAATAATTTAAAATGACAAGTGTAAAAGCGGAAAACAAAAGAGAAAAAAGTAATTATTTTTTAAATTGTTTTTCAACCACATTAATGAATTTTGCTTATTGCTATGAAAATTATGACTTTTCAGGGGAAATATAATGTACCAAAATAGTTTTAAAATGGAAAATTCAACTTATAGGAATTTTTATGAGAAAATAAATTTTAAAAATCCTTCATGCAAAGAATTACTTAATAACTTACAATGAGTTTACAGGACCAGACAGTTTTGTATGGAAACGTTCTATATATGTTTGGCTATATACCTATAACAAGCACACACATGGACATATGTGTACACATATGTATATGTAATTACAGATAAATAATCATATCAATATGAGATATTATACAGTTAATATATATGTATATGTATACACATAGCCTCATAGACACATAAAAAGGATCTTAAAATGTGATTCTTTCCAAATTTTGACCGAGGTCCATAAGTGAGACAAATACTGTGGGTGCCTTGCACATCCACTTCTTAGAGTTAGTGTTAGGAGCTAGTTTAGGAATAGACACTTCAACGTAAAAAGCATTTCACCCAACATTAGCAGCTTTCACTCGGTTCCTGTCTATAAAAATGAGAAGTCTGAAAGGAGAAAGAACTGTTTTTAGACTTGTCAGAATTATGTCCTATTTAGTTTTTTAGATAAACAAAGAACAGTTTTGTCTCATACGAAGCCAAGTGTAAGAGCATTCGGAAACTGGTAAGTCCTGTGATAAATGACCCCTTAAATTTGAAGCCTGGGGAAAATCAAACAGTATATTTTTGGCTGAAGTTTGCTT
This sequence comes from Talpa europaea, assembly GCF_964194135.1. Lineage (NCBI taxonomy): Eukaryota > Metazoa > Chordata > Mammalia > Eulipotyphla > Talpidae > Talpa > Talpa europaea. The sequence goes on along the minus strand of NC_140077.1, from coordinate 34,058,919 downwards.
GCCAGTTGCTAAATTGAAAAGATAGAAAGACATGAGAAGAGATTTTTTTTTTCTCACAGTATAGAAGCAAGTTCCTCTACTCTTTTTCTTTTTTTAAGATTATTTATTTATGCATACAAGAGCTGAGGCACAGGCCAGAGGGGTGGGGGGGGGGGGCGGTGAGAGGATTCACCAGAGACATAGTGGGGAGCAGAACAAGCAAATGTACTGAAATACACTGCTGAGGGGAGCAGGGGGCGAGACAGGAGAGGTCTGCTGTGCCATGTGGGTAGCTCCCTGGCTGGCCTGGAATCAAACTCGTGCTGCAGTGGCTGTGGATTTCTTCATAGGTTGCATCTTAACCCTTGCACAACCAGAGAGGCCCATGTTCCTCTACTCTTAGGGGGAGCCCATGGCAGGATTAAGTACTTGGGGGAGGATGGTAACTCATTCTGGGGTGTTCCATGGTAGGGAGAGGTCATCGCCAGCAGAGGGCATCTGCTCTGTGAGGTAAGTTGTCCTCCAGAGAGTGCTAGGCAGATGGTCTCCACCATCAAAATAGAGTTCCAGAGAGAAACGTAACATTTTTCACCTGTCTCACTCTAACAGTGGCAACTAGCTCTTTTTGGTTTTATTTTCTCACCACCTGGGTCTAATTAGTAGTCAGAACCATAGTCAGCCAACATAAAGGATGAGCACCGAAGAGGGAGTCCTTTATCTTCCCTTTTCACAAAACCTTTTTATCTAAGAACACTTAGTATTTTGATACTGCTTCACAGAACTATCTTTGTGAACATTTTTATTGTCCAATGTCACTTATAAATATGTATGCAAAAAAATCTAAGTGGAATATTGCAAATTATACTAGCATTATGAAAAAAGAAATTGCCATGGCAGGTTTATTTCAGCAGACAATTTAATATGAGTGTATCTAGTAAAATGATTTATTTCCATAAATAGCCAAAATCAGATATGATTAAATGAAGTATTTAGTAAATGATGGGAAAAACTCACTTTCTTAACAACACAAAATCAATGGTCACTTTTAGACATAGTAATTAAGGTTGGATTAATCTCCCTCAGAAAAAAGCACAAGGTCAGTCTTCCCCTGTCATTACTATTAACTACATTAACATAGATGAACAATGACTACTATTAATAAGAAAAGAATAAGTAAATAGATATAAAAATAGCAAAGGTAGAAGCAGAATGATCAAAAAAAAAAAAAAAAACCTGGAGTCAACAGAATTATATTATCAGAGATTTCTGTGATAAATGTATAAACAAATAGAAAAAATGGCTACAAAACATAAGCTAAGAAACATCCAATATCAATAGAAAAATGAATTCCTTGAAATAAATTTAAAGGGACTAACAAATTAAATAACATTAATGAATATAAATAAATAAGAATATAATTGTTACTTTAATGGGAAAGCTCCATTTTCTAAACTTATTAAGAGTCCCCAATTTCACTCATAAATATAATGCAATTGAATAAAAAGCATATCAGTAGTATTTTGGAGTATGCAGAGATGAGAATAGAGAAAAAAGCTGTGAAAACTGAAACTATGTGGAGACAATAGTATAATACAAAATATTATACTGCTACAATTACAAAACTAACTCCATTGGCAACATAGTTATAAAGAGAAACAAAACAAAAGCAAAGTCCAAAATGTCCTCATAAATAAAAAATGAACAGAAATTAAGGACATTTTAAATTGTAAGTTCACCTTAGTCACAAAAACTTGCTATAAAATTGGCCAATCTGAAAAACAGAAATATAGGTCCTCAACTCATTCCATCTACTGTGCTAAAATACTGATGAGCTAAAGTGTTAAATTTAATAAATAAAACCATGAAAAATCTAGAAAAAACATAGTGGGAAAGAATTATCTAGAAATGGGAGCAAAAAGAAAAACTGAAATTGGATAATTTGTATGAAACAAAAATTAAAATCCTGTTTGTAAAAATATAAAGTATATGATGAAACTGGAATAATGTTTATAACATAGAAACTTGCTATTTTAAATAAAGGGCTCTTAAAAATAAAACAATATCCATTAACAATATTAATTAATTGACTAGTTAATTAAATTTTGAATGCAGTCTTAGTATGTGCCTGGTATTGTTCTAAAAGATAGAAATGAACAAAAATAAGAAAATTTGATGCCTCACTGAGAACAAAGTATGAGTGGAAAAATAAGCATATGGCATAAGCAGGAAAATTATCTGCATATATACACACAAAACAAAGAAGGAATGGCAGTGTGTACACTCATAAGTTATATACAGCAAATTACACAAGAATTTATGTGTAAGAAATTTCTAATAGTTTTATTTATAATGGGACACAAATCAAGTCAAATGGTTAAACAAATCATATTTTATATAATGATGAAATTAATATTAAATCTTGTAAAGTTGAAATATTCTTAGAGATTGTTCCCAGTATTACAATGAATTCAAATATAGAAACTATATTTGAATATAGAAAATAAAATTGAATCACAAATTATAACTTAAGTGATAAATGTATATATCATGTGTTCATTCCTGTCTTTTGCCTATATATAGATGTATACATATGAATAAAAGAAACCTAATAAAAAGCTATTGAATGATACACAAAACTTCACCTACAGAGATATGCTTAATTAAATTATGATGTAACAAAAGAATGGATGGGCATTGAAATATTAAATACCCTACACAGAGAGATTATTGAGTGCTTTAATAAATGTCCCCAATATTTTTGAAAGAAAATATTAAAGTACGAATAACTCTTCTTTCTGTATGGTAAGATTGAGAATTTTATATAATTTTCAACACGTTCTATATTTTTTATAATGGATGTTTTTATATTGAGAACATATGCGAAATATAATTTTCAACAGTCTAATTTAGGGAAGCTATTTCACTATTCCGTAAAAAGCAATGGCTTGGTTTCCTGTCCTTACAAATCTAATTAACATTTTGTTTTATGGTATCTTCTTTGAGGAGATTTGCCTTTTAGTTTTTGGCATGCCTCTTTGGTTTGGTTAACTGGATCTTCTGTTTCACGCCTCTGCTTTGCAATTGTTTGTTGTGGAGGAGGCAACAAGAAGTAGGACAATATTATTATCTCCCCCCACACACAGGCATTCTATTTTCCAGAGATTAGACATATTTCCTCAACAGCACCAAGTTACTGTAACAATTTCACTCTCCTTTTGCTTACACCCAGGGGTAAATGGCAACTTTCATCTGTGCTTTCCAACTTAAGAAGCTGATGAATAATTTTCTATTATTTAATAATTGACAGATAGTTCCCAGAATCAAACTACTATGAAAACTGTTGGCCTCTGGCAAGCAGAACTGCACAAGCTTTTACCATCCTAACAGCTAGGATAAATTAAGAATGTTCCCAAAATTTCTTGAATATAGTATGTGATCCTGAGCTGGTTCATAGAATTCTATTTGTTATCAATACAATGGCAATAATGATTACTGCTCTCTGAAGTGAAGCTAAATTGTGTATTTATATCCTTTGACCACATGAAGTTTGATTATGAAGAGGGCAGAGAGGGAGTCAGTCCTCAAGTGCCAGGTCCCACATGACATGAGAAAAAATTTAATGTATCACTAACCAGGATACTTTCTGAGCAGAGAGGTCGAACAGCATTTTTGCCTGTGAGACCACTCACTTCTTCCTTCTGACCAGGTTGCCCTATGTAGAGAGAGGGCGAGGGAGAGAGGATGGGATAATTCTCCATACCTATGTCCCCCTGTATGTGAACTTGTCCTGATTTCTTCCTCCCATCTTGAACATAGGCACCTATTGAGTGCTTGCTATGTGTAAGATCAAGTTCTAAGAGCAAGATATAGTCATAAACAAGACAGGTGAGTTCCTTACTTGCATTGGGCTAGAGTTCTGGGGGAGGGGGGTTGGGGGGACAGACAATACCTACATACATAATTAATAATATAATTTCAGCTTACTGTCAAAAAGCCTAAGTAAACAGAAAGAATGGAGAATCAGAATGGAGGCAATGGAGCTCTTTTAGACAGGTAATTGGAAAAGTCATCTCCAAGGAGATTTCAGATATGTCAAATTAGGACTGATGATGAAAAAGAATCACCCAGTCAAAGACTTGGAGAAGGACAACTACAGTAGAAGGAGGAAGCTGCTCACTTAGGCAGGAGACAGGAGGTCAGAGTATCTATGGCTGAGTTCACTGGGAAGCGTGGAGGAGATAAGCATATAAGCCAAGCTGCCACAAGCCAGGTTACAAAGGACTTTATAAGACATTGGTTGACATTTTGTATTTTAATTTAACTACAATGAGGCATCATTAAAGAATTTTAAAGAAAGGAGGAGAGGGATTTCATTAGATTTTCTTTAAAAAGATGAGTCTGGATTCTATGTAGAAAATGACCTCAGGTTGTAAGTGAATTAAGGAGAAGTTGAAGGGAGGTCAATGAAGTAACACAGGTGGGAGATAATTGTTGGTTGCATAAGGTGGATGGAAACAATCACACAAATGTAGTGCTTTAGATTTATAGGTGCATTTCTCATGCTTTATCTCAAATAATTTTTAAGGTCACTTCCAACTCTAAAAATCTACAGGTTAATCATGTGTGAACTTAGGGGTATTCAACAATAACTACTTAAATTCTCCAAAATCATTATAATACATTTGGAAATAGAAATGCACCATTCGCATCTATCTCATGTATGTCTTTTTTAAAATGTTTTTTTCAAACTTTAAATTTTGGAGAATTACTCAAAGAATATCATGTACTATTTTTCTGTTTCAGATGCTACAGCTCAAATTTTAGATTGGAATATATTTCAAATTGTGTTTTCAATCCCCACACTCTAGAGCTAGAATGCATGGTGGCTTCTCAGCCAGGATAACTCTGAAGCAGTGATACTCTCTGTAAGATAGCTGACATGTTGTGATATGGGTAATAAAAGTAATGTTGAGGAGCTGAATTAAAAAATTCCTCCATTGTTGTTCTAAACAATTAATGCTTTACAAAAATTATATGATGATTTTTGAAACTGTGGCCAACATTTATTTATTCAACAACTTGGTAACATATTGGTCAATAAAATAGAAATGGTCCCAATCTTCGCTGCTTACAGTAAGTTTCTGAGACAATGCAATGAATAAAGAAACAAGTATGTGTGCATGTGTGAGTCTCTATGTGTGGTGTATGTGTTTACAAAAGTCACATGCATAAGCCACTGACACTGAGCAGAGGTTACTTGGTATACATTTATGAAGATGAATGTGAGGCTCCACCAGAAGAACATATTTAAGCCCACACATGTTTCAACCATGTGAAGTATACAGGAAGCAGCATTCCAGATATTTACCAGGTATGGCAAATTTTATATGCATAAGTTCTTAGATAGGAAATAGGCATTCGCCTTTCAGGGAAGAGAAAAATATAAGATTGTTGACAGATAAGCAACCCTAAAGGAAAGTCAGGAGTTAGGTTGGAGTTGAAATCTGCAATTATGGTAAAGTGTTTGTTTGGGGGTTTTTTGGGTTTTTTTTTAGTTTTAGGAATTTTATTTTTAAATATATACTCATATGGAGGTCTAGTATTCGAATACAGGTAAAAACATTAACAGAAAACTAAGACTATCTTTTATATTCATTTTCTTACATCACTGTGATTTTGGGACTGTATTTGATTCCCCACCCTGATGTTTAGCACCAGTAGTTCTCCCACCACCATAGCACTCACATCTATCACCATAGTCACTTTAGATTTTAATTCAAAGCATGTGAATGACAGTGAAGTAGCTAAGAGGAAAAGACTGTTCAGATTTATGGGTTGCTGGATTTTTTTCTAGATTACTCCAGCTACCATGTAAAGAATAGGGTGGAAAAAGGAAAGAGTTGGAAAGGGGAAAACAAATATAGATATCATTTCATGATTCGAGAATAAGGGTTACTTGACTTTTAGTAGGGATGACATATCTAAGCAAATTTGACAAAGATGCATTTTGCAGAGAGAATTAACAAGACATTATGTTGTTAAGGTAGGGAAAATAAAGGAAAAATAGATAGCTCCTAGGCTTCTAAGACTTTACTATTGTGGATGAAGATGTCACTTTACAAGAAAAAAAGAACTGAGAGAAAAGGTTTAGCAGAAAAATATCATCAATACTTTATTGTAAAAGATTTTAGACCAATAATTCCAAAGTGTCATGGAATGCTATTAAAAGAAAGTTAAGTTTTCATAAGGAACTGGATGGTGTTAGCTAAAGAGAAATCCAAGCATGGAAAAACAAAATAATATCTACATTAGGACCTTAAATTTAAAAAAAAATAATAATGTGGTGATGAAGAAAACAGACAATGACTGCTAAGGCTGAAGCAAGGAGAGGAAGCAAATGAGACTAAAAGGTAAGGTATAAAATGATGATGATTAGCAGGAAGAAGAGGAAAATGGGATTGGGGGAGGCAGGAGAGAAGTAGGAGTATATGGTGGTAAGTTGATCACAACTAGAATTAGCAACAAGAGCTAATTTTTAAATCATTTTGCACTAGTTGCATGCACTGAGTTATGCACTAGTAGTAACTTCTCCAAATTTATAGTAACATGAAGCAACATTGGTATATTCCTCACCCATGCTTCATGTGTATTGTAAGTCAACAAGAATTCTGTTCCATACTGATCTCCCTCTATGGCTCTTGCAAATGGAGCAGCCTCCTTGTGGGGCATCATAAGTCACCTCTGCAGTGGAGAAGGCATGAAGATGAACTCCAGTTCTTAAACTTTCTGATGAGAAGGTAACACACATGACCTAAACTCGTGTTTTATTGGCTTGAGTAAGCCAGTCACACACCCACACTTAATTATAAGGGACTGAGGAAGGCCAGTTTGATTGTGTCTCCAGGAGCAGGTAAAGTGTTTGGTGAACCACACCAGTGATTATCTGTCCATTTGCTGTACTTTATTTTTTTTAAAAATATTTATTTATTTATGCATACAAGAGCTGGGGTACAGGCCAGAAATGTGGGGGGTGAGAGGATTCACCAGAGACGGAGTAGGGAACAGAACAGGCAGACTGACTGAAATACACTGCTGAGGGGAGCAGCAGGCGAGTCAGGAGAGGTCTGGTTCACCATGTGGATTTCTCTCTGGCCAGCCGGGGATCGAATTCGTGCTGCAGAGGCTGCGGATTGCTTCATAGTGTGGTGTTTAACACCTTGTTTAAGGCCCCATTTGCTGTACTTTAATTGAACTGCTTCACTTAACCTCCTCAGAGTTATGAGGTGCATACTATTCTTTTGAAAACACTTTATGAAAACATAAAGTTTTATGTTTATGAAACACTGAAATTTAGAAAGGTTAAGTAATACCTGGTTAAAAGAGATGAGGGAGCAGACGTATGAATGGTGAAGCCACAATCTAAAGTGGGAGCTCATAAGCTGAATCCTTTGTTTTACTACCTTTCTTGGCAATATGGAACTATGTCCCAAAAGAATGAGAAAACATTAAAAATGTTTTAAAGAATGGAATGATATTATGAGATTGCCATTTATTTATTTACATTTCAAAAAGACAGATTTATTAGGAAAAGGAGAAAAAGAGGTACCAGCGTAGTCACAGGCAGGCAGCCGTGCTGCCAGGAGATTGCCATTTAAAGAAATAGTGGAAATACTTTTCGATTCAAAAGTCAGATATTCACAACTATTTCAAATATTTGCTTTATAAATATTTTTGTCTTTGAAACCAAATTTAATTTCTAGCATTCCCCTGGTAAAGTAAAAAGTGAAAACTTAATTTCTGCCAATTTTGAGCTCTCATTTTCATTGGTGAGGACATGTGGGATGGTGGGTAATTACTGATCTGAAATGATTACTATGTGTTGATGTCTGTATCTGCTAGATAGTCTTAATTTTGTTTGTCCCTTTCCAATAGCATAGGCAGGTTGCCAACAAGAATGTTCTTTTGGGTTTGAGATTATCTCAGCAAACTTGAAACATCCAATGGGTCAATGGACCAGACATGCTGCTACCAGAAAATACTATGCTACAGCAACACTCCACTTACTCTTTTGTACCATCAGAAATAGCAAGGCCCCACACTACCACCATCACCACCAAATATTGTCAAGGTCAGAGCTGTTGTGAAAGCTTCTGACTGATGTCAGGGAATAAAACACCTTAGAGCTTTCTATTCCCTCTGTAAGGTAAGATCCTTATCCTCATGCTTCTTAATCTATGAAATTAACAGGAAAACTCCTAAAACTCCTAAGTCATTTTTATTTGATTATTATGTTATGGAAGACAAAGGTGCCTTGACTACTTTAGCTTATATGTCAGGGGAAGAATTATCTGAATTTTTACTATCAGAGAGAAAGGAGTCTTTGAGAAGAAGGGAAGTCGAAATTAAAGTTAAAGGGGGAGGCCAGTGCAGGAAAATCCTAGAAAAAACAAGAAAATATGGGCTCATTGAAAAATTGAAATTAGTGACCTATACTGGGAGAATGGACACATCAGTCTCAATAACTGATGAAAAAGGGTATAGAATATGATACAGTGATATAATTGTCTTCCTAGTGAATCTTAATGCTGAAAGTAAGCTTTCTTGCTTGGGTAAACTCCTGAAGGAATGTACAGGACTACTGAAGGAATGACCCTTGGATAGGAGGATTAGGGTTGCTGATCCTCAGCAGTTGAAAATCTGCATATAACTTTTGACTTCGATAAGTTTAGCTAAAGTTCTCCCTTGGTAAACATAAGGGACTGGTTTCAAGACCACATGAATACTGAACTCCACCAATGCTGGAGTCACTTCTAGTCAGAATTCTTAGCTGCATGTGCATCCCCAGATGCAACCAGTCAATATATCCATCTGGCAAATCCATGAATGTGGACCTTCTAATAGAAAAATAATTTATCCATACAAATGGACCCATACAGTTTTATGTTCCTCAAGGGTCAACTGCTGTAAACAATTCACATAGAAACTGAGAACAATGATGGGAGGGAGTGATCAAGTGAAAAGATTAAAGTTAATTCTCAAGACCAAGCTGAATCTGGTGATCTTGAACATGCAGGGGGTTGCCTATCTCAATTTTCTTTGGAAAAAAAAATGAAAAGGAGAAAACAAGTTGGAAAGTTTATTGTGTTTGTACTTTCTCTAATAATTGTAATAGAAGATCAGAACTTCAAAAGAGTGGATGTTAAGAATATGAGTTATTGCATGACTTGTATATCCATTATTGGCTAGGGAAAGAGGAAAACCCAGGAGAACTTTGAAAGACTGAAGGGCAATAACAATATAAAAATCACATAGTTAACATCTAGTCAATGTCTGCTCTGTGCCAGGAACTGCATAAAGCATCAGCTATCCAAATATTCATTCCAACTTCAGAGGTTTGTGTTCTTCCTTTTGTTCAGCTGAGTCATGTTAGCCTTGGGAGATTCAATAAATTTGTTTGCAGGATTATTTCATTTGGACCTAGGATTAAACACCAAATATGTCTCATTCCAATGTCTAATTTCCAAGCCCTTTAGGGCTTAGAATTTACTAAGAAATCAAAAGCAGTAGAAATGGTACAAAGCACATGGGCAGGTGTGAGATTGTGGTGTGAAAGTATGATTGGAAGTCAAAACTTCATAGTTAAGTTGTTAATCTTAACTCCAAGATGAATGTGTGTAGCTAAAGCTGAACAGAGGTGAAGGGCACTTGTTAAGGGTCTCCTGGTAATCATAGTGACTGTGATTTTACTCCTAGAAATGTACATGAACATTAAGATTTCCTAGAATTATAACAATTATTAACATGGAGAGAGGAAGGAAGAGATTAAGAGAAGAAAGATACATGAGTTACATAGAGTTGGGGAGCAAGAATCAGAGTTCCTGGGTGATTGTTCTTACTGTACCAAAGAAAAATTATGTACATTAGATACAACACTTCTTCTTTCAGGTTAGCAGATGCTCACTCAAATCCTGTTAAACAGTAAGAATGTATTATAACCATGTAAAGATGTCTCATGAACCCCAGGATATTAATGCTACTGGGCCTCAGGAAAGACGGGACTTGCAGCAAAAGGAGTGTAGTTAACAAAAACAGGTGTCTAGCAGGAAACCAAAATGAACATAGTCAAGAATCTCCCGGTGGGGATATCCCAATATTACCTCAATTAAAAATTAATCAATTATTTTAGGGCCTCCCCGGTTGTGCAGCGATTGAGCGCTGGGTTGCGAAGCTGCCCGCAGCCTCTGCAGCACCGGTTCGATCCCTGGCCACTCTGGCGAGGGTCCCACATGACCCACAGACCTCTTTTGCAGCCTGCTGCTCCCCTCAGCAGTGTACTTCGTCCATCTGCCTGTTCTGCTCCCCGCTCTGGTGAATTCTCTCACCCTCCCACGCTTCTGACTGTACCCAGTGCTTGTATAAATAAATAAATAAATCTTTTAAAAAATTAATCAATTATTTTAAAAGTTTAAAAGACAAAAAAACAGTGGTCTATGGTGGGGAAAATTAAGAAAAAAAGCACATTTGGATTGGCATTAAAACCTTCTAGATAAAGTATTTGTCCCTATAATTCCTTGCGTAGTTACTTCTCACAACATCTGAACTACCTGGGAATTACTGAGTGTTTGGACATCTATATTCTCCCTTGCTTATTTATATTAACATGGATTCACAGACAGGAAAATTGTTTATATATCTTTTTTAAATTATTTTTTATTAATTTATTTTTTATTTTCTTACATCACTGTTCATTTTTCTACAATATTTGATCTCCCCCCTCAAGTATAGTCCCCTTAATTCTCCCTCCACCGTGGCACCTGTGATCCATATACCATTTGAATGAGTGGTAAATTCAGATTAAGTTGATAAACCTTTCACAAAAAGAATCACCTTAAGTGACTACACTAATTATCACCATCAGTACTATTTGGGTGACTAAAGCCTTGTTTACACTATTGGATAATTAGCCCAGGGAAATGCAAACAGGTGGAGACTCTGATAAGAAATATAAGGGACTGCAGAAGCAGCCCTGAGCATTCAGTGTTCGGGATTCAGCTTTCAGAATTTCAGCATTTTCAGATCTTCAGTGATTGGGAGGTCAGCGATTTCTGTCCGAACCACGCCAGTCTTCCAGAAGGCTTTTGCAAACCTCTGAAGGACATGGAGAGGCCTCCAGCAGCCAGACCCAGAGAGGGGGAGTTCGGAGCTTTTGCAACTAGCCAAGCAAAATGAAAACTGTTTCCGGTTTTGCTACTGTTACAGCCTGGCAGGGAAGGCGAAGACGCAGAGCCAGGTACCTTGCTGAGTTGCTGCGTAAGTGTGACCATGAATGTCGCTGTTTGTTGGGTCCTTGGGCTGCTGCAGCTGCTGTTTTGAGTCTTGCTTGTCTGGTGCTGCATCCGGGCATCTCGGCAGCTCCATGAGCCCCTCCTGTTGTGTCTTCTGCTGTTTTGTGAGTTGAAACCTGGCTCACTGTCTGGCTGCCACGTTCTCTGTTTCTGCATTGGGGGGTGGGGGGGTGGGGGGGTGGGGGGGTGGGGGGGTGGGGGGGTTGTTTAAATCTTAGGAACCTGTTTTTAGTACTTTAAAACACTGAACAGGGCCTCTCTGGCGGTGTAAGCAGTTGAGCACCGCACTATGAAGCTGTCCGCAGCCTCTGCAGCGCGGGTTCAATCCGGCCTGCTAGTGAGAATCCCACATGGCACCTCAGACCTCTCCTGTCTTGCCTGCTTCTCCCCTCAGCAGTGTATTTTGTCAGTCTGCCTGTTCTGTTCCCTGCTCTGTCTCTGGTGAATCCTCTCATCCTCCCACGCCTCTGGCCTATACCCTGGTTCTTGTATAAAAATAAATAAATCTTTAAAAAAAATTTAAAAATAAAAAATAAAACACTGAACACTGCTTCAGGTGAGGTAAACAGCCATTTGTGGACTCAGTAACTCTTGGTTTTCCCTGGTTTGTTAAATAAATCCCATTATCATTGTTCTCTGAACCTGAGTAGTCTTGCAATTGCACTGAAGAACTCAGACAGTGACCGATAAACTATTTGGGCAGCGTCCTTGGCCAGTTTTAATGCCCCTTGCTTCCCTGTATCAGATTTACAGGGACCATTTTTCCTCTCCTAAGTATCTTCTCATTAGACATTTCTCAGAGAAAGCAGAAAACATTCAATTCTATATAAGCTTTGTTCAAGGGTCAGGAAAGAAAACTACTACACTTTTATTAAATACCTGCTTTATAACAATACTCCAAGAAATGGGTATATTATTCATAAATGTATAAATTTGTGTCACTTTGGGGAATGGCTATAAACTCATGTGTGTTTATTAACGTCTCTTGTCAAGATACCATCAGACATTTTGCCTATGAGTTCTGGGCTTCTTTTTCAGTTGAGCAGAAATTTCAGAATCCTTGCCCCTGTAAGATGAAGAAAATTTTCTAAGGGGGGATGGGTGGGTATTGGGCAAGTGTCATGGGCTTTGCTCATAGGTAAGGACCAATATGAGAAAATGCTGTCTGAAATAAGAAAGGTTGGATTTGTGGGTGCACAAGAGACAGCAATATATACCTCAGCCCCAATGTACCCCACAAGAGCCAGAATCTCAGTGTATAAAATCTGCTCAGGTGTCTACGAAGGATCTACTCTTAGCCTGGGTCAGCAGATGATAAGGGCTGCCAGGAGATCTGATGTAAAGTTCTATGAAATTATGTATAAGAAGCAGTGATAATTTCACATGAGAAATCTGGGCCTTTCTCATGATTTCTAGCTTGAATACATGGTAGGTTTCATATAGGATCTAAGTGAGGGAAGGTAAGCAATGAAGCATTGCTGGGGATGAGCTTCTCTTTGACCTTGGCAAGAGATATGGGATAAACTTATGTTTTTGTGTTTTTTTAATAAAAGATTTATTTATGCATACAAGAGCTTGGATATAGGACAGAGATGCAGGGGCTGAGAGGACTCACCAGAGACAGAGTGGGGAACAGAACAGGCAGACTGACTGAAATACACTGTTGAGGGGAGCAGTGGGCGAGTCAGGGTCTGCTGCACCATGTGGTTGCTCCCTGGTGGGCTGGGGATCGAACTCATGCTGCAGTGGCTAACAATAGCTTGTGGTTTTTCTGCCCCAAATGAATTATCTAAATTTAATCATGAGCAAGCATCGAACAGTTCTAAATTGAGAGATAATCTACAAAATAGTGAAAGTGTTATTTTCAAAGGATAAAATTTGTGCAAGTCGGTAAAGGCCAAGAAACTCTTCCATATTGAAAAGATGTTAACTAAACAAAACTGCAATGCATTGGAGGTAATGTGTTAATAGCAGTGATATACTAATATATTAATATCAGTTTCCAGTTTTTCTTCTAATAGTTGAATGGTGTTTTTTAGATGTCTAGCATGAATTGGCATCATATTGGCAACTTGTATTCAATCTGATAAATGGCTGATGTACCTCTAGACAACACTTGTCTACAGCTCTAGCTTTGCCTCTCAATTCCTGAACTTTGAGGAGTCACTTCTCTTTCCAGACACTGGAATGTACATCTTTTGGGCATTATAATAATGTGTTCTGAGTCCAGACCACTTTGGAGTTCTAGAATGTGGGCTTCTGTTATAGTTGCTAAGTTCATCTAGAGAAGTTTTTCTCCAAAGGTGAAATGAGATAAATCCTTCCACCTCTTTACTCAGACACAGGAATAGTAAATTTTGAACACTGATTTTGTCTCCCAGGAGTGATGTACAACATAGTTAAAACTTCCAATGCTGATATAACTTGTGTGAGTGTTACTCGTGTGAGTCCGTTATCCTGACTGTTTTTGCAATTTCTTTTATTAAATTTATCCTGGATACAGTGATTGGGCCCTCAAAATATAAATATTATATTTTAGTTCAGGAAAGTTATCGATATATTTTGAAATTCTCTCTTAGCTATTTTCTATTTTCTTCTCTCTCTTGTTCTTCCTTTCTTCTGGAAATCTAATAGATAAATATCAGGATTTTGATATCTTTGGTTTTAACTGTACTGTTTTCTATCACTTAATTCTTTTAGAGAATTCAAGATCAAATCTTCTATTATAGTACTCATATTTTTTGAGTGTTTATTTTTACTATTCATTTTGATATATACAATTACTAGATTTTCAATGGGAATTTCTGCATAATCACCAAAATTCTTGTATGATGTAGAAAAAATCCTTAGCTATCTTTGAGTTTTGTCCATTATAGTTTTAAAATACTCCTTAGTCTGCTATATTAGTTCTGTATAGTTATGTTTCTTCAAGATACTTTTCTTCCAGATTTTTCTATAATTTTTCTTATGAGTTCATATTTATATTTAATATTGCCTTAGAAACCTTCACCTGACTATGGATTTACCTGAATACATTAATTTTCCCTAACCCAAATCCCCTTTCACTGCCTTGCAGTCTAATCTTGCTATGATGTGGCTTCTATCGTTCCTGTCAGCACTCTGCAAAGTTATTGTGATGTTCTTTTTCTTCTTGCTAAATTTCCAATTGCCCTCATTCTCTCATATCTACTGCATAGCCTATTTCCTCTAAAATTTCCCTTTTTCATGTTTTAACATGCTGGATTTCCTCAATTCCTCAGTTTTTCCAGACTTTGATACATGATACTGTTGGCGCCTTACCTCGTGGCATCAGGATACTCCCCCTTTCTGTGATTGGCTGTGCTCCTTTCGGCCCAGTGCGCATGACGGCCTCCGGCGCACCAAATAAGGGCATGTGCCCTTCCGGGATTAGCCTCTTTTGGCCCAGTGCGCATGACGGCTTTGGCCTGCTTCTTCCGCTTCCGGTCCCCAGTTATAAAGCCCTGCCGAAACCGAAAGTAAACGAGACCTGCGATAGCTGAACGAAGAGTGCACGTGTCTCCCTCTGGTGTACCCCTGTTCTTCAGGTCGCAGCTCTCCCCTCGAGAACCTCGTTGACCAGTCCGCGGGCTCGGACATGATACATCATCCTGATCTCATCTAGTGAATGCATCATGCTGTTATCTGATTAAACTCACAATTATAAAAGTATATTATGAGAAGAAAGTCAGATACACTGAAGGACTTGTGTGTATCTTTCTGCTTACCAGTAGGAGGACTGCATGCCAGTAACCATAGGAATCTGAATCTCATCGAAGTTGTCACATGTTTCACAATATTCTGACTGTGTTCAAGCCTATGACCCTTCCTTTTCCTTTGATGCTTAAATCCTTCTGAACAGTGGGTAGCACTGTTACTTCAGTTGATTTACAGGTGAGAAAAATATATATTCATTATTATGGAAAAGTTATTAATCATTCTCAGACTTATTGACTCCAATTCAGTAGATTTCTTTTTGACACAATAATATTCTTTAGTAATAATAGCACTATTAAATATATACATGTATGCATATATTTATAGCACATTGAATGTATATATATGTTGTAATGTAAAATGATAAAATAGAATTTTGCAAATTTTAGTAGAAAGAAAACTGAGGCTCAGAAAGTATAAATAACTTATTCAAAGGCAAATAGAACAAGCAGTGGAGCAGAAATCCAACCCTTTATCCTGAGGTCTATCGCCCTTAAGAAATGCAACACATGTACATCTTTATTTGTCTATGTAGCGGCAGGAAGGGCACAGAGAAGGATTTATGATTCTGTGCAGACAGGTGAAGGAGGAGTCCTGGAGCCCTCAGTAGCTTTTTCAGGCTTTTATTGAGATTACCAGGAACATGGCAGGCAGGGGTGTGGCGGGGGGAAGAGTTTTTGAGGGGCGGGGGATGGCAGGCCTCCCAAACCCTAGCAAGTCTTCACTCTTACTGAGCTCTCCAGCATTCTCTTGGGGCCTTGTACTGCTCTCTGGCTTGTTCTCCTTCCCTTTCGCTCTGGTGGCATCCCCATGACACCACCCTTATAAGCCCAGTGTTAGCCTAGGGGTACCTACCTACATATGCCCACACCCTACTCCCGGGGCCGCCATGAGGCATGTGTTTAATCTAATGGTGGGAGGGCGTAAAAACCTGATACTTTACCTACAGTCTAACATGAAAAAATGACACAGTACAAGAAACATTTAAATGTAAAACAAAGTATGCATTTACAAAGACACAGTAACTCACTCTAATGCTCTCCTAGGAAATGAGAACTTTAACATTTTTTTATTCAACTTCACACAACTCAAATAGTATGTAAACATAGACTTTTACTTTCTTTTTTTAAACATAACTTTTTAAAAAAGATTTTATTTATTTTTATACAAGAACTGGGGTAGAATTTGTAACAGGGTGGTCCCCAGAAAAGGCAAAGGTTCCAGGTTCCCTGCCTTACCCTAATGGAGGGTGGAGCTGAGCAGGGAGAGAAGAAGCTGCAGAGGAGACTGAGGAAGGAAGCAGGATGGAGCCAGAAGAAGACCTAGAGGAGGCACATGGAGCCTAGAGACATGTAAAGAAACTGCACTTGTCTTTTGGTTGTGGACTGTGTAACACAGATGTGGGTGAGACCCATGGGGAGGTGACAGTGGCAGCTTTTATCTTGATTTTGATTTTGCTCTTTGCCTTCTGGGCTTGTCTGGTTATTTCTGATCCTTTTCTGTGGGTCCCCACTAGAAGATGCTTTAGACTTGTGGCAGGCTTTGGGGCCTTGCTCTGGGCCAGTCCCATTTGGATGGAGTTTTACCCATGAGGGGATGGGTAACTTTGGGTGTTTGATTTAGAAACTAGGTTCTTTGCCTTTCCTGTATTGTTTCCTAGTTGTATTAACGTTCCTTCCCATTAAAGTCTCATATGTTTTGTGTTGATGCGGCAGATGGCAGAACCCATTTAGAATAGGCAGGTTTGCAGGGTTTGGGCTGCCCCTCTCCCTGCCCTGTAACAGACTCACCAGAGACAGAGTGGGGAACAGAGCAGGCAGACTGATGAAACACACTGCTGAGGGGAGCAGCGGGAGAGACAGGAGAGGCCTGCCATGCTATGTGGGATTCTCGCCAGCAGGCCAAGAGGCTGCAGACAGCTTCACAGTGCAGTGTTCAACCGCCTGTGCCACCAGGAAGGCCCACTTTACTTTCTTATAACAATGCTAGATTAAGTAAAAAGAGAATTTAAATAACTAAATCCATTATAATGTTTTATGGATAAGATTCCAAAGCACAACTAACTGATTCTATAGAAAAGAGTAATTGATTTGTTAAGGTTTTAAAAAACTTGATGGTGGAGTCTAGATTGAAACCTGTCTTTAAAATACAAACCTTTGACATTTTTACTATATTTCCTTAATTAGGGGGAAGGTTAATCTCTTTAAGCAATCAGTGAACTCCTGTAATGTGCAAAGCAAAGTCAGTTAATTGATTGGCAGGAAGTGGTACTGTTACAGGGCAGGGAGAGGGGCAGCCCAGACCCCTCAAACCTGCCTGTTCTAAATAGGTTCTGCCATCCGCCGCATCAACACAGAACATATGAGACTTTAATGGGAAGGAACTTTAATACAACTAGGAAACAATACAGAAAAGGCAAAGAATATAGTTTCTAAATCAAGTACCCAAAGTAACCCGTCCCCTCGTGGGTAAAAGTCCACCCAAGCAGGATTGGCCCAGAGCAAGACCCCAAATCCTGCCACAAGTCTAAAGCATCTTCCAGTGGGGACCCACAGAAAAGGATGAGAAACCACCAGACAAGTCTGGAAGGAAAAGAGCAAAATCAAAATCAAGACAAAAACCACCATGTGGGTGATAGACCCACATCTGTGTCACCCAGTCTACGACCAAAAGGCAAGTGTAGTTTTTTCACATGTCTCTCCACTCCATGTACTTCCTCCAGGTCTCCTTCTGGATCTCCATCCTGCTTCCTTTCTTCTCAGTCTCCTCTGCAGCTTCTTCTCTCCCTGCTCAGCTCCACCCTCCATTTGGGTGGGGCAGGGAACCTGGAACCTCCCCCTTTCCTGGGGACCACCCTGTTACAGTACTGTTAGGGGGGAAAGGATGTCCTAAAGCTAATCCCATACAGGCTTTGTGGACTCCACCCCCACCCCAGGTCAAAGCCAAAGACACTGGGAACTCCAAATCCCATCACCACCAAAGGGAAGGTGGCTGGGACCTGAGGGTGGGGTTAAGCAGCCAGGTGGATATAAAAGGCAGACACATGGGCTTTGGGGGACCCCATTTTGGCTCTCCACCAGCTCGCAGCGTCCGGCCAGCTCTAAGAGTGACTTTGGGTTTCCAGGTCGTCGGATTGGGTAGGCGCATTAAAGACTTTATTTCCCTATTTTCTCCCTGAGTTGTACATTTTCCTTATTTCCTTTCCTCTTGTAAATAAACTTTTTATAACCTTTTTGTGTGTGTCTGTAGTAGAGTATTCATAAGTCCCTTAAAAGCGCGCGGGTGAGGACCCACAGCCAGGAACCCGTTTAATATCGGGGTTGCTCTATAATAGTACCACTAACTGGAATGGAGAAATCTAGAAGTAAAACAAGTATAGGAGTAAAATCAATGTTTCACGGACATACAGGAATATGTAAAAAACATACACCATTTTTTATCTAAATTTATATCTAAAGTAATATAAATAATTTAGACATCCTTTTCCCCCTAACAGTACTAGTTTAAAAAGAAATTTTCAGGGCCTCCCTGGTAGCCTAGGGGTTAAGTCTCAGCACTATCACCACTATGGCCAGTTTGATCCCCAATCAGGGAGCTAACCCACATGGCACAACAGACCTCTCCTGTCTCTCCTGCTGCTCCCCTTAGTGTATTTCAGTAAAATCTGCCTATTCTGTTCCCCACTCTGTCTCTGGTGAATGAATCCTCTTACACATACCCCTCACCCCCAATCTCTGGCCTATACCCCAGTTCTGTTGCAGAAATAAATTCTAGGCTTTTACCCAAGCAAGGGAAGAACAAGCAGTACTTCAGGAATGGTGAAGTCAGGAGAAGCTTTATTACTCATGTGTGAGTAATAAAGACCTGGGTAGCCCCATAAGGCCTGAGAATGGGTCTAAAAACAAAAGGTCTCTTTTATACATGACCATCTTACATTGATAACATCAGTCAGCAAGTACAAAAGTTCTTGACAAAAGGGGGGGGAAATGCAGATATCCAAGGATGGCCTGGGAGATCAATCAGCCTGGCCAATGGTCCTACTGTGTTAGAATGTCACCTTTAGATATGCTTATTAAGGAAGCAAACTTGCCATTTACACTTACTTTGCATTATTTACTGCACCAGGCCTGTGACTTTATAGCAGGAAACAGGAAAGGTTTTATTTGCTTAGCGTTCCCTTTCACTTCTACACACACACAAAAAAAGGAAAAATAAAAAATTTTCAGAAAATTGAACAGAGGTTGCATTCAATACCTTGAGCTACAATAGTGAGACTTCCAGTCAATGCTGAGGGATCTATGTGTTAACTGGAGAGCAAATAGAAACTTAAAATGGTTTTAAAATCTCCTCCAGCTTTTGCTTTCTCCCAATCTGCCTCACAATGTCCACACATATACACTGGGTTTGCCAGCAATGATGTGAAGGTGGCCTGTACCTTTCTGTTACCTTTTGCACATGCAGATTACCTTCAGTCAACCCACAGGATCCATGAATTCAGCAAAACCCAGCTGCTCTCTCACCTCTCAGAACTCCCTAATAAATGTCCAGTTACTTCATTGTTCTGTTGCTTTTCACCAGTCAGGCCCAAAAGCCATTGTTACTTTGCATCTACTTGCCATTGACAGTTGCTTTGTTATATTGTTGTTTATTTAAAAGAAAGACAAAGGCAGATGCATAGGGAGAAACTTAACCAATTAGATATTAAGACCAGTAGCATGTTAAAAATTTTTCATCTAGATTCTGTGCATTTTTGTAAGTGAATTCTGTATCATTCCTTCTATTCAAGGTTATCATATAAAAAGTGTTATCTTTTATAACTGTATTTTAATTGTTCAATAAATGTCATCTCTCAAAGGGTAGCATTTCATCAATAGTAATTGTTATCACCATTATTATCCATAGCCATAGCCTATTGCTAAATGCTCATAAAACTCTATAGTTATCAGCCCAAATCAAACACAATTTGAGAATAAAGGTAATATAAACTATTCAAATGTCATAAATATTTTATCATGCATTTAATTTCTTGTTTATATTTTTATAACATTTACTTCAGAGATGTAAGCATTCAGGAATTGCCTTGAAATATGATTTTCTTCAGCAAATACTGAAGTTTGCCAGTACATACTAATAGTGAAACTGTATCAAAAATTGAAATTTTGTATTCTACAGATGACAATTTTAAATATTGACAAAGGCAAGACTATTATAGTATAATCACATTGTGTTAGATATAAAAGAACTTAAATACTATAAATTCTTTTGCTCATCAAAATATAGAGCTTTTATTAATATTCATATAATAATGAGAAAAAGATTAAGAAACAAAGGGGGAAATTTCTGAATTACTTGGAAACCAACTACAAAATGGAGCCACAAACAATTATAGCATGAGTCACACATGCACATGTTTATTTTCTATTTAACGACCAAAAGTGTTCTCCTGTTGCTTCTATACATTTGTGTGTTTCAGAGACTGCTACAAGTCTGGAAAGTATATTTCTTTGAAATTCTAGTTTATATTCTATCTGTGAGAGTTATTGCCATGAGATTTGAGAGTATTTATTACACCTGTACTAATATTGCCAGGCACAGAACTTTGGCAGTCTGCATACACTGCTTTGCAGAAGCTTTCCAAAATTCTTCGAGACAATCCTGCTTCTGTACTACACTATCTGCTATTCTTGCAGTGATTCTGCTTGCATCCTTGCAGATACATTACAATTGTATCCTTGCTGATACAATTACTGCTCCCCTGAGATTCTTGTTTTTCTGACCTTCACAATACCACATCTCTTACAGATATAATATATTATAAATTTCTCATTTCTTGCATTAATTCCCTGAGCAAACTCTAATGATGTAGGATTCTGTATAAGAATAAGTTCAGTAAACAGTCACTGAAAACTTACAGATTCACTATGTAGAATATACATTTACTGTTCAGGTACTAACAACATGCGCCTGCATATTTCTTATCTCCCCTTCAAGTAAGTGAAAACTAATATCTATTTCTACCCTACATGGACTTTGAAAGGAAGTTACTGAAATTGCTTTTGGTATAAAAACCAGGATATTATTAGTTAAATGGTGCTGGGAAAACTGGATCACTACAAGCAAAAGAATGAAGCTTGACTACTACTTCACACCATGCACAAAAACCAAATCAAAATGGATTAAAGAACTAGACATAAGACCTGAAACCATAAACTATATAGAAGGAAATAAAGGCGAAACACTACATGACATACACCTTAGTAACATCTTTAAAGACACCTCACCCAAAGCAGTGATGGTGCAGGCAAAGATAAACAGCGGGGATTACATCAAATTAAAGAGCTTCTGTACAGCAAAAGAGACAGTAACCAAAACAAAGAGACACCCGACGGATCAGGAGAAAAAATTTGCACATACACTAGTGATAAAAGACTGATCACAAAAATCTACAAAGAGTTGATGAGACTCAACAAAAACAAAGTATATAATCCAGTCAAAAACTGGGCAGAAGAGCTAAAAAGAAACTTCTCCAAAGAGGAAATGCAAATGGCCAACAGACATATGAAAAAATATTCAACATCACTTGTAATCAGGGAAATACAAAACAAAACTACAATGAGATACCATCTTACACCAGTGAGAATGGCACATATTAAAAAAACTAGCAACAACAAATGTTGGCGAGGATCTGGAGAAAAAGGAACTCTCCTGCACTGTTGGTGGGAGTGCAAACTGGTCCAACCACTATGAAGAGCTGTGTGGAGATTTCTGGACCTACTAAACATAGAGCTTCCATATGATCCAGCAATACCACTCCTAGATATTTACTCAAAGGACAGAGAAACATTAATTCAAAAGGGCATCTGCACCCCTATGTTTATAGCAGCATTATTTACAATAGCTAAGCTATGGAAACAATCCAAATGTCCAAAATAGATAACTAGATCAAGAAGATGTGGTACATATACACAATCAAAAAAGATAAACTCATGCAATTTGCAGCAACATTGATGAAGCTGAAGGGATCATGCGCAGCAAAATAAGCCATAAAGAAAAAGAAAAATACCGCATGACTCGCTCATAGCAGGAATTTAGAAAACCTAAATAAGGGACCAGGAGAAAGACTATAATAAAGTAAAAATCAAAATCAGTAAGCAACTATAAACCAGAGATACACTATGGGGGTTGGGGAAGGACTAGGATGAAAAAAAGTGGGGGTGGGAATTGTATGGGGACTATAACCAAGATGAAAATGCATACATTGTGCAAAAATGAAAAATGATGTAAAAAATGTATAAAATAGGGCCTCCCCGGTGGCGCAGTGGTTGACCACTGGGTTGCGAAGCTGCCCGCAGCCTCTGCGGTGCCGGTTCAACCCCCGGCTGCTCCCCGGCCACCGGAGGAGGGTCCCACATGGCCACTGACCTCTCCTGCCGCCCGCTGCTCCCCTCAGCAGTGTACTTCGGTCCTTCTGCCTGCTGTGCTCCCCGCTCTGGCTCTGGTGAATTCTCTCACCCTCCTGCGCTTCTGACTGTACCCAGTGCATGTATAAACAAAACAAACAAACAAAAACAAATAAATAAAACATGCCTCTATAAAAAAAAGTATGAAATAAAAAATGAAAAAATAAAACCAGGATATTAAATGAATATTAAATCATTTTGTTTTCTAGTTGCATATGCATATTTGTAGGCAAACATTTTTTTTTAACATTTGTGATTTATTTATTTATTTATTTATTTATTTATTTATTTATTTATTTATTTATTTATTTATTTATTTATTATTTATACAAGCACTTCACCAGAGCCAGAGCGGGGAGCAGAGCAGGCAGAAGGACTGAAGTACACTGCTGAGGAGAGCAGCGGGCAGCAGGAGAGATCTGCGCGCCTTGTGGGATCCTCACCTGGTGGTGGCCGGGGAGCAGCCGGGGATCTAACTGGCTCTGCAGAGGCTGCGGGCAGCTTCGCAATCCCGGGCTCAACCGCTGCGCCACCGGGGAGGCCCGGCAAACAGTTTTTTATCCTTAGTTTTCTACCTGCTCTGCTACTTGAACAGTGAGGCACTGACACCACGGCTTTAGAGCCTGGAACATGTCCATGGTGATTCTTTTATTTTGTCTTAGTTATAATGTGAATGAAAGATAAATGTATTTCATGCATTTACTCTTCATAATTACATAAGCATAATCACAGACTTAAAATAAACAAATGTGTACAGTTGACAAAACAGCATAAAGTGACATTGTTTAGATGTTTATGGATTTGGTTCTTATAGATAATGAGTGTGTTCTTGAGATGTGATGAAATGTATAGCTTTACTGAATGTTGAAAACTCTGCATTTATTCCTTCATTCAACAAATATTTTTTTAGCACTTTCTTTGTAACAGACATTGTTCTGCATATGTTAATGCATGACCACATATATTATTTGTTGCTTTGGGCTTCCATAGAAAAATACCACAGACTGAGTGACCAATAGAAATACTTTTTTTTTTTTTTATAGTACTTGAAACTGGAAGTCCAAGGTCAAGGTGTAAGTAAGGTTTGTTTCAAGTGAGACCTTTCTCCTTGCCTTGCAGATGGTGCCTCCCATGGCC
The DNA here is from genome assembly GCF_964194135.1 of Talpa europaea. NCBI lineage: Eukaryota > Metazoa > Chordata > Mammalia > Eulipotyphla > Talpidae > Talpa > Talpa europaea. The sequence goes on along the minus strand of NC_140077.1, from coordinate 34,035,263 downwards.
TCAGTTTTCACAAAGAGGGTGAGCTCTGATGTTCCTTACAAGTTCATCAAGCCTATCAGATTAGGGGCCCACTTTTATGACCCCACTTAACTGTTATTATCCCCATCTCTAAGGCCCTATTTTTTTGTCTTCCACAAAAAAATTTGGAGGAGTGGTAAGGTATAATAGAATTTCATTCATTAAAAACATGCAAGCAAAATCATTGTAGAGTTTTCTTTTCTCAAGAGGGGCTTATATTAAGGAAGTTGTAAAATATTTGTTTTTCAGAATGAAGCAAAATGTAGGAAGGCCCAGTGTCTAGTATGTAAAATGCTAAATGCAACAGAAAGAATTCCAAATGCAGGTCTTCTGATTTTTAATATTAAAAAAAGTTTTAATATTAATATAAAATATTTTAATATTTAAAAATAAAAATATTAAATATTAATATTAAATATTTTTAAAAGTTAATATTACATAAAAGTAGCTTTGTGTCTTTAATGATACAACGTTTTTCCAGTTTTTACTTTCCAAGCTTGATTAGCTTTATTGCAAGTATCTGCCTCCAAATTTCGAGGTTTTACAATGTATCTTCAAAACAGTTTTAAAATATGAAAAAATATTTGACATATGAAAAAGTGAAAATCAGGACTTAAAAGTTATTTGAGAGGTCATGTACTTGTAATCTTTGATATTAAGCAAGTACTGAAACAATATGAATTTGACATTTTCTTGGATAGGTATATATGAAGGAAGTAGCTACTCTTTTGACTTTACATATTGTATGGGTTGAATTCATTAATTATGCCTGCAGTTTGGGACACTTCCAAAGCATTGTTATTCTGGCACATGTCAAAGAATATACAGCTATTTAACTACAGTGTCAAATAAAGATCTGTAGAAGAAAATTTTCAGTTCCCAAGAGAACAATGGGATTTTAAAACAGAAAGATTTATTATAAAATGAAATGCCCCTTACTCTATGAATATAAAAAGAAAACAGTGGCTTTATATATCATCTAATTATTTTTATGGCCATGTGACATTATAACCGAGTGACAATTCAATATTTTCCCATTCCCCTCTTTTCCAATTTATTTAAAAATAATTCTTTTTCCTTGTCTTAGTAAGTTAGTCTGCTATAACAGAGCACCTTAGACTGAGTGACCAAAACAACAATTTTTATTTCTCATGTTCTAGACACTGAAATTACAAAATTAAGGTGTCAGCATGTCAGGATCTTGCTGAACAACTACTCCTTGGCTTATAGATGTCCATTTTTTTGTTGACTTCCCCTGTTGGAGAAAAAAAGGACTACTTCTCCACTTCTTGTAAGGACACTAATTCCACAGAGGAATACTCTACTGCAGTAGAGGAGATTCGACTTAATTATCTCCCAAAGGTCCAGCCCAATCACTATCACAGCAGGGCTTCAAGAATTTTGGAGGAACAAAAACATTTAGTCCTTAATTTCTAACATGAAAATTTCAATGTATTGTTTTTTTCAGTGCTACACTTACTGCACATACAATATTTTCTTTTTTATATTATTGCAAAAATATAAGAGAATAATAAAACTAGGACAAAATCTTTTCTTATAACCTATCACTTTTTTCAGTCAAAATGGGTCCCCTTTTCCTCACTTAGATTATCAGTGATTTTTCAAGTGATAGTGTAAATTTCAATTAGTCACAGGCCTTGGATGGTACATATGGCTACATCCTTCCCCAGAGTCTCTATGCTTAGGTCTGGAGTGAGAACTATCATCTCACTTTTCTTCAATATTTTCCATCTTTTTTCTTTCTCTGCCTCCTTCTGGGTAATTTCTTCAGATCTATTTTCTAAGTAATACATTCTCTCATATCTGTCATCAGTAAATATTTCTGAATGAACAAAATATTTCAGTCATTCAGGGGCCTGATTTACTGTTACCCTATACCCATGCATTGTGCCCTTGTACCCACATGTTCTTGAGCCAACTATTTATACAATCTCTAGCACTCCCTTCCTTCTTTGAAAAGAGTACCATCCAGTATCATCTTCCTCTCATGTTACCCTGAAATAGGGCACAGGGCCTTCTGGTGCCAAATTCTTCACTAGCTTTAGTAGTTTTCCACTGCTATGTAATTGGTCAGCACAAACTAAGAGGCTTCAAACAATTAGTCTAATCATTATCACAGTTTTCTTGCATCTGGAGTCTTGGATGGGGCAGGGAACCTAGAACCTCCCCTTTTCCTGGGCACCACCCTGTTGCAGTTACAGTGGGCATTCATAAGAAGTCAAGTAAGACTCTTAATCTAGGTGTTTCTGGAGATTGTTGATATTATAAAGAGATCCAGAAATGTTCAATGAAGATTGATAAAGGTAGGGCAGCAATTAGCATGCAGATCAATCAGGCAGACTTATGTTTCTGTGGATAAGCTGCAATAGGCTCCAAAAATCAAAGGTAAATCTAAGCTGTAAGATCACACTAAGTGAGAACAACAATATAGGGCATCGACTCATTGGTATTGAACATTTACAGGGACTTATCACTGAAAGACCAGATGTTCCATTTATGAAAGTAAAGTTTTTACCCTTTCTGTAAAATTACCTCATAAAGGTAACATTTAAAAGTCCTTTGTTTCAGAGGAATATATGGTCTAGTCTGTAGCATTTATCCATGGTCTAAACATTCACCTGGAATGAGAAAATATTCCAACATATTGAGCAGAAATAAAATGAAACCAGAAAGATCTAAAAATTAGGATATTTAGCTTTTTCTGATGAGTATATTGTGTACTGTGTGCATTTATTATTGCTTCCCTCATAAGATCTTTAGATTTCATTTGTAAAATAGAGACTTTTGAATTTATGACTTCTAATGTCTCATTTGAAACTTCTGTAAATCTAGATACTCAAAAAACAAGGCTTATTTTCAGTACTTTTTTTAAAAAATGAGACTGTTCTTATACTGTGCTTTTTGTGGGAGTGGATTTCTGAATGTGTGTCGGTAAATTTTGGTCATCACCTCAGCTAAGAGCCCCACATGGTCACTCCTATAATTACAAATCTGTGTCCTCATTTAAAGTTTCAGTGACATGTGCAGTGGAGGTGCCCACACAGAGATCCGAGGGTCAGTATCTCCAGGCAGCAAGCAGCGTTTTTCTTACTTTTAGACCACCCTCATTTCCATATAAATGCTGCCATCTACAATAGGCTATGTGACTTTGGACCGCTAAGAAGATAATGATGAAATCATTTGGAGTGTCATTTATGTTTCTCTTTTGATTAAGTTACTTGCAAATTCAGGGAGTTCAGCCTAAGCTTCTCCAATTCTTTGACTTTTCCACTTTTCTCATTGGAGTGAACAATGGAAAAGTTAAGCATTAATCACAGCTCAAAATTCATAAGTTCAGTCACCTACAACTTTACATTTATCTATCCTAGTACAAAAGGGAAAAAGAAACTGAATGGATGTTCTCTTTTAATCTTTAAAACAATAGTGAGATAGGAAATTTTTCTACCATTTTAGATAGAAGCAGATTATGCACAAGAGGTGAAAGGATATGTCAAATCAGATTTGGTTCAGAATCACTTTTCTGATTCCACACTCATAATGAAATAAAGTGATATAATGATGAGGGAGGGGGAAAAAAGAAACTGAGTTTTTTATATAATTAAATCTGGGATTTTTAGACAGTTGTGGAACAAAATACAAATTTCTAATAAAACAGGTTCATTCTGTAAAGTATGATTAATGTGATTATCAAGAGAACTCTTATTAAAGAGTTCCTTCTGATGGCTTTTTTATTTCCTGAGTTATTGGAATAACTCACAGTAACTCAATAATATAGACTGGATAGGAATATATAGTATAGGTTCAGTGTAAAGGTTATTAAATAGCTATTCTGTGGCTAAAGATGTCTGAAATGCATAGCTAAGGAAACTATGTTTTCCTTTATGAGTATATCCTTTTATTATCTGGATTATCTTGACGGTTTCTTAATAACTGTATCAGTTGGTGGAGAGTTTGTATCTAAAGCATTTTTAAATGTATTTGACTTTCCAAAAATTTAACGGGGGTGATTCCAGTCATCTTAATAGGTCCTCCATAATTTATAAATGGTTTTCTGGTGGTTGCAAGTAACCAAAAATTGACTGCAGTAGTTATAACTACAGATTTGCTTATTTAAGAAGTCTAGAGATTTGTGGCTGATGACACTATTCTAGTAGATTCCACATATGAAGATTAATACCTATATTAAACACTTTGACTTTATTAATTGCTACTCCTTGTGGTCACAAAACAGTATCTGCCTGTATAGAGATCATATCTATATCCCATGAGGAGAGAAAGTAAAGGATGACATATTTTTTTCCTGATGGTATGCCTCATTATTTAAGAGAGAAAATGTTTGAGTTCTTCAAGAGCTTTTTGTTTCATTTTTTAATTTTTAGTTTATTTTTTGTTTTATTAAGTCTCCAGTCAATCATGGATTCCTCTAGCTGGAATGTGCTTTGGTTGAAGAGGCTCATAAACAGTGAAGTGGCACAAAATATCTAATTGTCAAGTCAGATTCATGTGAGCAAGAAGTCTTATCCCATATAAAGTTTTATTACTAATTTCAAGAATGCCATCAAGAAGATCAGAAGAGACAGAGTTCTAGGAAATCAAGACAACTCAGATCTTTCTTTCTTGTACTAGACACACATTGGTCCACAGTATATAGAATCTCTATGTTAAATACAGGTAAGAAAACATTTAGTCTAGGAGTGATCTCTATTTTAAACCCTGGCTTTGATGGTATTGTCCAGGGAGGCAGCCTCATAAATCCATAAATGATAAATCTTCTTTTTCTTGTTCTTCCTCTTCTTCCTTATTATTTTGTCTTTTTCCCTCCTTTTTCTTTTATTAATGCTGATTCTTAAAAGGAGAAAGACTTATTCAATACATAAGAACTCCTTTCCTAACAAACATTATTAGCCTATTTGCTCATGGGCCCAGTTATTGTGCTGTCAAGGTTATTAAATTGTGTCACCTGTCTTTCTTCTCCTTCCTAGCAATGTCCTCCTGGTAAAGGGAGTAAATACATTATAAGCTTTAACTTCTTCCTCTGCAGACAGTTTCACACACAGAGACAATAAGCTAATTATATTGACTGATATAGAAGCTCTCTATAACCTTTTCTCCAGTGAAGCAGCTATTTATAAAATAACCAATTTGAACTCAATATTTTTTTTAGTGAAATTTATGTTGAATGAAATGAACATTACCCATGAGGACAAACTTACTCTCTAAGATATGACTTATCCTTTCATTTTGACCCTTTCCTCCCATTGTTAATTATAAAAAATAATTCATTTTGCCAGCCGTTCAGCTGAATATCTTCTTGTTTTCTCTTTAATGGGCTATTTGTAATAATCAATTAATTTTTTCATTCATGCATAAAATATTTTAGGGGTATGCACACACACAGAGAGAGAGAGAGAGAAAGAGAGAGAGAGAAGGAGAAGATCTTCAATATTTCATTCAGCTTTGCTTTGTTATGTTGATTAGAAAAAACACTGAACAAACAATATCATTCAAGGACATAATTTTATTATGTTGTTTCTCTTAAAGTCACAAATTACAAAAACCTGCCAACAACATAAAGTGATGACTTGCTGTACAAAGAAACATACTAAGTGCTAGAAACACGCAGTCAACAGATACAATCTTAGCCCCTCGTGGTCTGTTTTTTTTAAAGATTTATTTATGCATACAACTGGGGTACAGGCCAAAGGTGTAGGGGGTGAGAGGATTCACCAGAGACAGAGTGGGGAACAGAACAGGCAGAAGGACCGAAGTAAACTGCTGAGGGGAGCAGTGGGCAAGTCAGGAGAGGCCTGCTGTGCCATGTGGGTAGCTCCCTGCCTGGGGATTGAACTCATGCTGCAGTAGCTGTGGATAGCTTCATAGTTTGCATCTTAATCCTTGCACCACCAGGGAGGCCCAGCCCCTCATGTTTTTTATAGTCTAGTAGACAAGAGATTAGAATATAATTATCAAATTATATCATTGTGAATTTTGATCAGATATTTAAATAAAACATATGTGAAATGTTAGAGCCTAATGTAGTGCCCTGTGTAGGAAAGGGTCCAGAAAATTTTCCTTTAAGAGATTTCCTTAAAGGGCCATGCTGGTGGTGCAGGGCTTAAAGCCAGTGCTATCAAGCTATCCCCAGCGACTGCAGCAAGAGTTCAATCCCCTGGCTGGCCAGGAAGCAACCCACATGGAGCAGCAGACCTCTCCTGCCTCACCCGCTGCTCCCCTCAGCAATATATTTCAGTAGATCTGCCTCTTCTGCTCCCCACTCTCTCTGGTGAATCCTCTCACCCCCTTTCCCCAGTGTCTCTAACTTACACCCCAGTTCTTGTATGCATAAATAAATAAATCTTAAAAAAAGAGATTTCCTTAAAGCCAAGGTATGTAAGATAAAGAAGTAGTCATAGGTAATCTATGTCAAAAGAATGGAAAATAATAATTGTTATTCCTAGGAACTTTTTCTATTTCATCAATATAACAACTCTGCAAGCCGGATATAATAATCCCATTTTGCAGGGGAACACAGTTTTCATAACTATGACAATTTGTTAGTTGTTCTAGATTGGATTCAAGCCCTCCCATGCATATTCAATCTAGAACTCAGAGAATGTTTGTCAGTAAGTTTTCTGAACTTAGTGATCTGTAAAGTTTCCTATTTTTTGGTGTCTGTTGATTGTAGCTTTTAATGTGTATATATAAAGACCCGTTATATTGATGCATGGGACTTTGAAGTGGGGTACACGGAATGATATTTTGGTTGAAACTTTGATATAATTTCAGTTCACTGTGTGATCCCGTGCCTTTGAATCATATAGAGTGTGGTAAACCAGTGTTGCCCAGATAAATAATGAAGTTAATACATTGGGACATTTTGAGGATTTTTGTGAAAGTCCCCAACTAATGACCTGTCTCAACAGCAGCAGAGAGGCAGGGAGATGAGCAGTGCCTGGGATATGTTGTTGCCTGAAATATATCATAATTATATACATATGTCCCAGAGTCTAAGACAATTCCAGTCATTGAGAAGATTTTCAATTTCTAGAATATGGAAACTTTTTATTATTTAACTATTCAGAAACAATATATCATTCTAGAGTAACATTCTATTTAAACTTCATGGCTGTTCTCTTATTTATCCATTAAACAAACATTATTATATTATCTAACATATGAATCTAGTTCATATAGACTTCATTATAAGAACATTAACATATAATTGATGAAATGGAAATATTGAAACAATAATATAAAGTTTCTGCTCATTTCTGGGCACTTAGAATAAAGTACTTCAAATTACAGTATCAAGTGGACATAAAATATACTCAATATGTTACAGGCTGCCTGACTGTGGGTCTTCACCCACACATTTAAAAGGGACTTAAAATAGTACTCATCTGCAGGCACACACAAAAAGGTTATAAAAGGTTTATTTACAAAAGAAGGGTAAATGAAGAAATGAATAACTCAGGGGGGAAAGAGGGAGATAAATTTGTGAATGCATTCTACCTGTTCCACTGAGCTGGAACCCCAATAGCATGCTGAGAGTTGGCAAAAAACTGAGAGACCCCCAAGGCCCACATGTCTGGTTTTATACCAAACCTGACTGCTTCACACCACCCTCAGGTCCCAGAAATCCTCCCTTCGGTGATGATAACATTATGGGATTTATTGTTCTTGGTGTCTTGGCTATCTTTGATCTGGAGTAGGGGTGGACTCCATAAAACCTATTTGTGGAGTTTATTCAGGACATCCTTTCCCCCTAACAAATAGAAATGCTATTTTTTTATATAAATTTATTTATTTATACTGGGTACAGTCAGAAGCGTGGGAGGGTGAGAGAATTCACCAGAGCCAGAGCGGGGAGCAGAGCAGGCAGAAGGACCGAAGCACACTGCTGAGGGGAGCAGCGGGCGGCAGGAGAGGTCTGCGCGCCATGCGGGACCCTCCTCCGGTGGCCGGGGAGCAGCCGGGGATCGAACCGGCGCTGCAGAGGCTGCGGGCAGCTTTGCAACCCAGCGCTCAACCGCTGCGCCACCGGGGAGGCCCAGAAATGCTATTTTTTCCTAAAAACAGCCCCATGCTTCTCTCATTGTTCTTGCCCATGTTTATTTTACAGATCACTGGAACATTTGTTATCATTTCTCATGACAGTAAGGTAGGGAAATGGCTAATGTCATGAGAAGAGCTAAAAATGACCTAGAAGAACTCTACTATTGAAGCATGGTGACAGGGATAAGCAGCCTGGAGACCTTAGTAATAACCTTTTGCTCAATTCCTGTTATGCAACTTAGTCCCTGATAGGAATTTTAGACCATGTATTGCCATGAGGCAGGATGGTGGGGGGGGGGTGTCCCATGACTGCTGACCCTTTACTCTCCCTTTATTCAGCTTTGGTATGCAACTATATGACTCACCTCTCAGTATGTAGCTGTCATATCTGACCATGTATAGCTGCCAGTGTAAACCCACCCAGAACCTTGCAGAAACCAAAGTGCATATAAGGCCCTGACTTCCTACAGAAGGGACTCAGCCATGGGATGAGAATCCGCGGAGTCAGCACCAGTCCATCAAACCTGCTTCTTGTTAGCCCTAGTATCAGAATCTCTTTAGAACAGGCAGGTTTGGGGGTTCTGGTGTGCCCCTTTCCTACCCTGTAACATTTGGAGAAAAGGAGACTTTGGGTCAACATGTCGGCCTACATTAGCAGGACTTTGGCATTTTGTATTTTGGAAAGAACTCCCTTCTTTCCGTGCTAAAGAATTCTCAGATTGAAATGGAACAAATAGAATTCAGACAAACAAAACATCATCATTTAAGGGATGAGACAATGTTCAGATATTGGGTGTTCCCACATCTGACAAACAGCTCATAATAGTTGGTGGAGATAAGAATATAAAACCTGGAAAGGAGGCACCACCAGACCAGAAACCTGGCTCACACTATGCCAAGAGCTGGAGGTGGGGGTAAAGGGATTAGAATAGCCATTGACCCAGCTATGGAAACCAAGAACCTTAGGTGCCAATGCCCAGATGACAAAGCATAAGATCCAAGTAAGTATCATACTGCTGAAGTGAGTGTCAGGAGCACAGATCCAAAGGTAAAGATATGGAAATTGAAAGCCATTGTAGAAATCTGGCCCCTTTCAAATTCTACATAGTTTATTCAAAGTCAATTAACAAGCAACCCCATGAAGCAGTGAGCCCCTCCCAAAGAAAAGTCTTTATCAGTGCAGACTCTGCACTGGCACAGGGCAGCAGTCCTTCTGCCCACCTGTGACTATGCAGGTGCTTCTTTCCACCAACTCTCTTACTCTGCAGGGCAGCAGCCTCCTGCCTGCCAGTGACCTGCACCATGCCAGGGCTTTTCACTGACCTCCCTCAGCAGAGGCAGCTCTCCTCAACAATGCAACCATGCAAGACTTTCTCAGCAAACCTGTCCCTTTCAGGACAGTTCTTCCTGCCCACTTGTGTCTATGAGAGTATTTTATTCTTAGTTCCTTTCCCTCATAAACCTGCCCCCCCCCTTTTTTTAAGAGAGTTCCAAAAACTATTAATTTCCACTTCTCAGGGAAGGGGACCTTATTTAGGAGGCTAGGGTGAGGCTCTCTTTGTGAGGCTCTCTGGGTGAGGCCCAGGTCAGTTTTGGAAGAGTTAGGTTTTCTCTGCTTGATGCTAGGATTGCCATCAACATTTTTTTTTAATAATAAATTTTATTTTTTTATTCCCCATACAATTGCAACCCCCCCATTTTGACCCCAATCCCTCCCCTCCCGCCCCCCACCTCCCAAAAAGTGTCTCTGCTTCATAGTTTTTGTTGATTTTGATTTTCACTTTCTTATAGTTATTCATTTTCCTGGTCCCTTATTTAAGTTTTCTAGATTCCTGCTATGAGTGAGACCATCCGGTATTTTTCTTTTTCTTTCTGGCTTATTTCGCTGAGCATGATCCCTTCCAGCGCCATCCATGTTGCTGCACATTGCATGTGTTTATCTTTTTTGAATGCTGAGTAATATTCCATGGTGTATATGTACCACATCTTCTTGGATATAAACCTGCTCTTTTTAATATAGCTAACATCTCTGTCTCATGTAGAAACTTGCCGCTGAAAGGGGAGCTCTAGTGATGTTGTAGAAATAGAGTCTAGACTTTTACCCAGGCAAGGGAAGAACAAGCAGTACTTCAGGAATGGTGAGGTCAGGAGAAGTTTATTACTCATGCATGAGGTTTCAGACCTGGGTAGCCCCATAAAGTATGAGCACCGGTCTAGAGATAAAGGGTTTCTTTTATACCTAACCATCTTACATTGATAACATCGGTCAGTAAGCACAAAAGTTTGTGACAAAAGACAAGTATTGGAGGATACCCGGGGAGATCAATCAGCCTGGCCAGCTGTCTGGCCTTGTTAAAATGTAACCTCCTTTAGGTAATCTCATCTAGATAGGCTTTAGAGAAGCAAAACTTGTTATTTACATTTACTTTGCATTATTTACTGTACCACGTGAGAAATGTTTACAATTCAGAGTGAAGGTTAAACATTTAAACATTTCTTAAACATTTCTCACCACATTATGACTCCTTTAGCAGGAAACGTGAAAGATTTCATTTGCTTAGCAGTTCCCTTTCAGTGAAACCTTTCCCAGATTGAACCCAAGGACCCTGCTCTGAAAACCCATCAACTCCAAAAAAAAAACAAAAAACAAAAAACAAACAAACAAAAAACATTAATAGTATTTAGTTTGCCCTCCAGTGGAAATGTTAGGGGGGAAAGGATGTCCTAAAGCTAATCCCATACAGGCTTTGTGGACTCCACCCCCACCCCAGGCCAAAGCCAAAGAGGCTGGGAACTCCAAATCCCATCACCACCAAAGGGAAGGTGGCTGGGACCTGAGGGTGGGGTTAAGCAGCCAGGTTGGTATAAAGCCAGACTCGTGGGCTTTGGAGGGGTCCCCATTTTGGCTCTCCACCAGCTCGCAGCGTCCAGCCAGCTCGGAGAGTGCCTTTGAGTTTCCAGGTCAGCGGATCGGGTAGGACGCATTAAAGACTTTATTTCCCTATTTTCTCCCTAAGTTGTACATTTTCCTTATTTCCTTTTCCCTTGTAAATAAGCCTTTTATTAACCTTTGTGTGTGCCTGTAGTGGAGTATTAATAAGTCCCTTGTAAGCGCACGGGTGAGGACCCACAGCCTGGAACCCGTTCAATATCGGGGCTACCCTATAACAGAAAGGGAAGATCATTGATAAGATCATTGATGCAAATAAGCCTTCTGTAAGTAATCTTAGATCCAGAACCTTCACTCTGAATTGTAAACATTTCTCACATAATCTTATCCTTAAATTTTGGAACCAGCACTGCCACCATATTAATGTAACATTTGCTAAAAGTTACTGAATTACCAATTTTCTCTGACCCGGTCAGTTTACTAAATCATTTGTGTGTGTGTGTGTGGGGGGGGGGGGGAGTACATTACCACTATTCACTCTTTACAATTAGAACTCAGGGGGCTTCCCCGGTGGTGCAGTGGTTGAGCACTGGGCTGTGAAGCTGCCTGCAGCCTCTGCAGCACCAGATCCATCCCTGGCCACCAGCAAGGGTCCCACATGGCTCACAGACCTCTTCTGCCGCACCCGCTGCTCCCCTCAGCAGTGTACTTCGTCAGTCTGCCTGTTCTGTTCCCTGCTCTGGCTCTGGTGATTTCACTCACCCTCCCTCCTGCGCTTCTGACTGTACCCATTTCTTGTATAAATAAATAAATAAATAAATAAATAAATAAATAAATAAATAAATAAACAAATAAATAAATAAATCTTAAAAAAAAATACAATTAGAAATCAGGGGACACCCTGTTGGCTCAGGGGACTGAGCACCGCACTCTGAAGCAATCCGCAGCCTCTGTAGCACGAGTTTGATCCCTGGCCAGCTAGGGAGAAACTACGTGGCAGAACAGACCTCTCCTGTCACTCCCGCTGCTTCCCTCAGCAGAGTATTTCAGTCAATCTGCCTGTTCTGTTCCCCATTCTCTATCTGGTGGATCCTCTCACCTCCCATATCTCTGGCCTGTATCCCAGCTCTTGTATGCATGAATTGATAAATCTTTAAAAAAAAAGAAAGAAAAAGAAATCAACTGATTATTCAGAAAATTTACATTTGAGCATGGGAACAAAAATTTAAAGCAAAGTAACCATTACAGTTCATTAAATAATAGAATAGTGTTAAAATAAAACAAGAAAGCAGTTAAAAATTTTGTGTAGTGTTAAGAATTCACATATAATTGTCTTTCCCACAAGCCACTAAATACTATTAATATATATTAAACACTATTCATCTGTACATTAAATAATCTTATTCACATATATGCTACATATGAGAGACCCTGTTCTTTCCATGCTTTATAATCAAAACTTAGACATAACTATCCTAAAGACGAACTAATTTAGAAGATGGAGTAAGTAACCGTAGAAAGTAATGAGCTTGCAAGTACTCAAACAAAAAGATGGATGCATTGTGAGGAAGAAACCAAAATGGCACATTACCTTGGATAGTTTCATTGTTTTTTTTTTTTTTAGATGGTATTGAACGACAGTCTTAACTGGTTTTCACTGTGTTCCTGCATGGTCCCTCCTAAAGAAAGAAAATTGACAGGATATAAAGATAGAGAGTATCTCTTACCTCCAACAGCCATTTGTTCACATTCTGTGGGGGATAAACTCAGAGACACTCCTCTCCTTTTTTTCATGAGCTATTTTGCTTCTACTCTATGAAGTCTACAGCTGCCATTTTTCTCTTCCCTGAGATAATTGCTTACATTCCCTCCCCAAGAGAGGATTTGTTTACATTCCAGAGGAAAAGATAAGATTTCTCTCTTTATCTCAGAAGGGGGGAATGACAAGCAGGCTAGCAGCTTTGTGAACAGTCTGAGTTTTTAAACTTTGAAATTCCTATCCTGTGGTGCAAATTCTGCCCCTTGTCCAGGTGACATATGGCTCTCACTGCATCAACTCATGGGAATCTGCTATGTCAGGTAATTATTTTATTTACTCTGTGTATAAATCAAAAGATTTATTCCCTGTTCCGAAGATCTTCTGTGTATGTATGAGTTAAAATACACATGAAAATAAATTCACCATTTACAGATATAATTCAGAATATTTATTATATTCACAGTGTGAATGCAAACATTACCACTCTCTAGTTACAGAACATTTTAATCACCCCAAAAGCAAACCCTATAATCACTGAGCAGTCGCTCTCCATTACCACCTCTCTGTAACCCTTGGCAACTACCAGCTCGATTCTGGTCACTATGGATTTGTCTATTCTGGAATTTTATATAAATGAAAATTTGCAAGATGTGATGTCTGGCTTTGGTGTCTGGCTTCTTTCACTTAGCATAATGCTTTCAAGTTCTACCCATACTGCAGCAAGTATGAGGACTTTGTTTCTTTTTATGACCACATAATTTCAGTGTATGAAAATACCACATTTTGATTATCCATGCAACAATTAACAGATATTAAGTTGTTTACAGCTGTTAACTTTAGTTAATAGTCCTGCTATGGACATTAAGTTACAAGTTTTGGTGTGAACACATTTTCAGTTTTGAGGGTATATACCTGTAGGGTAAAGAAAATGTCAGGCTTTTCTGCCCTTCCGCCACCAGGATAGATGATGGATCCTTGTCCTGAATGCATGCCTGATGGCGGGCACCTGGAATAGGGTGTGGGCATAGGTAGATGGGATTCAGCTGAGCTAAGACTGTGCTTTTAAGGGCGGCGTCACGGGGGGACGCCAGCACCAGTAGCAGCAGCAGCAGCCGAAGCCGAAGCCGAAGCCGAAGCCGAAGCCGAAGCCGAAGCCGAAGCCGAAGCCGAAGCCGAAGCCGAAGCCGAGAAGCAGCAGAACGAACGCCAGAGAGTCCAGATAGAGTGAAGACTTGCTGGGGGCTGGGAGGCCTGCCAGCCTCCCAGCCCCCCAGCCAGCACCCCTGCCTGCCATGTGCTTGGTGAACCCCAAATAAAAAAGCTGCAAAACTACTGAGGACTCTGACTCCTCCTTTACCCGGTCTGCATGGGATCAGAGAACCTGCTCTGTGTCCAGTTCCTGCCCTTACAATTGGCGTAAGTCGGCAAGATCCATGCGGACGGGTATTGGAGCCCTCCGAAGACCTGGAGGGACTAAGGAGAACAGACTGTTTGCTGATGATGACTAAGGAGAACAGACTGATGACGCTGGAGGCACCATGGCGGCACAGAAGGTGGATACGGTCCGGAGTTGTGGGACGAGACCTCACATGGAGGAGACGCCCGAGAGGACCAGGCAACGACACCGGAAAGGACCAGCCAATGACCCCTGAGGCAGCAGGCCTTTGCTGAAGCAGGGAGAGGCCAATGGACTTGGACTGATGGACTGACGGTCCCGCCAAAGGCGGAGGACATGCAGGTTGATATGTTTTGGGACCCTGGGGGTGGAACAGTTTTGTTTGTAAACCCCAGGAGATGGGAATCTAGGGGTGGCCAGTGGGCCTAGATGGCCAAAAGCAGCCTGTGTATGCCCAGCAGCCAGGTGGAGGAGAAAAGCCAACTAAGAAAGCAAAAGCTGGTACTGATGATAAGTTGAGAAGCCCTGAGCGGCTGTTAAGCAGCCTTGGTATGCTGAAGAACTGTGAGTCTCGTAAAATCACCTGTGGGTGATGCCCTGCTCATTCTCGAGCGAGGGTGAGGAGCTGAGGAACCTGTCCTTGGGGGACGGGTGGGGAATGTGGCTTGCGGTGGAGCCCAAGCCGAATGCAGAGTTTGGATCCCCGACCCATGTGATTGTGCAGTGGGTTGGCTTGAGTGCAGGGGTCTGTGAGTCGCATTGGTGGCCGTGAAGGCCGAGTGTTGGAGCGACTGCAGACAGAAACCCTGAGGGTTGGCGATTACCCCCAACAGAATAAAATTGCCAATCCCAGAGCTAGTGCATCCTGGGGGTGGATGCTGTGTGTGCCTTGTAGCCGAGACTACAGCCAGAGAAGGCCAGGAAACCTGACGGCTCCTGGTGTGATATAGTAGATGCCGTGAGTGATACTTCTCCCTCGTATGAGCAGTGCCTTCGGCAGCAGATTTGGTGGCTTATCTGCTGGTACCAATAATTGTCTTTTGCACTTGGTTGGTGCCCTGCCTGGACTTATTTGTGTTCTGTTGTATTTTGTTATATTGTATTTTGTTATATTTGATGTATTTGCTTTTGTGGGCCATGGCTGCATTGTTTGTTTGCTTAGAAAATTGTATATATATGTATAGACTGTATGGCAGAAAACCCTGAGGGGGTGGACTGTAGGGTAAAGAAAATGTCAGGCTTTTCTGCCCTTCCGCCAGCAGGATAGATGATGGATCCTTGTCCTGAATGCATGCCTGATGGCGGGCACCTGGAATAGGGTGTGGGCATAGGTAGATGGGATTCAGCTGAGCTAAGACTGTGCTTTTAAGGGCGGCGTCACGGGGGGACGCCAGCACCAGTAGCAGCAGCAGCAGCAGCAGCCGAAGCCGAAGCCGAAGCCGAGAAGCAGCAGAACGAACGCCAGAGAGTCCAGATAGAGTGAAGACTTGCTGGGGGCTGGGAGGCCTGCCAGCCTCCCAGCCCCCCAGCCAGCACCCCTGCCTGCCATGTGCTTGGTGAACCCCAAATAAAAAAGCTGCAAAACTACTGAGGACTCTGACTCCTCCTTTACCCGGTCTGCATGGGATCAAAGAACCTGCACTGTGCCCGGTCCAGCCCTTACAATATCCTAGGGTGGAGTTACTGTGTGATTTGCTAATTCTATGTTTAACTTTCTTAGGAAACACCAAACTGTTTTCTATGGTAACTGTAAGCAGTTTGTGAGGCTTCCAACCACTCTGCATTCTGGTGAATACTTGTTATTAAACATTATTTAATTAATTACTACAGCCATCCTAGTGGGTTTCAAGAGGTATTTCATTGTGGTATGGACCTGTGTTTCTCTAGTGACCAATGATGTGACAGAGTCCTAAGGCAAGTTAAGGATAATTAGGCAGCTTTAGGGACAGTGAAAGCAGGGACTTCAGGGGAGTTAAGGAAGGCTAATAATTAAGGGCAACAAATTCCAAAGGGGACTAATCAAACACCCCCAGGACTAGGGGCAACATGACATTCCTGAATAAAGACAATAAAAAAAAAAAAAGGGCTGGGGCCAGGGACTTAGTTTTGGGCACAGACCTTTAGGCAATGAGTGAGACCACCCAGAACTAAGCAATCACAAAGAGACTGGTGGAGTTTTAGTATAATTAGGGAAAGAAGGTGCAAATTAGCCGGGACTTGACAAGACTCCACCCAGGTACTTTATACATGGGAGTCTTTTTTTTTTTTTTAACTTTTTTTTTTTTTAGAGACATGTTTATTTATTTATTATATTTGTTTGTTTGTTTTTTGTTTATACATGCACTGGGTACAGTCAGAAGCGCGGGAGGGTGAGAGAATTCACCAGAGCCAGAGTGGGGAGCAGAGCAGGCAGAAGGACCGAAGTACACTGCTGAGGGGAGCAGCGGGTGGCAGGAGAGGTCTGCGCACCATGTGGGATCCTCCTCCGGTGGCCGGGGAGCAGCCGGGGATCGAACCGGCGCAGCAGAGGCCGCGGGCAGCTTCGCAACCCAGCGCTCAACCGCTGCGCCACCGGGGAGGCCCCTACATGGGAGTCTTTGTCCTTTTTTCCTAAATAAACCTTTCTTTACTCTCTAAGACAAGGTTTGCTTCTCTCTGCTAATCTGAAAAATCTGTGAAATCCCTTTTTAAGATTTCATGAGACAAGAACCCATAGTGTTTACCAGAGTGAAAAGCAGCAACAGCAGCAACAGCTGTGATCCAGGTAACACTGGCTTTCTAACAGGGTAGTCCCCAGGAAAAGGGGTAGTGCCAGGTTCCCTGCCCTACCCCAAGGACGGTAGAGCTGAACAGAGAGAAGAAGCTGGGGAGGACACTGGGGAAGGAAGGAAGCAGGAGGGAGAGAGCCAGAAGGAGACCTGGAGGAGGCACATGGAGCAGAGAGACAGGTGAAGAAACTGCGCTTGCCTTTTGGTCGTGGACTGGGTGACACAGATGTGGGTGAGAGACCCGTGGGGAGGTGACAATGGCAGCTTTTATGTTGATTTTGATTTTGCTCTTTTCCTTCCAGACTTGTCGGCTTGTTTCTGATCCTTTTCTGTGGGTCCCAGCCAGAAGGTGCTTTAGTCTTGTGGCAGGCTTTTGGGCCTTGCTCTGGGCCAATCCTGCTTGGGTTGACTTTTACCCACAGTGTGATGGGTAACTTTGGGTGCTTGATTTAGAAACTATATTCTTTGTCTTTTCTGTGTTGTTTACTAATTGTGTTAAACGTCCTTTTCATTAAAATCTTACATGTTTTGTGTTAATGTAGCGGATTGCAGAACCTATTTAGAGCAGGCAGGTTTGGGGGTTCTGTGGTGCCCCCTCCCTTCCCTGTAACAGCATCATTACCGTCTTTTCATATTCTTAGCCATATATGTTCCTTGGAGAAATATCTATTAAAGACATCTGTCCATTTATTTCTATTGGATGATTTCTCTTTTTGTTGTTATTAGAGTTCTTTATATTCTAGTTATTAGAACCATATCAGATGTATGAATTGCAAATACTTTCATGTTGTGGGTTGTCTTCTTGCTTTCTTGATCATGCCTAATGCACAAGATTGTCCATTTTGAATCCTAATATATGTATTTTCTTTTGTTGTATGTGATTTGAGAATCATATTTAATAAACCATTACTAACTCCAAAGTCATGAGGAAGAAGTACATACCTTTTATTGTTTTTAAAGATTTATTTATTTATATATACAAGAATTGGGGTACAGGCCAGGGAATTGGGGGGTAAGAGGATTCACAAAGTGGGGAGAGACAGAATGGGGAACAGAACAGGCAGACTGGAGGGCATTGAAGTTGCAGAGAATACAGATGCTAAGTCACATCCTTTTTTTAAAAAATATTTTTTAGATTTAGTTATTTATGCATAGAAGAACTGGGGTACAGGCCAGAGTTGTGGGAGGGTAAGAGGATCCACCAGAGACAAAGTGGGGACAGAACAGGTGGATTGACTGAAATACACTGCTGAGGGGAGCAGCGGGTGAGTCAGTAGAGGCCTGCTGTGCCATGTGGGTATCTTCCTGACCGGGGAACGAACTTGTGCTACAGTGGTTGCAGATAGCTTCATAGGTTGTGTCTTTTTTTTTTTTTTTAAAGATTTATTTATTTATTTATACAAGCACTGGGTACAGTCAGAAGTGCAGGAGAGTGAGAATTCACCAGAGCCAGAGCAGGGAGCAGAACAGGCAGACAGATGAAGTAAACTGCTGAGGGGAGCAGCGGGCAGCAGGAGAGGTCTGCGCGCCATGTGGGACCCTCGCCTGGTGGCCAGGGATCAAACAGGTGCTGCAGAGGCTTTAGGCAGCTTTGCAACCCAGCGCTCAACTACAGTGCCATGGGGGAGGCCCCATAGGTTGTGTCTTAACCCCTTGAGCCACCAGGGAGGCCCAGTAGCATCCTTTTTGACCTCAGAACTCACATCTGTAAAACTGGTATTATATTCTGTATCAGAATAGCCAAAAATTTCCTAAGTAAATGAAATAAATTTCTATACAGAGAAACCTTGAATGTTATGAATAGATTCAGAGGTAATAATATGTTATATTACTATTACATGTATATATGTTTAATGTATAAACTTGTATTTCGTAGTAATACAAGGCATGTTGTTCCAAGGGTAATAAACAAGAAAAAAATTGACTTACAAGAAAAGATCCCCTATATATATAAAATCTAAACAGCCTTATATCAAAATATAATTTACATACTATATTAAAAATAAATGATAAAATTGTTTCTTTTTCTCTCAACCCCAGAAATGGCTCATGTATCATCTTGAGCCAATTCTGTTATATTGCTTTTGTTTGACTGAAATACTTTATCAGGAAGGATTATGATAGTAATTTATTTAGGAGTGACTATTATGGGTGCAGAAGAGTGACTGCTTCAGTATTTATTATCCCCAGTTAACTTCTATAAGTTCTTTGAAATTAGTAAACCTCTCATTCATTTCTTATTCTTAGCAGCTTAAGACAGTATAGATGCCAAGAACTTAGTCAGTTTTGTCAAATGAACTAGTGAATGAAAGATTAAATAAATGAATGAATAGCATGCTAATTCAGGAACAGCCCCTCTTTATAATCAAGAGCTTTTCTGGTTATACATGAAGCTAAGCAAATAAATTTCAGTAATTTATGTGACTCAGGGATTCTGAAACTTTAACAGACATCAGAATCCCCTGGAGGACTCATTCAAATAAAACATTGGGTTCCACTCCCAGAAAGTCTGATTCAGTTTTTGATAAGGATCTGAAAATTTGCATTTTTCACAAGTTTTCAGGTGATGTGGTTTCTGCTAGTCTACGAACACATGGATAATCAATCATGTACCCAAAAATCTGTAGATAATTTAAGTGCAGCTGTTTCCAGGAAGGTCAGATCATTTCATGTAGACACAATTTCACTTTATTCATTTTTTAACTTTACTTTCCCCTATGGTGAACTCATTTTCAGAAAGATTGCCAGAAGCATCTCTTAGCTCGTGTAATGGTCATAGCTATGTATCTTGGAGAAAAAAAGAACTCATTCTTGACAGTTTCAGCAAATCCAGGACTGATTTTTATGTGCTTCATTCAGATCACATGTTTACCTTATGTGATTGCAATCCCCATTGGATGAAAAGAGGAGCAGCATTACAAACAGGAATCAAATGTTGTTGGATAAAAAGGTAACATACCTGTTGTTCCGTCAACCCCACACCACCTTCCCTTTAAAAATGAGTACTTCATAACTACATATGTTGGTGCATAGCTAAACACTGAATCCAAGTTAGAAAGTTAGAATGATTTTAGTACAAATAAAATGAGGAACATAAATAAAAAAATTCATTTGCCTTCCCAGAACAAGAATGACTGAAATAAATGTTGTCAAAGCAATTCCATAGAAATTCATACAGTGCCTTGCTTCTTTAGTTTTTAACTTTTTTTTTTTTAAGATTTATTTATTTATATAAGAACCGGGGTACAGGCCAGAAGCGCAGGAGGGTGAGTGGATTCACCAGAGACAGAGTGAGGAACAGAACAGGCAGATCTGCTGAAATACACTGCTGAGAGGAGCAGCGGGCAAGACAGGAGAGGTCTGCTGTGCCATGTGGGATTCTCGCCCGCCAGCTGGCATAGAATCCGAGCTGCAGAAGCTGCAGACAGCTTCACAGTGCAGCGCTCTACTGCCTGAGCCACCAGAGAGGCCCTGCCTTGCTTCTTTATATTAAAATAAGTGAGCACAATAAGGACACTGATATTTGATGGACCTAGGATTACTTTTGAGGAAATAGTGTTAAATAAATCAATGTAATCATTATAAGGTTATCCACATTTTATTTATCCCAAAGGCAGATTAAATGTTCTTCTCTCATAATTATAACGTCAATGACAAAAATGAATAATATCACTGACATCTCTGTGAACACACTCTAAGCTAACTAAAATAGGTATAACAATGGTTACACATGTTGGTCCCCTCCTCAGATATATATCTCTGATTCCTTTATCCTGATAGGAAGGATAAGGGAAGAAATAACATGGGTTGTTGATGCTGTACTTTCTGAATTCCTTGACTACTATGTTCTCGCCTTTCCCTGAGGATTTCTGTTTTTTGTTTGCTTGTTTGTTTTGTTTTGTTTTTGAGGGTTCCTGGTTTGTATGTTTTCTCTGTTTGGCCTAGGGCTGCTGAGGCTATTTTTATTTCTACCCCTTGAGCTCCTCCCCTTTTCTTCTTTTTTCTCATTTTGTAGCATCAAGAGTCTGCTGTAGCTTACTTCTTAGCTTTTAAGTATCCTCTGAGGAATAATAATAAAATTAGCTAAGCTTCTTTATTTATCTACCGGGGGCTGTTTTAATCCCTTGTAAAAATATGAACCCCTTACATTTTCTCAACAATCATGTATGATGGCTACATTTATTAGCTTCATTATCCAATGAAGTAAATTAGACTGAGCAAAATTATACAGCTGCCTAAAGTAGTAGCAAAAAGCATAAACAGTGGAGGAACTAGGTCAAAACCAGGCACTCTCCCTGTGTCTTTTGACTATAGTTAGGGTAGGCTAAACTTCTTTAATTGCCCCAAACTGTATACTGACGAGTATCAGGCATTTTTTTCCCCATGAAATGAAAGTAGGGTTTGGGCCTCCCTGGTGGCACGAGTTTCATCACCAGCCCCACATGGCTAGGCAGACCTCTCCTGTCTCACTTGCTGCTCCCCTCAGCAGTGTGTTTGAATAGATCTGTCTGTTCTATTCCCCACTCTGTCTGATGAATCCTCTCACCACTCTGCACCTCTGGTCTGTACCCCAGTTCTTCTATGCATAAGTAAACCTTAAAAAAATAAAAGCAAAGTTTTCTTTTGTTGGGAGGTTCTACAGTTCTCAATGATGTAGGGATCCAGCATACTTCATCTCTGGATCTTCTTGTCACCTACATCCAATGGTTACAGGGGGATCATGAAGGAGCACAATGGTATGACTTTCTGGGAACTCACTCCCCACTATCCAGACTCAGTGACTTGCAAACATCTAACCGCAAGGAAGGGTGGGAAATGTAGTCAGGTACATGCTGAGAAGGGGCAGTTGTTATCACAGTGACCTGCGAGTCGGCATTTTCCAAAATGAATATTTAAAAAATGAACCACCAATAAAACAAATAATAAACATTTGGTTTATTAAAAGAAACACCTCCCAAGCAGGCAATAATCAGATAATATAGTGCAAGATACATAAGTTGATCAACATTTCCTGACAAATGAAGGAATACAACCTTCTCTACCTATCTTTGTAAGCATATGGTATCATATATATTTCAATTGCTCCATTTTTGCTTTTAACTTTGAAATAAGTGATATTTTAATATTTGTGAGCAGACCAATGAGTCTGTGTATGTCTTATGAAATGCAAATTCAGTATATTCACACAGTACAAATGGCTCCCATATGTAACAAATTAGGATTGTTAAAATAATATCCTACTCCTTTTTTAACTTCACTATCCAGATAATAAAAAAAAAACACAGAATTGTGGGGTAATCTGTTTCTTCATTAAGAGATATGCTATGTTGCAAAATGTAATAACAATCTGATTTATATGGTATAATGCTACATAAATTAAGTATACCATACTTAACATTTTTTTCCTTAGTGCAGTGACCTTTCTTTTTAAATAGCTTTTAGTTTGCTGTAATAAAGGAATATTATGATTTTATAGGCACTGCCTAAGAAAGAAATTTAATTAACATGAGTAATTTCAAAATTCATTTAAGATCTTGCAATTAAATATTTTATGAACAGTTAAGGTAGTAAATTATTGATTGGCTAATCAAATTCTCAATTACTGACTAACTGATAAGTTGTCATCTCTCCAATAACAGATATTCTCTGAATGCAATTTCCAAGACTAACTTATTCTCTCAGTATCTATCACATTGCCTTACAAATTAGGAATTTCTTAAATCTCTGCCTTTCATTTCTATTCATACTTTGGGCTTATAATTTTCAAATCACAATCACACCCATCCTAGATCAGGCTCCTTTTGCAAGTGTCTGACATGCCTTAAGTATCAACAAGATGTCATCAGCAACTAATTATCAATGGGGTGGCTGTTTATCTGTCTTGGTCTCAGCCATATGTGTAGTATGTCAGGCTTCCTGGTGACTCAGCTCAGCCAAACATTGAGTTTGTGGACACTCAAGCAGATAGGTGATTGAGACTCCTCCAGCTAGTGAGGAAAGTCTGGTATCATCCATTTATGCCCATTATCTAATAAATTTAGTTACAACCTCTTTATCTTATGATTGATCATAGGTTAATTTTTTTTCCAAAGGAAGAAAGAAGAATTGAAAAGAACAAAAGAACTGTAACAGGGTGGTCCCCAGGAAAGGGGGAGGATCCAGGTTCCCTGCCCCACCCTAATGGAGGGTGGAGCTGAGCAGGGAGAGAAGAAACTGCAGAGGAGACTGAGGAAGAAAGCAGGATGGAGCCAGAAGTAGACCTGGAGGAGATGCATGGAGCCTAGAGACACTTAAAGAAACTGCACTGTCTTTTGGTCATGGACTGGGTGACACAGATGTGGGTGAGACCTGTGGGGAGGAGACAATAGCAGCTTTTATCTTGATTTTGATTTTGCTCTTTTCCTTCCGGGCTTGTCTGGTTATTTCTGATCCTTTTCTGTGGTCCCCACTGGAAGATGCTTTAGACTTGTGGCAGGCTTTGGGGCCTTGCTCTGGGCCAATCCCATTTGGATGGAGTTTTACCCACAAAGGGATGGGTAACTTTGGGTGCTTGATTAGAAACTAGATTCTTTGCCTTTCCTGTATTGTTTCCTAGTTGTATTAAAGTTCCCTCCCATTAAAGGCTCATATGTTTTATGTTGATGCGGTGGATGGCAGAACCCATTTAGAGCAGGCAGGTTTTGGGGCGCACCTCTCTCTGCCCTGTAACAGATTTGGTGCCCAACTAGAATCTCCTCTAGGTCTCCTTCTGGCTCCATCCTGCTTCCTTCCTCAGTCTCCTCTGCAGCTTCTTCTCTCCCTGCTCAGCCCCACCCTCCATTAGGGTGGGGCAGGGAACCTGGATCCTCCCCCTTTCCTGGGGACCACCCTGTTACAGAACAACAATCCAAGTCCATGTTTTAGAGAAATAATCATAAGTCCACTCCTTTAAGAACTTAAGTGCCAGCTCACCCAATTTCTATATTTATTGTTTCAACAAATATTTATCAAACATTTTAAATTGCAGTGGGTAAAAGTATATAGACAACTTTAATAAATTGAATAAATGATTTTAAAGATGAATAGAAAGAAACAGAGGAAGGAAACACAAAAGATAATAGAACCAGATTTTAGAGAGAATCAAAGATGTCTTTCTGAAAAAAAGTGCTGCATCAGATGAGAACTGAAGATACAGATAATTACTGCCATCTGCAGAAAGTTCTGAGTCTAAGGCCTTCCACACTGTTCAAAGGGAGGATATTAACAATCTTAATATTAAACAAGCAAATAATTCACTTAGCATGGAAGAATAGAGGTAGTCAGAAGATAGATAACTTTCTTTGATCACAATGATATTCAGAGTTTTGAGCATCAGTCTGAAATGGTATCTTTTCCCTTTGTACAAGACTTACTTCTTACAGAGACATATACCTATGCATAGAGAAAAGCAGCAGAAGTCCAGAAGCAAGATAGAGAAACATTTGAAGGCTTGGAATCATAGATTATGATCCGAACATGATTATAAGCATAAGGAATGCCAGAATTAGAGATAAAGATGTAAAATTTTGTGTAATCTTGTGGGTTATCTAAACTATATTCAGATACCTCTTAATAATTTCTGGTACATAGAGCCACACACTGTTGGTTAAGAAGATGGTTTGGATTGGAATAGGGAATTATCACACCAGTGCTTATCCATGTGCCAATCACCATTATCCCCACTGCGGTCATGCCATGGGCCTTTGAATAGTGAGTACAACCTTTGTTATCCATTTATCTTACATTGGATATCACATTAAAGTGTGCAGAATTAAAGCATTTTAAGCCTGTTCCTAGGCAAAGGACAACTATTAGCATCAAATTATTGAAAAATGGTCTCATCTAAGTCTCAATTAAGCATATCAATAGGAAGATATATCCTTTTCAAGGACAAAATGCTTAGAATAGGTACTCCTTCTAAATTAAGAATGGATATTTTAAAGAAATGCATTCACAAGGAAAATGAGTTGAGATCTGAGAATAATTACTTTAAGAACATGGAATATTTATGATTTACATATATTCAAACATCTTGAGGAAAATACTGAGACATCTGCTCTCTTACCCTTGTTTGACTAAAGTGTTTCCTTCCAGGAACTAGATAAATGGCTTAGATTTAATTGAGATTCTTTTCCCTAAGTTTTATTGATATGCCACTAGTCTACTCCACTAGATTTTGGAAATACAACTTCACATTCCCATATGTTTATGCACATTCCTTGCCTTTTGTGAATGTCTCCTCTGAAGAGAAAGGCTTAGCAACTTCAATATATGCTGAAGAGTCATTATATATTATAGGATTCATAACCTCATCAACCTACTTAGTGCAAAGCAGGACTTAATAAACATAAACTAGCTTTTTCAGAGTATATGATGAAAACTCTAAATTCAGTTGGTGTTATCTATTAGGAGAGTTAGACAGTGCTAAATTCTTTAGCAGAGTTTTATTATACATTTATCAGAAGATATATTTTCATTTAAAAAGTCTCACATTTTCCAGATAGAAAATACATGCATACAGGGCCTCCCTGGTGGTGCATGGGGTTAAAATGCAACATAGGAAGCTATTCTCAGCCACTGCAGTATGAGTTTGATCCTTGGCCAGGGAGCTACCCACATAGCACAGCAGACCTCTCCTGACTTGCCTGCTGCTCCCCTCAGCAGTGTATTTCAGTCAGTCCGCCTGTTCTGTTCCCCACACTGTCTCTGGTGAATCCTTTCACTCCCTACACCTGGCCTATACTCCAGTTCTTCTATGCATAAACAAATCTTTAAAAAAAATACACACTAATTCATGTGTATTATGTGCTGAATGCTTAATGTATGCCAAGCATTACATAAAACATCCTACATGTACTAGCATATATATTCTACAGATTGTATCAATGGCTTTCATACTTTTTTTTAAATCACATTTTGCAGTAAGAAACACATTTTACCTGCTACTAAAGAAACCTCTATACTCATATATTTTGTTCTGTTCTATGGTTGGGAAATATTGATCTTGACCCTCTAAATTTATTATTCAAATCACTCATGGACTTGGAACCACAGCTAAAAGACATTGTTCTGTGTTGTAAATACTAGTATTTAAGAGTTAGGGATTTACCGTTTGATTTTTTTAAGTGATCAGCCAATGATTTGAAAGATGCGAGCATGTGTATGTGTTTATTTGGTGCATGTGAATTGTGTATATTGTAGTTTCAATCCCAACTAGTTTACTCACAAATTCTTTGAATAGGACTGACTGCATTTCTGGCAAAAGAAAATTATTGAACAATTTCACAACTTACTGTGAAGTGCAAATTGAAATAAAATGAGATGCTTTTTGACTTTTTTACTATTCACTCCAGTCTCTGATGGAGTGAATTTAAATGTGCATAAACTATTTGCAGGGTAATTTGATAATGTGTATCAAAAGCCTTAACAATATGTATAAACAATGAACCAAAAACTCAATGACTAGAAATTTATCCTAAGGAAATAATTAAGCATATGGTCAAAATTTTAGCACAATTAACTGCAAGGCTGTTCTTTTACAGTGGTTTGTCAGAGGGAAACATTGGAAACAACCAAATTTTTCAACAGCGGAGAATTGGTTAGATGTAATGAACATTCATACAATGGAAGATTAGTACACTGTTAAAATATCATATGATGAATCATGCCATACTGATATTGAAATATGTTTACAATTTGTATACAAACAGAAGATAATTTAAATAAGTACATGATGAAAAGAAAGAGGCTATTGCATTACTTACCAGATTTAAGGGTTGAAATCAGGGAAACAGAAGGGAAGTGGTTGGTTACTAATTAAGTGAAAAAATACTGTCAGATAAGGGCATCATAGTGCATCTCCTGTATTGGGAGGTGTGGGGAGAACAGTGATGCCAGGGAGATAAAAAAAAGACAATGGGGAGAAAGTGTGCTGATGAGGACTTGATAGAAGAAAGGTCAGTTGGAGGAGTGGATAGTGAAAAGATCTGGCTTGAGATGTTCTTTATGGTATTTTGCGCTGTGAAATGTCTCCTGCTTACAAACCTCTTTTTAAAAAAAAAAATTTAAAGGTCTATTTATTTATGTATACAAGAACTGGGGTACAGGCCAGAGTTGTGGGAGGGTGAGAGGATTCACCAGAGACAGAGTGGGGAACAGAACAGGCAGACTGACTGAAATACACTGCTGAGGGGAGCAGTGGACGAGACAGGAGAGGTCTGCTGCACCATGTGGGTCACCTCCCTGGCCAGGGATCGAACTTGTGCTGCAGTTGCTGCAGATAGCTTCATAGTGCTGATGCTTAAACCCTTGTACTACCAGGGACTCCCTTTGCAAACCTCTTTAAACAATCTGTGGGAATGGGCTTCCCTGGTGGCCTAGGGGTTAAGCCCAGGGCCTGTGTTACATCCCTGGCAAGGGAACTGACTCACAGGGCACAGTGAACTTCTGTCTAGCCCATGGTTCCCCTCAGCAGTTTATTTCGGTATATCCACCTGTTCTGCTCCCCACTCAATCTCTGGTGAATCTTCTCACCCTCCCGCACCTCAGGTCTACACCCCAGTTTTTCAACGCAGAAATAAATAAAACATATTTAAAAATTATAAGGGCCTCTCTGGTGGCACAGGGGTTAAAGACAGCGCTATCAAGCTATCGTCAGGCATTGCAGCAGGGCAGGAGTTTGATCCCTGACCAGCCAGGGAGCAACCCACATGGTTCAGCAGACCTCTCCGGTCTCACTCGCTACTCCCCTCAGCAGTGTATTTCAGTCAGTCTACCTGTTCTGGTCCCCACTCTTTCTGGTGAATCCTCTCATCCCCCACACCTCTGGCTTATACTCTAGTTCTCATATGCATAAATAAATCTTTTAAAAATTATAAAAAAAATCTGTAGGAACATTGGTGTTATTCCCTAAGACTTTATTGGTTGGTTTACTGCATGTTAGACTCAAACTGTGGGCCTTCCCAAGTCATTAGGTCCTCTCTTATGTTTGTATTATTAGAAAAATATTTAATAAAATAAAAATGCAATATGTAATAATTAAAGGTTGTATTGCATATTCAAAGTATTTCCTTGTCCTTTGTCAGAACACGCCTACTAACAATTCCATGATCCTTCTGTTTTCTTCTTTGTCCTTATCCATAAAACGAGAGAGAAATGAAGTCCTGGCCTTGTGCTGGTTCATGCTGGTTAACACCTTACTAGAATATCTGACATGTGCCAAGCCTTAAACCTGCAGTTTTGTATTACTTGTATTTCAGTACATCTTTACTGAAAGGTCTGGAATTATACTTCCATTAATACTCTCAGGATCCTACTACTTTATCTAACTTTGCATTTAATAACTTTCAATGATGGATACACCAGGGCATTTATCACAGATTATCTTTATTATTCATTCTTGCTTTAAATTTATTTCAGTTTTTTAAAAATTATTGATTTAATTGCAAAGAAAATC
This sequence comes from Talpa europaea, assembly GCF_964194135.1. Lineage (NCBI taxonomy): Eukaryota > Metazoa > Chordata > Mammalia > Eulipotyphla > Talpidae > Talpa > Talpa europaea. The sequence continues at coordinate 34,006,883 of NC_140077.1, read as the reverse complement.
CCTTTGAGTTTCACTATGTATGATGGGATTAGGCTTTACTTTTATTTGCAAAGCACTATAATTTTTAGATTTTTGCCTACAATAGGAATAACTATTTTCATTTTCATTCTTTTTACAATATTACCTTATTCCTCTTGCGAGTCTTTTACCCATTAGAAGCATGTTGTATAATTTCCTCATGTTTGTGAATTATCAAATTACCATTTTTCATATTATCACAGAAAGCATGCTTTATAATATTGTAATCTTGTGAAATGATGGTTCTTGCCCTAACATAAGATATCTTTTGGAGCATGTATATGTACACTTAAGAATGTGTATTCTCCTGCTGTTCAAAGGAGTGTTCTAGAAATGTCTGTTACATGTGATGAGTTTATCATGTTGACCAAACATCCTTCCTTGTTGTATCTCATTGCTTTTTGTTTTTGTTTTTTTAAAGAGTATTTATTTATGCATACAAGAGCTAGGGTACAGGCCAGAGATGCAGGGGGTGAGAGGATTCACCAGAGACAGAGTGGGGAACAGAACAGGCAGACTGACTGAAATACACTGCTGAGGGGAGCAGTGGGTGAGTCAGGAGAGGTCTGCTGAGCCATGTGGGTTGCTACCTGGCCAGCCGGGGATCAAACCCGTGCTGCAGAGGCTGTAGATTGCTTAATAGTGTGGTGCTTAACCCCTTGCGCCACCAGGGAGGCCCTGTTTTTTTTTTAAGATTTATTTTTATTTATGCATACAAGAACTGGTGAGGTACAGGCCAGAGATGTGGAGGGTGAGAGGATTCACCAGACACAGAGTGAGGAGCAGAACAGTCAGATATACTAAAATACACTGCTGAGAGGAGCAGCAGGCAAGACAGGAGAGATCTGCTGCACAATGTGGGTTGCTCCCTAGCCGTCCAGGAATCGGACTCGTGCCGTAGAGGCTGGCAGTAGCATGATAGCACTATCTTTAACCCCTGTGCCACCAGGGAGGCCCAAGAAAGTGTCTTTTAATAAAATGTGAGTCCCTTAGATATAGTAGATAGTTGGACCTTTTTTTCATTCATTCAGCCAGTATGTACTCTTAATTTGAGAATTTAAAATATATTTCAGGTGATTACTGATAATCATGGCTTTACTTCTACCACTTTGTTATTTGTCATATATGTTTTACATATTTTTGGTTTCTCAGTAGTTTCATTAAGCCTTCTTTAATATGAAATGGAAAAAGTATAAAGACTGTTATATACAGGGCCTCCCCTGGTGGCGCAGATGGTTGAGCGCCACAGCGCTGTAAAGCTGTCCACAGCCTCTGCAGCGCCAGTTCAATACTGCCGGCCTTCAAGAGTCCCACATAGCATGGCAGACCTCTCCTATCTTGCCTACTGCTCCCCTCAGCAGTGTATTTCATCAGTCTGCCTGTTCTGTTCCCCACTCTGTCTCTGGTGAATCCTCTCACCCTCCCACAAATCTGGCCTATACCCCTGTTCTTGTATAAATAAATAAATCTTTTTTTTTAAAAAAAGAATATTGTATATATCATGTTATGATGAATTTGAAAAAGTAAAAGAAAATTATAACTAAAGTAAAAGTTTAATTTAGGTAAGTGTAAATTAACAATGATTGGTAAACTCTCAACAGAAAAAACTATACTACTCTAGTAAAAAATATTACTTCAATCTCAAGAAAATATTTAATATTGCACAAGCATGCACCATATATAAAATTCTATAGATGCTATAATAATCAAGAACAATGAAGTTGAAAAGGCACTGCCATTGTAAAAATATGTTATGAGCTGGGGTAATTTTAACATTGTCACATTGTTACATGAATGGATAGCTATATGTGTAGTACTGAACAGAGTACAGAAACATCTGCTAATACATCCAGAGTTCAATTCTATGGGGATAAAAAGCTCTTATAAATAAGTTACACAGGGAAAATTTGTTATCTATATTATTTCCACTAATTAAAAAAAAAACTTATTGAAGTGATCAATGGGAATAAAAGAACAGAAAAAAATTAACAGAAAAAACTAAATATGTCCAGTAGGCTGTCTGGTGGGCATCAATTACAACCTAGAAAATGCAAAAAAAAAAAATGCTTATGTATTTTTCATATATACATTTTGTTTGAAGGGTAAGTGAAAAATTATCAGGCTTTTACACCCTCCCACCATTAGTATTAATGATGGATCCCTGTGGTCCTACATGCATGCCTGATGGTGGAAACCTGGAGTAAGGGTGTGGGCATGCATAGGTGGGCACACCTGGGCTGAGACTGGGCTTATAAGGGCGGTGTCATGGGGACGCCGGGAGAAAAGAAGAACAAGAAGGAAAAGCAGGAGCAGAACCAGCAGAGAAGCAGAGAACATGAGAGAACACCAGAGAACCCAGAAAGAGTGTAGATTTGCTAGGGGCTGGGAGGCTTGCCAGCCTTGTGGCCTCCTGGCCCCCTGCCTTGTAAAATAGTGATCCTGCACTGTGCCTTCCTGCCAATTCAATGTTATTATGGCAGACTATAGATATATAGATATAAATAATATGGAAAATGTTTGTAAAGTTTTATCATGCAGAAATACATACACCTAGTTCCACCCAATGCAACCATGAAGTTTTTTGGAGAGAACAGGCAGAGAATCCTGCAGAAAGGTGTATTTAGTGTTTGTGTTAATGTCCATGGGAAGAGACCTAGGAGGCAGAACTCTGCCCTATATCTTTCCACAAATTTATAGGAACATTAGAAGGGGTTTCACGGACATTCAAGTCAAAAATGGATTACAAAGAAAGCTTCTCAGTGGAGCAGCTCCTCTTATTAGGAAGGGGACGCTTTTGGAGTGCTTTAGCTGATGTTAACATCCACTTCATTTGGGGCTTGCTAAGATCTGCTAAATTAACACTAAGGAGTAAGAAAGAAGAAAGTCTTAGGGTGATCCACATCTGTTACTACTCACACCAAACTGATAATGATGGTCACCTCTGGAGAAAGGTAAGGATATATGTGGGGAAGTTTGCAAAACTAACTCACTTTGTACCTTATGTGTTACCGATGATTGCATTTGTTTACCAGGAGAAATAAATCAATCTATTGCACCAGTAACTCAAAATTAAACACTGCTTTTGCACTGAAGGGTGGGAAGGATGAAGCATGCTGTTGGTGTCTTTCTAATAGTAAATGATACTGAAGGTATTCTAAATGGATAGATAGGAATGCTTAACTATGGGGAAATGCGTGAAAAATAAATTTCCTTAGAATGCCAGTCAAGATTCCTTCACTGCTTTCAGCTAAAGTTATTCAGCCAAAAACCTAGAACACCAGTTTGCTTCTTTAAGGGAGCAATCACAGTCATTGTGTTAACATGCCAGGCTTTTTGTAATTGTTTTGTCCTACAAATAAATTTATGCTGAATATTTGGCTCCTGGTCAATGGGGACTCACAGCAGCTGAGAGAAGATGACAGAAAATAGCCCCTAAGCAGATAGAAAAGTCACTGCTTTTATGTATCTGACCACAAACACTAGACAGAAATGTTTATTAAATCTGGGAGAATGTAACACCTTCACTGGCTTTAAATGGAAGATACAAGTAAAGTGAGGTATTTGCAAACACAGATCTAGTTCTTCATACCTTTGGCTCAACAAACTAGGTGTCTCCTGTTGTGTTCCTGGCATATCAGTCTTGTGGTGCAGAAAAACAATTTTTTTTTCTAACTTTTATTTTTGAAAGGGAATCTAATTAATTTGTGATTGCTGCATTCATTTTCTAGATGTAATATCTGTTTTGCTTCATGGGCTCAGCAGCTGTGACAATAGGCCTGCCATCCCGCTCAGGAAGTGGGGCATCTGATGAATACTGTGAAAGAGGTCCCACAAAAGCCTCCTAACAAGTACTGTTCTGCTGGGAAAAAATTGATTAATAAATTGTTTCAACTCCTACCTGGATCTCTAATGATAGTCTCAACTTTCTATCCCACTGAATCCTGTTTTTTTGTTTGTTTGTTTGTTTAGACATGTTGATTTACAAATCAACCATTTATAAAATAATGGAGATAAAATAAATGTATCAGAGCAAGTGCAAAAGAGTGTCCCCAAATGATTCCATTTGCTGAAACTCACACTCTGAAAATACCAATTAGATGACAGATGGGATGTGGTAGATTGTTGAAAAGCTGACGCCAACTATTTCATCAATAAGTGACTTAGCAATAAACAAAAATAGTCATGGTGTTTTGTGATAAATGCTATTGCTAAATGTCCTGCGCTAATTATCCAAAGAGAACTACAATCATATTGGTATCTTTTTTTTTTTCTTTATGAGTTTTCATGCTGTTCTTTTTATAATCTCTCTCCTCCTTAATGCTTTGCTTATAGATTCTTTACCTATCTTTCAAGTAAGAGACCCTCAAGAGAGCCAACTGGATTTCCACTCTTTGAGATGCATTCACCTCTAGCAGCAGTACATCGTGGGTCTACTCCCATGACAGCAGGGCTTACAGAGGGCTGGATTCTTCCCTGCACCTCACCAGACCTACTATCCATTCATCTGCATGTTAATTTTAGTCCCAGAAGATTGCTGACTTGGGTAAGAGAATGTCAAAAGCTGTGCTTTCTGGAGCTTTGACCAATTGGAACACAGAAGATGATCAGAGACAGAAAGGAAGATAAAGTCAGGGATTTATCCCATGATTTCCTCCTTGGACTGAAAATATTCAACCCTGAGCCAATATTTCTTTCAAGGTGGTTGCTTTATACAGGGTTATACTAAATACCCCTCCATTATTCCTTTGCATTGTGGTTTTATAATTCTGCTGTTTTCTAGCTTTGGGTTATAACATTTTCCCTGGTAATTATGCCACATTCATAAGTCTGTAAATGGTCCCTCTCAAGATCTCTATTCTATATACCAAACTTCTCCAATATTTAATGACTTTATCAATATACATTTTACCTTTTTGCTCAGAATGTTTTGGGTTAGGAATTCCAGCAGGATTTGACTGACCAGTTCACCTGCCTGAAGTGGTTGTATTACAGGGCAGGGAGGGGACACTCCAGACCCCGCAAATCAGCCTGATCTAAATGGGTACTGCCATCCGCCACATCAACACAAACCATATGAGACTTTAATGGAAAGAAACTTTAATACAATTAGCAAACAATACAGAAAAGACAAAGAATATAGTTTCTAAATCAAGCACCCAAAGTTACCCATCCCCTCGTGGGTAAAAGTCCCCCCAAACAGGATTGACCCAGAGTAAGGCCCCAAAGCCTGCCACAAGTCTAAAGCACCTTCCAGTGGGGACCCACAGAAAAGGATCAGAAACAACCAGACAAGTCTGAGAGGAAAAAAGCAAAATCAACATAAAAGCTGCCATTGTTATCCTCCCCAATGCTCTCTCACCAACATCTGTGTCACCCAGTCCACGACCAAACGGCAAGTGTAGTTTCTTCACGTGTCTCTCTGCTCCATGTGCCTCCTCCAGGTCTCCTGGCTCTCCATCCTGCTTCCTTCCTTCCTTCCTCTGTCCCTTCTGCAGCTTCTCCCTGTTCAGCTCCACCCTCCTTTTGGGTGGGGCAGGAAACCTGGAACCTCCCTCTTTCCTGAGGATCACCCTGTTACAGTTGGACTTGACTTATTTGGTTGTATGCAGCTGAAGGCTTGACTGGTGGTAGTATCCTAGAGGAGGACCTCATTCACATCCCTGAGCACAGATAGGACCAACTAAAAGGTTGAGCTAAGACAGACCCTTTCCCTTTTTACTGTGGTCTCAGGGCATTTTCACCTTTCTAGTAGGTATCTTACAAGGTGGATCTTACATGATTTAAAGAGATTCTTTTTTATCCATCTTGAACAGACCAGGAAGAAAGTTACTAGTCCTCTGAAAAACTAGTATCAGGGTAGTATCAGGCTCTACTTTTTTTCTATTGCTGCATAACATAAAGAACATGTATGCCAAAAAGCAGTCATCTTTGACAATGATGTTGTTTTTGCAGTCAGTGGGTTTAGATTGTGGGGTCTTTGGGTTCACACTGGAAAATGTTTTACTAGAGCTCCCGTTTCGGCGGCAGTAGTTATATTTAAAGAGCAGGTTTATTAAGGAGAGGTACAGAAGACACAAGTGAACAGAAAGTGCTGCCCCAAAAGGGACAGGTTTGCTAAGAAAGAGGCCTGCATGGTTGCAGGAAGGCGGCCTTGAGGAGAGCTGCCTCCACTGAGGGAGGTCAGTGAAGAGAAGCCCTGGCATGGTGCAGGTCACGGGCAGGCAGGAAAGCTGCTGCCCTGCACAGGCAGAGAATTGGTGAAAAGTAGCACCTGCATAGGCACAGGTGGGCAGACGGAGTGCTTGCCTCACTCAGGCCAGAGACTGCACTGATATAGTCTTCTTCTCTTTGGGAGGGGCTCACTCTTTGTGAGCCTTCTGTTAGGTGCTGATTTTGGATAACTATGCAGAATCTGAACAGAGGGAGACTCCACAATGGGCTCAATCTCCATATCTTTGCTTTTGGGCCTGTGCTCTAGACCCTCCCTACAGCAGCCTGATACCTGCTTAGGTCTTATGCTTTGTAACCTAGGCTTTGGCGCCTAAGGATCTTGGTTTCCATAGCTGGGTCAATGGCTATGCTAATCCCTTCCACCCCCACCTCCAACTCTTGGCATTGTGTGAGCCAGGTTTCTGGTGTTATGGTGCCTCTTTTTCAGTTTTTTTTTATATTCTTGTTCTCCATCAATACTACCTTAGGTGTTTGTTTTTTGAATTCTTTCAAGTCCCAAATGATTCATATTTCTTCAAAATGAAAAACACATTAACTGCCTTTCCAAAAATTTGTAAGAGTCTTTTACCATTATAGCATCAGCTCAAGAGCTAAGAACTCATTATCCACATAATCCTAATCCGGTGAATCATCTCATTCTGAGGTTAAGGTCATTAAATTCAGCTTCTGGGACAAACTTTCTCCATCTGTGGACTTGTGAATCTAGAGACAATTTATATGGCCCTAGCTATCCCAACATATGATGATGATACACATAAGGGGTAACAGTTACAGATACTTGTAGGGTAAGGAAAAAATGTCAGACTATTCTGTTCTCCTGCCATCAGGATAGATGATGGATCCTTGGGTGCTGAATGCATGCCTGATGGTGGGCACCTGGAATAGGGTGTGGGCATAGGTAGATGGGATTCACCTGGGCTGAGACTGGGCTTTTAAGGGCGGCGTCATGAGGATGCCAGTAGAAGCCAAAAGAGAAGCAGAGAGAGAAGCAGAGAAGGAGAAGCAGAAGCAGAAGCAGAGAGCACCAGAGAGCCCAGATAGAGTGAGGATTTGCTGGGGGCTGGGAGGACTGCCAGCCTCCTGGCCCCCCAGCACCCCTCTGTGTACCGGGTAAATCCCAATAAAAGACCTGCAAAAACCATTGACTCTGACTCCTCCTTTGTCCGGTCTGCTGGATCAGAAAATATGCTCCGTGTCCTGTCCTGCCCCTACAATACTGCAGTTCAAAAGAGGATGAAACAGGTGGAAATAAATAACTAGTTCTTGAAAGTTATGTAAAAAGTTAGGCAAATAGTGAAATTTTTCTTGATTCAGTTTCAAAGATTAGGACTAATCTGTGTCTCTATGCTCTACCTTTTGTGCAATTGTTTCCACTCTGAGTCATCTTTCCTTTCTCACAAAAATTAGTTCAGCATTTGAAACTGAGTTGTTTATCAGTCTGCCATAGGACTTGGTGCTATGAAAGGTTCCTTTCAATTTAAATTTTCTTGGTCCCTTTCAGTTCAAGCTAGCAGTATTCCTGCTGAAAAAAATATTGTTGAGAATGTTGGGGGAGGGTGAGCTTTGAAGGAGTTTACCGGGTTTTACTCCATTAGGCAAAAACTATACCCAAAATCTTTTCATCTGAGACTTTAGCAAAGGGCTGTAGAGACACATATTCAGTGTATTTCTTTCATTCATTCATTCGTTCATTCATTCATTCTGCATTGTGATGATTTGACATTTAAAACACCCATGTGGGGAGAGTCTTGCCCTTCCAGAACTAGTCAATTATTAGAGACAGTGGAAGTAGAGCAAGGAATATGCCTTAATCTAGAGTCACACTTCCTAATTTGGTGTTTACACCCCCAGAGGTAACATTCCCTTTCTTTCATCATCTCAGTTCTAGGTAGCAGGCAACTGGATGTGGTCCAGCAAACCAAGGAACAAGACAAAACAGCTGCCCTAGCCTTCAACCTAGCAGTTCTGTTTAACACACTGTTGCACATCCCTCAGGCATGGTGATGAGTGGTTTAATGTTCTTTCAGAGGATACTGAAGAGTATCATGCCTGATGAACACACTCAGGTCTTTTTAAGATGATAACACAGACAATAAGCCAGGAAATGAAGGAATCCTCCCCACACCCTTTCCCTCCTGTGTTCCTTTCCTCTCTAACCTTTCTTTACTGGCCTCTGGAGGAGATGGATTTTTTTTTAAGATTTATTTATGCATACAAGAACTGGGGTACAGGCCAGAGGTATGGGGGGGGTGAGAGAATTCACCAGAGACAGAGTGGGTGTAGTAGTAGTGTAACAGGGTGGTCCCCAGGAAAGGGGGAGGTTCTAGGTTTCCTGCCCCACCCAAAAGGAGGGTGGAGCTGAACAGGGAGAGAACAAGCTGGAGAGGAGACTGAGGAAGGAAGGAAGCAGGATGGAGAGCCAGAAGGAGATCTGGAGGAGGCGCGCAGAGCCGAGAGATACGTGAAGAAACTGTGCTTGCCTTTTGGTCATGGACTGGTTGAAACAGATGTGAGTGAGAGACCCGTGGGGAGGTGACGATGGCAGTTTTTGTCTTGATTTTGCTCTTTTCCTCTCAGACTTGTCTGGTTATTTCTGATCCTTTTCTGTGGGTCTCCACTGGAAGGTGCTTTAGACTTGTGGCAGGCTTCTGGGTGGACTTTTACCCATGAGGGGATGGGTGACTTTGGGTGCTTGATTTAGAAACTATATTCTTTGCCTTTCATGTATTGTTTCCTAATTGTATTAAAGTTCCTTCCTATTAAAGTCTCATGTTTTGTGTTGATGTGGCAGATGGCAGAACCTATTTAGAGCAGGCAGGTTTGTGGGGTCTAGGGTGCCCCTCTCCCTGCCCTGTAACAGCAGGAATGGGCACAGGGCAGGATCTCTATGATCCGAGCAGACAGGTGAAGGAGAGAGTCCTGGAGCCCTCAGTGGCTTTTGCAGTCTTTTATTGAGTTTACCAGGTACATGGCAGGAACAAGACAAAACAGCTGCCCTAGCCTGGGAGGCCTCCTAGTCCCCAGCAAGTCTTCATTCTTCCTAGGCTCCCTGACATTCTCTCATAGTCTCTGCTTCTCTGTTGGTTCTCCGCTGGTTGTCTCTCACTCTTCCCGTGGTTCTGCTGTTCCACCCTTTTGCTCTGCTGGTGTCCCCATGACACCACCCTTATTAAGCCCAGTCTCAGCCCAGGTGAATCCCATCTACATATGCCCACACCCTACTCCAGGTGCCCGCCATCAGGCATGCATTCAGGACTGCAGATCCATCATCAATCCTAATGGTGGGAGGGCAGAAAAGCCTGATAATTTTTTACCTTACCCTATAATGGGGAACGGAATAGGCAGATTGACTGAAATACACTGCTGAGGGGAGCAGTGTATAGCTCCCTCGCTGGGGATCGAACTCATGCTACAGTGGCTGCAGATAGCTTCATCGGTTGTGCACAAGCTTAACCCCTTGTGCCACCAGGGAGGCTCAGGAGGAGATGGATTATTTAGAGTACTGACTGCCATCCTCCAATGCTGGTACTGTTATAGGGTACCCATGATACAAAACGGGGTGCCTCACTGTGGGTCCTTACCCGCGCATTTAAAAGGACTTATCAATGCTCTACTGCAGGCACAAACGAAAAGTTAATAAAAGGTTTATTTACAAGGGAAGGGCAAATGCGGAAATGTACAGCTCAGGGAGAAAAATGGGAGACAAAGTTTTAAATGCGTCCCACCCGATCCGCCGATCTGGAATCCCAAATGGCACTCTGAGAGCTGGCCTCAAGCTAGGAGCCATTAAGCCAAGAGGCTAGCAACAGAGCGAGAGAGCCCCCAAGGCCCACGTGTTTGGTTTTTATACCCAACCTGGCTGCTTAACTCCACCCTCAGGTCCCAGCCACCTTCCCTTTGGTGGTGATGGGATTTGTCTTTTCCAATGTCCTGATGGCTTTGGTCTGGAGTGGGGGTGGAGTCCACAAAGCCTGTATGGCATTAGCGCAGAACATCCCTTCCCCCTAACAGTATCACATAATAAAGGGCTTCCTTTGTGGGAACATTTTTGTGCTTCAGAGTCTGACTCTCTGATCATGAGCAATGGGATCTGGTTATGTTGGCAATGTAGAGGGCTGTGGATCTGCTAATCCTAAGTGGCCCATTTGGCCACCATTTTGTTACCTACTCTTCTAAATGCTAAGCAAGGTCAGAACTGCCCAGTGAATTAGGTACAGGAGCCCTACCCTGCAAGGTGCCTTTCAAATCAATCAAGAGCACAAAGCTGGATCACGCTGGGAAGGCAATGCATCAAGAGGTATGACCGGGAATGCCGGGGGTTGGCATTGGGGGTGGCTGATGACCCATGCATAAAACGTACTCCTGACTTATACATCAGAAGGTATGACCTGAAACTCCCCTGGGGGCCCAAGGACCAATGTATAACAAGGGGCCCCAGAACTGATCAGTGGAATGCCTTGTTGATAAGATTGAAACCCTGGCTGGGGAACTAGGGCTTCGTCTCAATTACAATACCAAGTCCTCAAGCAGATAAGAAGGGCCTGGAGAGCAGACTCAAAATTCCTGATTTTCTAGTTACATTCTTCCCCTTTTCTTTTTACCTTCATCCCTTTTCTGTTTTCTCCTACCCCTTACGATGCTGTATAATTCTTCTACCAATAAAAAGGCCAGGATCTTGCTCTGCAGCAGCATGCTGCATAATGTAGTCTGCTCCACAACTCCCGTTTCTTCATCAGTGTGGTGTTGCCCAATGCAACAGACAGCCTTTCCTGCAGAAATCCCAATGAAGAGTCTGGGTTAAACTTTCCCTGTTCCTGTCTTCTGCCACCTGCCATCTGGTATGTTCCCTGTAACCCTTAGAGACATGTGGTGATGCCCCCACACACATACTTTGTAGGCTCTCCAAGCATAATAAACTTGTGTTTCCCTGAACCTCTCCCATGTCCTCTCTTGTGGCTGCATCCAACTGACCATCACAAAACAGAATGCAAAACATTTAGCCTTTCCTTTACGCCACATTTTTGGCAATAATACTTTACTTTTAACATTTTTATTTAACATTTATGTTATCTGGAGAGAAAGAATTTTCAAAATCGTTAAGTCTTTTTTTCTTTTTTTTGTTTAACACTTCTTTATTTATGTCTTTCACATTTTGCTATAACAGCAAGAAGAAACCAGGTAGAACCTTCCAAAATTTGTTTGGCTAGCTCCTTCTATATTTACAGTTCTGTTGTCTACATAACTGCAAGAACATATAAGGGCTTGCAATACCACTAAACTAAAGTCTCAGCTCCTTCAGTTTTTTTTTTTTTTTTTAAAGATTTATTTGTTTATGCATACAAGATCTGGAGTACAGGCTAGAGTTGCGGGGGTGAGAGGGTTCACCAAAGACAGAGTAGGGAACAGGCTGAAATACACTGCTGAGGGGAGCAGCAGGCGAGTCAGGAGAGGTCTGCTGTGCCATTTGGGTTGCTCCCTGGACAGCTGGGGATCAAACTCCTATTGCAGTGGCTGTGGATATCTTCATAGGATGCATCTTAACCCCTTGCACCACCAGGGAGGCCCCTCCTTCAGCTTTCAATACTCTGTTCCTCATTTTCTTCTGAGGACTTACTGGCAACATGCTCAATGTCCATATATTTCTTTTTTTTTTGTAATTTTTAAAAAAAGTTATTTATTTATTTATACAAGCATTGGGTACAGTCACAAGCACGGGAGGGTGAGAGAATTCACCAGAGCCAGAGCGGGGAGCAGAACAGGCAGACTGATGAAGTACACTGCTGAGGAGAGGGCGGGCAAGACAGGAGAGGTCAGCCACGCCATGTGGGACCCTTGCCAGCAGCCGGGGATCGAACCAGTGCCGCAGAGGCTGCAGGCAGCTTTGCAGCACAGTGCTCAAAGCTGCGCCACCCTGGAGGCCCTCAATATCCATATTTCTACTAAAAGTCAGTCAAGGCAGTTGAGAGTTTCTCTCATTCACCTTGATATTCTTCCAGTCTATCCAATCCTCAATCTCATATCCTCCAATATATTTTAAGTATTTGTATGGTAATGATCCATTTTAATATCAAAATCTGTGTTAGTTTTCTATTATGTAATAAATTGGCACAACTTTAGACTTAAGCAACATTTACTGTTTTGCAGATCTTTAGGTCAGAAGTCCAAGCACAACAGCTTCTCAGTTTAAGGTCTCACAATTCTGAATCCAAGGTATTGGTCACTCTGGCTCATTTGAGACTCAGATTTCTCTTCCAAATTCTTTAAGGTTTGTGGGTGATTTTGTTAGGGGGAAATGATGTCCTGCGCTAATCCCATACAGGCTTTGTGGACTCCACCCCCCCTCCAGACCAAAGCCATCAAGACATTGGGAAAGACAAATCCCATCACCACCAAAGGGAAGGTGGCTGGGACCTGAGGGTGGAGTTAAGCAGCCAGGTTGGCTATAAAAACCAAACACATGGGCCTTGGGCGGGCCCGCTGTTGCTTGCCTCCTGGCTTCACGGCTCCTGGCTTGCGGCCAGCTCTCAGAGTGCCATTTGGGATTCCAGATCGGCCGATCAGGTAGGACCCATTTAAAACTTTGTCTCCCACTTTTCTCCCTGAGCTGTACATTTCCTCATTTGCCCTTCCCTTGTAAATAAACCTTTTATTAACTTTTCGTGTGTGCCTGCAGTAGAGTATTATTGATAAGTCCTTTTAAGCGCGCGGGTGAGGACCCACAGTCAGGCACCCCGTTTTGTATCGGGGCTGCCCTATAACAATTTCACTTCCTGTTGGTTGTAGAAATGATATTCCTTTTTTCTTGGCTGTTCCCGGTCCTACAGACTAACAGCTCCATGCCTCGCTCCTCTCACATGTCATGGGTTCTCTACAATAACTCTTTGCAACTTCAACACCAGCAAGAGAATTGTGATGTTTTGAATTCATTCCTTATGAAAGACCTGTCCATCCTCAGACTTATCTAATTAGTTCAGGCCTAATCAGCATAGTGTCATTTTTGATTAACTCAAAATAAAGGTATTTGGTACATTAATTGCATCTGCAAAATTCCTTCCCTTCAATGCATAATCTAATCATGAGAGCAATATCCTATCATAGGGGATTAGATATGGCATATCTATAAGGAGAACATCAGGGGATCATTTAGAATCTTGTCTGCCACATTTGCATTAGTAAAATTTCTATTGCACTCTTTTGATTTAAAGCAGTAACGTTTTCACAGATGTAAGGGGGTGAGGGAAGATCTCATCTTTCAGTGGCAGTTGTCTCAGTGAATCATGGCCATTTGTAATCTACCTTGGTTCATATTCCACCCACAAATTAGTAATATTCCTACCATGTGCAAAATTCTCACCACCTTCTAAGAGCCCGAGTCTCATACCATTCTGGCTTTGGGTTGAAGCTCAGGATTTCATCATTTAAATTGGATATAAATGAGGTTCCTTGAGTGCAGTTCTTTAGATATGGTTCCTCTTGCTATGAAAAGATGACATGTTTTCTATTCTATAGAACAGGGAGGTGGATTTAGAATCTAATCTATTGCATCATATTAGATACCCTCATAGGAGGAGGAATGGAAGGTACAGCAGTTATTGATCCATAATAGTTCTAAAACTTAGCTGGACATATCTGATTTGCCCAAGTCTGCTTCCTGGGACTGAGTCTCTGTGATTTTTTCACACTTTTTTTTTTTCCATAAGAAATAGCTGTTATTTTCAGCTGAGTAGGCTTTTCAATTTACTACCTATTCCTAGAAGATAGAGGGACTCTCCTCCCCTCAGCAGTGTTTTTCAGTCAATCTGCCTGTTCTGTTCCCCACTCTGTCTCTGGCGAATCCTCTCAGCCCTGCACCTCTGGCCTGTACCCCAGTTGTTCTTGTATGCATAAATAAATAAATCTTAAAAAAAAGTTTATAAATATGTGTTGAACCTCTTTTAATGTGGAGACTGGAATGGAAATTTATAGATAGGTTGTTCAGTATTAAAAAAGACAAACTACAAGCGATGTCATCTCTTGCACTCTAGATCTACTCCATCTTTTTTTCTTCAACTCATTACCTGGGCAGCTGACTTGTTCAAGAATATATCTGGTTGACTTTAGTTAATGGGAAGTCATTTCAGAAGATCAGATGAAGAATGAGACAATTTTAGTCCTTGGTTTTGTCACCTCAAAGTTACTTTTTTCACTGGACCAAAGACTTTTCTAAAAACTGTCTTCTCTCTGCAATTCTTTCCTTCAATTTCTGTGTTCCCCTCACTCTTTTCAGCATTTTGGGTGATAACAGCTGTACCACTACTGGTTGCAAGGCACTGAACTATCCTTCTTTTTCTTTTCATTGCCCCTCTATAAATAGGCTCTTTGTAAATTAATCCTGTTCAAATTACTCTAAATTGACTGTGCCATTAGTTTTTGTACAATAATTGGCTGACTCAACAGTCTATGAGTTTGATAAAGTGGTTGTTTGATGCCTCAAGACTATAAGCTTTTTATAGAAAGTAATCCTATCCTTATGTCCTCAGTATGGGTTAGCATTTAATAAATTGAGATTGAATAAATGGAAGAAGAAAATTAACATGAAGAAAATTATTCAGAGATACTTAGTATAAAAATTTGGGGGGAAATTTAAACTAAAGACTATAAGCTTCTTGTCCAGGACTGCTGGCATCTCCATCATCCAAACAAATTCTTTCCTCTATATTCCTTCTCTTTGGATCCCCATCCTACTAGATAATTCCTAACTACATTAACTACAGTTTCAGAAGCTTACATACTATTCCAACCTCACACAAAATTGAGAAGTAAACTTGAAGGGAAGATCCTGATTCTAAAATCTTCAAAAATTCCATCATTAAAAAAAATTTGCAGATAGAAATATTACCAAACCAAAATTTCTTATTCTTATAAATAATATGGATCTCAGTAATGGCACATGAAGTCCCAATAGAATGTTGTATTTGTCTGAGTAGAGAATTTTCCTTTGGAAAATAGAGAAGGTGATGTTTACTAAGCACCAAGCAGAGGATCATGTACAACTTTGCATTGCCTTTCTTTAGAGCATGTAGCAAAACTAATAAAAACTTTTGAGATGGTGATGCATTTATACTACAGCTTTTAGTGCCTGAGTAGATGAAAGATGAAGTCAAACAAGAGGAAAAATAAGTCCAGACTAAAATGTTTGAGGTGGAATTAGGTAAAAGAGAAGTAGAAGAAAGTATTACCAAAATAAAAAACTCTCAGGTGAGAGAAATTCAAGGAGAAATGTTCACCAGACCCAAGATATTACATAATCAGATAATGTTAATAGTTTGATAAAGATCAAACTTACTGGAGAATAATTTTCAATGGAACAAAGAAGCAGTGGGGGCAGGAATTAGTAGAATGGGTTCAGGCATCTTGACTGAGAGGACACAGGTAATTAGTCATATTCTATTTTTATCTAGAAATATTCACTTCTTTCTTTTCCTTTTTAGTGTGGGTTTGCTGATTACACAAAAATGTTCTCAGCTTTTACTCTGAATCAAAGTCTAAGAAGCCATCATTAGAAACTTACCAGAATTGAGGCTACTAGGAGGGGAGGAGGCACAATGGACTATGATGGTGGGCATGATGATGGTGGCTGTGGGATGAAAATACACAAATGATGGGTGTGATCTGATACCTCTGTAACATACACAACATTGTAAGCCAATATTTTCTTTAAAAAAAAGTTCCAAGAAAATTACCCCTACTCAGAGCAAAAAAATCCTTGCACATGAAGTTATTCATGTCCCTATAAAAGATTCAAGAACAGGCAATGAACCTCATAGCCCATGACCCAAAGAAATTTGTGTGGAGCTTAGAGACTTTGAATGTATTAATTTAATTAATAATGAGTAATTGGCTCTTTTATAACCTTATTTTACAATAGATTAGGTCTTTAACTATGGAATGATTTAGAGTGGGGTGGTAAAAGCTATGGAGAGATGGGAAGACAGGCATCGTAATTGAGTTGAAGACTCATTGGTTGAGACATAGGAAATTAGAAGTAGTTAGTGTGGACTCATCTGAGAAAGTTGAGGAAAGAAGAGCATGAACAGAACCCCAGAAAGTATCCATAAAAAGATATAGATCATTAGGAAAGAATTCAAGCAGTCTGCTGGGCTAAGGTAACGGGAACAAGAGAATGATTGTTTGGTTTGGGCTAAGGTAATGGGAACAACTGAATGATTGATTGGTTGATTTAATAAGGATGAGAAATGAAGGTGAGCATATGTTGATATACAGTTAGTCAGGAAAAGCTGTTGACTGAGGTGTTGAAAGACATAGAATGGGGACAAGCTTTTCTAATCATTGAATAACATTTGAAAAATGATGTTTCCTTGCTGGAGATTCTCTGCAGGAGAATACTCTACTGTCTTTTTTAAAAAATATATATTTTTATTGGCTTCAGTATTCAAAGAGAATGTTTTCTAACTTTATCTTCATTTCTGCTTTAATCTATGGTTGTGGTCAAGAACAAAGGAGAAAATAGTATATTTATCCTCATATAATTAAAATGGCATTTGGAAAAAATTAAAGCACATCTGTAATGGAGCTAGAAGAACCATAATTTCTAATGGATAATGATTATAGACTGCTACATGTACTCACAAAAAATATTGAGCAAAGTAAATGTATTACCTGGTTAAAAGTAAAAATGCTATTGCCATATTTAAAAAAAATAATTTTAAAAATTCATTCTATAACCTGTTTTGAAAATATTCTGCTTTTAGCCTTATATCATCTTCAATAAGCATTTCATTTACCTAATGAAAAACATATTTAAACTAATGAGTACACAGTGTTTTAATTTGCATATGCAAATACACTTAATCACTAGGAATAGCTGGCAGAAGGAAAGAGTATGCAAGTAATTATTTCAGTGACTGCCCACTCCTTCATGTTTATGGAAAGACTTTATAGCTAAGATTAGAGATTAATACTTTTTAAGAGAAAGAGATTAGAGTCTTCAATGTGGTAAATGGTCATAAGGATAATATTAGGCATCAATTATTGAATTCTACTTAGTTTTATGTGCATACTTTATATTATTTTCATTCTATACAATACCTAAACAAGGTAGGCATTATTATCCTCATTTTAGATATGAAGAAACTGAAGTTCAGTGAGGGGAAGTAATTTGCCGAAGGTTACACATTAAATAACAAAACTGGAATTCATAACTAGATCTGTTTGACTCTAAAGTCTGACCTCTTTCCACTACATGAACAAAACCTTCAATTATCAATTCCTGCAACCACATTAAAACTTTTTTTTATTTTTTTATTGCTTTATATTTAGTTTGAAGGTTGGGGGATAATAGAAAGTGGTATTTCAAAGAATAAATGAATGTTGATAGCACCACCTGTTTACATGAATACTGGGAGTAGTTGTTTTAGCTCCAGTGAATATATGTAAGAAATTCTAAATGTAACTTATAAATGGAACTAGAAATTCAGTATTAGTAAAATTTTGATTTTTATGAAAATGGTGTATCTCAGCTACAAAGTTTTTTTATTCCCAGATATTAGTCCTAGGGAAGGAAATGAAAATCTGTGTCGGGCCTCCTTGGTGGTGCAAGGGGTTAAGCCCAGCTTCGTAAAGATATCGGCAGCCTCTGCAGCACAAGGTTGATCCCTAGCTGGCCAGGGAACTACCCACATGGCACAGCAGACCTCTCTTGTCTTGCCCACTGCTCCCTTCAACAATGTATTTCAGTCAGCCCTCCTGTTCTATTCCCCACTCGTCTCTGGTGAATCCTCTCACCCCCTGTACCTCTGGCCTGTACCCCCCTTCTTGTATGCATAAGTAAATAATTTAAAAAAAAAAAAGAAAGAAAATCTGTGTGGGTTAATATTCAATGAAAGCTCCAAGACAATGCAGGTGCACTGTAAGGATTAAAGGGATGATCTACTGAGCTTCCCTCCCATTTAAGTAGCTATAAGAGCCAAAAGGAGACACAAAGATCAGTTCCCATACAAGCAATAATTTTCCTTTTAGTACTTTCATGTATTATAAAAGTTGATCAATTATGTAAAAGAAAATGAACCAAAACCCAAGCCTTTAATATATCCTACATGATACTTATTTGCAATTTACCAGTTCTTACCACACGTCATCATTTGTAAACATGCTCAATGACAGAGATCCCCTAAGTTTATCTCCATATTGACTTGACCCAATACCTCTCTAGATTACTGTTCTCTCTAGTCTCTGCTTGATAAATCTTTCCCTACTTTCATTTGGAAAGCCACTATGTTTTAAAATTTAATTTTATTTGGAACATCTACATCTGATACCCTGTACTAATTAAAAGCTTCATTTCGGATTTCCAGTAATAACTTATTGACAGTTTTCACAAAATAACAATTCTCCCATATTTTCTAATAATTTTTTGTCTGGTCTGGGATTTTGACAGTTTCCTAAGGTACAGGGTATATTTTTCATTCCTGATTCTTTGGTTTGTATCCTAATAAATGGCAAATATGAGGAGTATAATAATAATTATTAAAAGTTAAATGAATAAGGCCTCCCCTGGTGGCATAGGCAGTTGAGTGCAGTGCTGTGAAGCTATCCACAGCCTCTGCAGCGCAGGTTCGATGTAGGTCAGCAGGCAAGAATCCCACATGGCACAGCGGCCCTCTTCTGTGTTGCCTGCTGCTCCCCTCAGCAGTGTATTTCATTAGTCTGCCTGTTCTGTTCCCCACTCTGTCTCTGGTGAATCCACTCACCCTCCTGCACATCTGGCCTGTACCCCAGTTCTAGTATGCATGAATAAATAAATCTTTTTTTAAAAAAAAGCTAAATGAATAAAGAAAAGCAGAAACATCCTCTACCGACTATATTTTTCCAGGATAAGAATGTATACTACCAACAGTTATTGAAGTTTATTCACAGAATTGAAAAATACAAATTCTCGTAGAGTTCTCATCTAACCAATATATTATTTCTAGAGGATATTCCTTTTCTCCTGGTCCAGGATATGAGATTATAGGCATGACCACCGGTCTCCCAATTGAGCCTTTCTTTAAGTTCTAATCAATAATGGAGCTTCTGGGCCTAAGATACTGAATCCTTTTCTGTGTGGTGCTCTTTAAATTGGGAGTAGGGGGCCTCCCTTTAAATTGGCACAAGGGGTTAAGACACAACCTCTGAAGCTAACCACAGCCACTGCAAGCACAGATTCAATCCCTGGCCAGGGAGCAACCCACATGGTGCAGCAGACTTCTCCTGACTCACCCACTGCTCCCCTCAGCAGTGTATTTCAGTTGATCTGCCTGTTCTGTTCCCCACTCTGTCTCTGGTGAATCCTCTCACCCCACCTCCGCTCCTCACCTCTGGCCTATACCCCAGCTCTTGTTGCATAAAAATAAAATAAATATTTAAAAAATAATAATAAAATAAATTGGGCTTAGGTTTTAGGACTGCTTCTGAGATTTTAATTTGGTTGCTGGCCAGAGAAGTCAAGAATTAAATGTAATGGATGAGGAGTATGTAGATTATTTATCAGACTTCATGACATGCAGTGGAAACCTAAATATCATCGCTTATTGTTAGAGGAGCAGTCTAGGTGGCTCAGTGCCCCAGGCCCTTGGGGGAGGCTGGGAAGACCTTAGTAGACAGAGCTGCATTGCTTTCCAACCAGGGTGAGGGGACAAGAAGAACAGCTCTATGCTTCATACTCCAACCCCTAATGTTCTGAGTGAGGAAGAGAGGGTTACTGGGAAGTAGCTGGAATAGCACAGCCATGAGAGTTTAAAAGCTAAATCCTCACTGGCCTGCTCTTTCTTTGTGGTATGAAGTATGGGGCTCCAGTCCCTACGGCTCTTGCTCTCTTCTTGTATGCACACACTAATGTCCTGGACCCTGTGTCTTTTTACTGGGCTATCCAGTGGGTAGCTCTGGTCCTGCGGTCTGTGCTCAGTGCCCAGCAGACAGTCACGCCACTCACAGCTGGCACCCAGCTTTTGCCCACTGGTCCCAGCAGGCAGGCCTGGCCACATGCATCTTCTGTGTGTGCAGCCAACTCCAGTCTCTCAACAGCCAGCTGGCACCTTTACACAGCTGGCAACTGCTTCCTCTGTTGAGTTGGTCAGCCACCACCTTGTCCTGAACAGCTCCTGTATGGACTCTGACTCTAAGCAGGACACTATCTGGGGTAGGATAATATTAATCTCTCTCTCCACATCCCTTTCTCCATCCTATAAATAAACCTGGTTATGGTTGTTTCTCCTGTCCTGTGGTCATAAGCAAGTGGGGAGGATCCACCAAGCAGGTCATCTTCCTTTCCCCTGGGTTTGCTGGGTAGATTTCATTACCATAGATAAAAAACTATTTTTATCAAATAGTTTACAGTTTTAAAAGAATTGCAATCCAAAATAAAGCTGTAAAGGTAAGGAAGAGTCCTATGATAGGCCAAACCATTGGAATTGATGTCTCGTCAGTGAATTTGGGGCAGGAGAGTGGGCTTTCCAGAGTCCTCTTTAGAAGGATTGCTCTGATGGCTGTGTGATGGATAAATTGGAAGGAACTAGGATTGAAGAAAGAGTGATGTGGAAAGTGAAGAACCACAGGCCATAACTTGTAGCATCTGGAAGGAAGTAAAGATTGATATAATAATTGTTGGGAAAGCAGAATCAACATGACAATCATTTGGAACTGGCTTTGGATAGTGATGATACCTGAATTGCAGGTTTTCAGGCCTAGTCTCCCAGCCAGGAACAGATCCCAGGCTGCAGTGGCAGCGCTGAGTCCCAGCCACTAGACCACCACGGATTGGTGTCTCACAAAAATGCAGCAGGAACTTTGCAGACACTCAGGCAAGCAAACAAGAAGAGGCAGATTTGTTTAGAGAAAGAAAAAGTTTACTGAGGAGAAAAGGAACAGAAATAAAGTGGGACTCCCAGACTGTGGAACCAGGCCAGGGAGGGGCAAGGAAGCCCAAGTTGAGTCGTGTCTCAGGGAATATAGACCTTCCTTCCCTCATTATTCTAAAGCTCCACCAGTCTCTTTGTGATTGGTTAGTTCTTGGTGATCTCACTCACTGCCTAAATGTCTCTATGCCCAGAACTAAGTCTCTGTGTCCTTATCTTTTTTTCTTCATTGCCCTCTATTTGGAATGTCCCTAAGACCATAAATAAGTCCCTAAAGTCATAAGTCCTGGGGTATTTGATTAGTCCCCTTTGGAATTTGTGGCCCTTATCTCTGGAGCCTTCCTTAACTCTCCTGAAGTCCCTGCACTGTCCTTAAGGCTGCCTAATTATCCCTAACTTGCCCTAGGATTTAGTGATAGAAAGAAAAAGGTTTACAAATGATTTCAGATTTATACTTTGGTGATTTTTTGCAAATGTTAGTTTGAAAATGAGCTGAAATAATGAGTTTATCTGTAGACCCTTTTAATATTTTGGTCAAATGAGTCTGAAAGGCTTAGGATGTCTTTGAATGTGATACATTCAGGGACAGTGTTTATCAGGCAAAAGGAAAATGACTGGACTTTTGGAGTAAATTCAGAACTGGTTATAATCGAACTTCTTTTTGTAATTAAGCTGCGTTAGTTCATTAGAATATATATTTTTTTCTATATTCTAAGATGCAGTTTCTTTTTAAAAATTTATTTATTTATGCATATAAGAGTTGGGGGACAGGCCAGAGATGCGGGGGGGTGAGAGGATTCACCAGAGACAGAGTGGGGAACAGAACAGGCAGACTGACTCAAATACACTGCTGAGGGTATCTGAGAAAATATCCCAACATCCATATATTGGATATTCATCACCATGGAAATGGTGGCAAAAGGTGAAAGGGGGGAATTGTTAGGGGGAGAGGATGTCCTGCGCTAATCCCATACAGGTTTTGTGGACCCCATCCCCACTCCAGACCAAAGCCATCAGGACATTGGGAAAGACAAATCTAGTCACTACCAAAGGGACGGTGGCAGGGACCTGAGGGTGGAGTTACGCAGCCAGGTTTGGTATAAAAACCAAACACGTGGGCCTTGGGGTCTCTCGCTCTGTCGCTCACCTCGTGGCCAGCTCTCAGAGCGCCATTTGGGATTCCAGATGGGCGGATCGGGTAGGACGCATTTAAAACTTTGTCTCCCACTTTTCGCCCTGATTTGTACATTTCCTCATTTCCCCTTCCCTTGTAAATAAACCTTTTATTTACCTTTCGTGTGTGCCTGCAGTAGAGTACTGATAAGTCCTTTTAAGCGCGCGGGTGAGGACCCACAGTCAGGCACCCCGTTTTGTATCGGGGCTGCCCTATAACAAGGGGAGCAGCGGGCGAGACAGGAGAGGTCTGCTGCGCCATGTGGGTTGCTCCCTGGCCAGGAATAGAACTCATGCTGCAGAGGCTGGGGATAGCTTCCTAGAGCTGTGATTAACCCCTTGTGCCACCAGGGAGGTCCTCTAAGATGCAGTTCCTGCTGGTGGGGAACACCTTCATGAAATTTATCCTACCATCTACCCCACTCCTGTCTTCTCATTCTCCTTTCTGACAATTATTTCTTAGCTTATTTCATTGTTTCTACTTTGTGCCTCTATTTTCAGCTTTAACATTCTTATTCTCATTCCTCCTCTCTTTTTCACGTTTTCAATGACCACTTACGCAGCTAGAGCGCAGGGTAAATGGAAGTTATCAGGTTTTTTCTGCCCTCCCACCATTAGCATCTACCATCCACACCTGTGGTCTTACATGAGGGCCTGATGGCGGCACCTGGAGTGTGTGTGAGCATGCGTAAGCGGCGCCCCTGAACCTGGAGGCTGCGCGTGTAAGGGCGGTATGTAAAGGGATGCAGCATGGGCGGCAGAGGAGGGTGCGGTGGAAAGACGCCGGAGCCACGGCTCTGAGAGGAAAAGACCACGGGAGAACGCCTGAGCACAGACAGAGCAAAGCCCCATGGGGGGCCTGGACGCCTACCACTACATTTGGTGTTGGTCGGCCGCAGGTCAGGTATAGAGCTCTCTGAGAACCTCCGGAGGGAGCTTATAGAGCTGGGTGGCCGGACTCCTCTTTGGGGGCACCTCCTGAGGCCCCCCGGGCAGGTGGAGAGCACTGCACGCAGTGGGGAAGGCTTGGGCAGACAAAGGCCGGGCTGGGGGTTGAGTGTGCCCTCACAGCTCTGCAAATGGAGGTGAGGAAGACGCTGGAGGCCCATGTTAACACGGAAGTCAACCAAAGTCCAGAAGCTGCGGGAAGAGCTAAAGATGCTGCCAATGCACAGGTGGTGAACAAGGTACAGGAGTTGCAGGACAAGACCTCATGTGCAGGAGACAGCCTGCGAGGAGCAGCCCTTGAACCTGGAGGCAGCAGACTTGTGGGGAAGAGCAGGAGGTTCTCTGCAGCCAGGGAGAGGAGATGTATCAAGAAAGCCCACTTAGTTAAGGAAAAAGCTGGCGCCATAGTCGGGAAGCCCTGAGTAGTTAAGCAGCTGAAGGTTGTTAAAGAAGGCAGGTGAGTTTCTGCAAATCACCTCTTGGAGTGCACTCTTCACTTTTGAATAAAGACGAAGTGATGAGGAATCCGTGCTTGGGGGACGGGGTTGGGGGTGGGGGTGTGGAGGAACGTGGCTTGTGGTGGGGACCATAGTCGAAGAGAGGACCAGAGAGAGGCCACATGTAGAGGTCTCTATCCATGGGTCCCCAGCACATGTGCATGTGCAAAGGGTTGGCCTTAGTGCAGGGGTCTGCGTGTCACAGTGCTGGCTATGCAGGCCGAGTGTTGGAGTGACAGCACTGAGTATCCCTGGGATTGGGCGATTACCACCCCCCAACCCCCAAAGAGTATAGCGTGTGGCCAATCTGAGAGTGACTGTGTCATAGGGGAGAACGCAGTGTATGCCTTGTGGCTGAGCCCACAGCTGGGAAAGTCCTGGAGGCTCCTAGAGTGGGATGGCGGATGCTTGAGTGAAGAGTCTTTTCACCTTCCAGTGAGCCATGCCTTCGGGCAACAGACTTGGTTGCTGATATGCTGGTGCTAATGACCTTGTTATTGTCCCTAGATTGTTTGGGTTAGTACCATTCTGTTATATTTTGTTGTATTATTATGTTGTAGTCACCTGTATTCTGTTAGCTTTGGTGGGCCATGGCTGCAGTGTTCACATTTGCCTAGGGACAGTTAAGTGTACAATTTATGGCAAAAAAAATCCCCGAAGGGGTGGATTGTAGGGGAGCTGAATATTGCTCAGGTTTCTCTGCCATTAGCCCTTGTGGCTGTCACCCACAGCCTTCAGTGCACATGGGCCTGTGAGCGTGGGCTGGGTGCCTAAGCCTGGGGCGGGCACCTGGAGTGTGGTGTGCATATCCTTAAAGGGCAGAACTAAGCCTGGAGGCCAAGGATATAAGGGCTGCTGCAGAGGATCATGAAGGGAAATCTGCAAAGAGTGGTAGAGCAACATAAAACATTGTGAGCCCAGGGGACTGGGGCCAGGGGACAATTGTTCCTCCTGTCAGACGTGTGATGTGGTGCTGGTGGGGGTGATGGTGAGGATGGTTGAGAGTGCCAGTCACTGCTGCCGCTCCCACCTCTCCAGCCCTGTGACAAAGGATGGAGGGGTGACTGACACCGAGGATGGTTGGCAGTCCCACTACTGCAGCTCCTACCAGAGTCCAATGTGGTGGTGGAGACCATGTGCTGTGATGACGAGGCTTTGGTGGAAGCCCTCTACTGCTGCTCTTGTGGTGAAATGTGATGATGGGGGTGACTGACCACGGGCTCTTGGGAGCCTCTTCGACTGCTTCTCATAATGAAGTACAGGGTGGTGTGCAGGTGGGTGAGAAGAATGATAGTTCAGAGCCCATGACCCTGTAGCCCCGCCTTCCTGTATTCCCTCAGAGGTGATGTGTGCTAGTGGCTGAGATGATGACAGAAATGCTGTGGACCTAAGTACTGCTGCCTCTCCCTCATGTGGTGGTGGCAGGGGTGATGATGGAAATGGTGCGGAGCCCTCCCCTGCCCCCCCCACCCCGCCACTGCTGCCTCACCCTCCTGTCCTATGTCAGACATGATGTGTGTGGTGGTATCGTGGTATCCGGGGTGATGATGGAAATGGTGCCAAGTCCCTGCCGCTGTTGCTCCTCCCTCATGTTGTAGGTAGAAGGTGAAGTGGTGAGGCCATTTGTGAAGGTGATGATCAAAATGGTGGAGCCTCCAGTGCTGCTGCCCCTCCCTCCTGTCCTCTGTCCTAATTGATGTCATATGGTGGTGGCGTCCCAATGATTAAAACAGTGTAGAGTCCTGGCTACTGCTGCTCGTCCAGGATTTCCAGGTGGTGGTGGGTGTCACCAATGACTAGCATGGTTTTCAGTCCTGCTTCTGCAGCTCCTCCTGGAGTTCAGTATGGTGTCAGGAGTGACTGACCTAGAGGATGGTTTGCAGCCCCAGCTACTCAGCTCCTCCCAGAGTCCAATGTGGTGGTGGGGGTAACTGATGATGAGGATGTTTCTGAGCACAACTACTGCTATCCTCCTGGGGACCAATGTGGTTATGGGGGTGAGTGATGTCAAGGATGGTTAGGAGCCCCTGCTACAGTTCTCCTCCAGGAGACCAATGTGGTGGTGGGGGTGGGTGACATCAAAGATGGTTTGGTGCCCCGCCACTGCACCTCCTACTGGAGTCCAATTTGGTCATGGGTGAGACAGGGCAAGCTAGGGTTATTAGGCAGTTTTAGGGATAGTGCAGGAGGGGACCTCTAAAAAATTTAGGGAGGCTTCAGAGATAAGGACAAGCAAGGGAAAGTAACCCATTCCATTAGGAAAAACAAACATTCCAGGACCAAGGACAACATTGTTAACGCTGGTCCTGGTTTCCTTCAGGTGGTAAAGGGAGGCGGAGATTGGAGAAATGGAGAGTGGTTTAATTTATGGTCACATTAGAAGGGCAGCTGTTTAACTTCAATGCAGGGATGCCCATCCAGAAGACTGGGCCATAAATTTAAAGATGCAACAAATGGGGAAAGAGAAAGCTGTTAGATAAGGAATGTGAAGATCCCCCACTCAGTAGCAAATTAAGTAAGACAGCCGAGAACTAACCAATCACAAAGAGACTGGTGAAGTTTTAGAATAATGAGGGAAAAAAGGTATATATTCCCTAAGGCACGACTCTACTTTGGCTTCCTTGCCCCTCCCAGGCCTGGTTCCCTGGCCTGGGAGTCCCACTTTATTTCTGCTCTTTTTCTCCTCAATAAACTTTTTCTTCTAAACAAACCTGCCTCTTCTCGCTTGCTTGCCTGAGCGTCTGCGAAGTTCCTGCTGCGGCTTCATGAGACACCAACCCGTGGGGGTCTAGCGGCTGGGGCTCAGCGCTGCCCTGCAGCCTGAAATCCGATCCTGGCTGGGAGACTAGGCCTGACAATTCCGGTATCATGGGGGTACCTGAACTCAAGGGTGTTTCAGAGCGCGCTGACTGCTGTTTCTCCTGGAGTCCAATGTGGTTATGGTGAGTGTCATCGAGGATGGTTGGATTCCCCTCTACTGTTACAGAAATAAAATCTAGCCTTTTACCCAGGCAAGGGAAGAACAAGCGGTACTTCAGGAATGGCGAGATCAGAAACTTTATTACTCATGCATGAGGTCCCAGACCTGGGTAGTCCTATAAGGTCTGAGCACCAGTCTAGAGACAATGGGTTTCTTTTATACTAACCATCTTAATTGATAACATCAGTCAGCAAGCACAAAAGTTTCTGACAAAAGACAGGAATTCAAGGACGCCCTGGGAGATGGATCAGCCTGGCGGCTGTCTGGCCTTGTTAAAATGTAACCTCCTTTTAGGTAATCTCATCTAGGTAAGTTTTAGAGAAGCAAAACTTGTTTACTTTTACTTTGCATTATTTACTGCATCAGACCTATGACTCTTTTAGCAGGAAACAGGAAAGATTTCATTTGTTAACAGTTCCCTTCCACTACAGCTTCTCCTCCCGGAATCCAGTGTTGTGGGGGCTATGTTATGACCAGGATGGTTCGGAGCCCCCTCTACTGCTGTTCTTCCCAGAGGCCAATGTGATTGTTAGGATTGGCGATGACGAGGATGTATTCGGAGCCCCTGCTACTGCTGCTCCTCCTCTAGTCCAGTTTAGTTTTGGTGATGACAACGACCTGTTGGATTCCCCGGTACTCCTGTTCATCCTCTGGTCTAATGTGGTTGATGGTGATGAAGATGTATTAGAGCCCACCTACTGCTCCTCTAATCCTCGTGGTTATGAGGCCCTGCTACTACTGCTCCTCCTATCATCTAGTACAGCTTTCCCTTTGGCTCAAGCTTCTGCTTTAATCTCTAACGGGTCTCCATTAACAGTTACATTACCTTAAAAAAAAAAAAAAGCACTAAATGTGTTACTCTTTCCTGTAAAATCAGAAAGCAGTATATTATGTACTTTCTTTTGCTGTTTTCACAAATTCATTAACTTGAAATGGTACAAGTTTATTATCTCAGGTTTTCTTGGTCAGACGTTTATAAGAATTTAGTCTCCCAAGATTAAGATCGATGTGCTGGCAGATATAGAAGATGCGTACTGTTACTCAGAAAAAAATGATGGCAGGTTGAACTGTTTTAGGGATAGTGTTATAAAGGAAATTTCAGGGATATTTTAACAAGATTGTAACATTATTCATAACAAGTTTGTAACCCATGTTACAATTCAATTCTAACAAGATTGTTCGTTATAGGCAAAGTAGGCAAGCAAACAGTGATGCTCAGTTTTCAAAAACTTGGTTTTAATGTAAGCCTATCTTTCCTTATGGAATCTGGTATAGTCTTTTTACTTTGAAAATGTCCCATGAATCTTTCTCATATCCACATGAATCATGTAAAATCTGGTCATTCTGAACGTCTTCACTGAGGCACAGGGCATGCAGAGAGCCCTTAGGGTCAGAATAGAACAGGAAAACCTCAGGAGAGTTAAGGAAGGCTCCAGAGATAAAGGCAACAAATTCCAAAGGGGACAATCAAACACCTCCAGGACTAGGGGAAACTGGACATTCCTAGACCCTAATGAAGATAAAGAAAAAAGATAAGGGCTGGGGCACAGAGACATTTAGGCAGTGAGTGAGACCACCCAGAACTAACCAATCACAAAGCGACTGGTGGAGCTTTAGAGTAATCTGGGAAAGAAGGGCTATATTCCTTGAGGCACTGCTCCACTTGGGCTTCCTTGCCCTTCCCTGGCCTGGTTCCATGGCCTGGGAGTCCCACTTTATTTCTGTTCCTTTTCTCCTCAGTAAACTTTTTCTTTCTCTAAACAAATCTGCCTCTTCTTGTTTGCTTGCCTGAGCATCTGCAAAGTTCTGCTGCGGCTACGTGAGACACCAACCTGTGGTGGTCTAGTGGCTGGGACTCAGCACTGCCACTGCAGCCTGGGATCCGTTCCTGGCTGGGAGACTAGGCCTGAAGACTTGCAATTCTGGTATCCTTTTGGGCTCGTCTGGGATCTCATAAGATTTAAGGTAAGTGAGCCGAGAGGTGCAAATTTTCTCTACCCTCGTCTTATGTTCCTCTTGCTAAACATTTTCTTTTTCTCAGAGCCATCAAAGAGGCCACAAAGGGCACAGGATGGTCAGTAAATGTCAAAAGGCGACTGCCTTAAAGACTCCTGTGAAAGGATAAACTGGTGACCAGACCAGATAAGGGGACTAGCCCATCTGCCAGTTGGAAAAATAAAACTCTGGTTGTCATTGTGTGAGGGACTATAGTCTCCTAAGAGCTAGGCACATACATCATCTAGAGGCTGTCTGGCAGCTGCACAGAAGGGGCTGATCTCCCAACAGCTTAGGCCATCCTTTCCTACCCTCAGCAGAGGAGGAGTTGCCGAGACACAGTGGAGGATGAATGGTCCCAATGTGACAGTTGGGAAAGTCATTCCTCAGTAAGTACTACACAGGATCTGACCCAGAACCCCACCCTGGCCTCAGATCCCTGCTAGGATTATTTAACTGGCTCCCCTTATATTTCCTTGCTCCTGTCCTCTCCTCCCCATTCATCCCCCTCTTGCAGTGGAACTGATTTACTTCTCTGTTACCGGTGGAGCTTCAGACAGGCTATAGACATTTAACAAACTTTCTCTCTGTCCATTATTTGACTGCAAATTAATGGGCATCCATTGGCCCGGTAAAAGTGACAAGCATGAGGCTGCCATTCTTAAAGTCTCAGGTGACAGTTTTTTCAGTTGGCAAGGCTTCCTGATCCCCCACTTACTGAGTTAGGAATGTTGGGATTCTTTTGTCACTGATTCCTCGCTTTTCTCTATCATCCTTGGACTCCGAGAGTGCTCACGAAGACCAAGCTGCGGCCCTTGGAACACTGGACATCCAGGAGGTCTGATGGTGCAGACAAGGGTTCTGCTAGGCCGGCACATAGGCAAGA
The DNA here is from genome assembly GCF_964194135.1 of Talpa europaea. Classification (NCBI taxonomy): domain Eukaryota; kingdom Metazoa; phylum Chordata; class Mammalia; order Eulipotyphla; family Talpidae; genus Talpa; species Talpa europaea. The sequence continues at coordinate 33,977,264 of NC_140077.1, read as the reverse complement.
GTCATGGAGGCCTGACTTCTAAAAAAAGACTTACCTTTTGGTCCTCCCACTATAGGACAGACTTCTTTCAGCTTCTATTGAGGCAATTTATAAGTCATAAGGTACAAAATGTTCTTATAAAAATCTAGGGACACCCCTAGGAGCTCTTCCCCTGGTGTCTGCTTTGACCCTGCCAATAGGCACAGGCAGAAAAGGTTGAGTTTCAGATTGTGGCAGGGATGTATGTACAGGCGATACCGAATGCCAGCCTCAGTTTCCCTCAGCCAATAAAAGGAAACAGTTTAAGGAAAAGGAAAGTGCTTTAATTTGTTGACAAATGAGGAGAGCAGCAGCCTCATGTCTGAAAGACAACCGTCCTGCTCTTTGGCAGAGGGCAGGATTATTTATACAAAGGGAAAAACACAAGGGAGATGGAAAGGGTGGGCATGTACTTTTGATGCAGGCATACGGAGATTTCAGGTGGGCACCAGTCTGCTTTGTTAACACCTGATGTTTAACTTCCTTATTATCCTCTTAGGGATACCCTTCCTTTTCCTTAGAATGCAAGAAGACAAACCTTTCAAACAAGGAGGTAATTGCAAGAAATATGGGAAAGACAAACTTGTGAATGCTTATCTGAGATACCGGTCATAAAGTAAGGCATCTGCTGCAACTGGCTGGAGGAGGGCTGCCTCTGGTCTCAACAGGCAGCTGCCTGGACTTTTTTCCTTCAGTGTTGAGATCATTGGCAAGTCTCTGCTGTCTTCCAGCTGTGGGGGAACTGGACTCTCCCTTTGTCTCCTGCTTTGGTTCGTTCTATAGGAAAAAAATTCTATTTCCCTGTGTTTCCTAAATCTTAAAGTCTAGATTGTTTTAAGGTAAAAACTGCTGAGTTACTTTGGATTTGCTAACAAGCTATACATGGTGCTTTTTGGTTGAGTGAAAATTTCTAAATTTCTTTTTGGGCCTGTAAAAGTTTAGTTTCTTATTTAAATCATACATGTGTTAAGCTTTTAGTATTGGGTATTAATAGTTTGTTTAAATGTGTTTACTTAAAAGAAAACTCATGCTTATACAATAAAGTAATAATTAACCTGGTCTATGCTAACAAACTTCTAGGTTTTTTATTTTAAAGATTTATTTCATACAAGAACTAAATCAGACTGGACTGAGGACACTGCTGAGGGGGGCAGCGACTGAAGACACTGTTGGGGGGCAGCGGGTGAACTTTATAGTGTTGGGTATTATTACTCTTTATTAATATTCTTTACTCTTTAAATGTGTTTACTTAAAAGAAAACTCATGCATATGCAATAAGGTAATAATTAACCTGGTCTATGCAAACTTCTAGGTTTTTTTTTTGTGGGACCCCTGCTGGTGGCCAGGGAATGAACCAGCACTGCAGAGGCTGCGGGCAGCCTCCCAGCCCAGTGCTCAACCCCTGTGCCACCAGGGAAGGCCCATTTTATTTTAAAGATTTGTTTAGTTCACGCAGGAGCTGAATTGGGCCAGACAGAGGCCACTGTTGAAGGGGGCAGTGACCGGGTGTCCAGCCTGCACTGCTGGGGCTGCGGACAGCTCCTGCTGGCTGGCCGGGAATTGAGCCCACAGTGTGGGGCCCTCTGCCATGGGCGAAAACAGGAGTAGGCCGACAGGGAATGGAGCCTGGGCCAGAATCTGCACCGCGGGGCCCTCTGGCTGAGCTGGCTTGGGATCGAGGCCACACTGTGGGGGCTGGGCCTGTGGGCGGCCTCTCAGCACTGCACTCAGCCTGCTGAGCCACCAGGGGAGGTCCCTATCCTCTAAGGCTTTAGGCCACCCATATAGTTTGCTGTGATGAGCCTGGACACGGGAAATGCAATGGGCTGGGGCGGGGGAGGAGAGCCGGGTATCGGGCCCTCTGGCCTGCCGGGTATCGGGCCCTCTGGCCCTCTGGCCTGCCGGGTATCGGGCCCTCTGGCCCTCTGGCCTGCCAGGTATCGGGCCCTCTGGCCGTGGGGGGCGTGTCTGCTGTGGGGCCCTCTGCCGTGGGCCAAAGTGTTGGGGGTGGGCCGGGGATCGAGCCCGGGCCAGGGTCTGCACTGCAGGGCTCCGTGGCTGAGCTGGTTGGCCATGCTGGCTGCAATGGCTGGCCAGCCGGGAATCGAATCCACGGTGTGGGGGCTGTGGTCAGCTTCGCGGTGCGGTGCTATGCTCAGCCTGCTGAGCCACCGGGGGGAGGCCCTCTCCCTTGGAGCTTTAGGCCACCCTTATAGTTAGCTGTGATGAGCCTGGGCATAGGAAATGCAGTGGGCGAAGGTGGGGGAGGCTGGTGGGGTAATCGAACCTGGGTCCAGATTCGCACTGTGGGGTCCCTCTGGCCTAGCCGGGAATCGGGCCTTCGGTGCCGGAGGCGGGGGCGATTCCACGCTGTGGGGCTCAGCGGTGGCCGAAAACGGTAGAGGCACCTTGCAGGGCACCCTAGCTGGCAGGCCAAGCCCGCCGGGAATCGAATCCCGGCTGTGGGCGGCTTCATGGCCAGGGATCGAGCTCACACTGTGGGGGCTATGGGCTGCTTTGCGGTGCTGCACGCAGCCCGCTGAGCCACGGAGGGGAGGGGAGGTGGGGAGACCCCCTACCCTGAGGGCTTTGGGTCACCCATGTGGTTCGCGGACCGCAGGGCACCCTGGCTGGCCAGCTGGCCGGGAATCGAGCCCACACTGAGGGCTGTGAATGGCTTCACCGCACTGCACTCAGCCCGCTGAGCCACCGGGGGAAGGCCCCCTCCCTTAGGGCTTTAGGCCACCCTTAGAGTTAGCTGTGATGAGCCTGGGAGTAGGAAATGCAGTGGGCGAAGGTGGGGGAGGCTGGCTGGGTAATTGAACCTGGGTCTGAATCTGCACTGTGGGGGCCCTCTGGCCTCGCCGGGAATCAGGCCTTCGGAGGCGGGGGCGAGTCCACACTGTGGGGCTCCTCTGCTGAGGCCGAAAGCGGTAGAGGCGGGCCAGAATCTACCTTGCAGGGCGCCCTGGCTGGCAGGCCAAGCCGGCCGGGAATCGAACCTGTGCTGTGGGGGCTATGAGCGGCTTCACAGTGCTGCACGCAACCTGCTCAGCCAATGGAGGGGGTGGGGGGAGGCCCCCTCCCCTAGGGCTTTAGGGGACCCATATAGTTCGCTGTGATTGGCCTGGACACAAGAAATACAGGGAGCCAGTCCAAACCACAGGCCAGGATGGTAGTGTGGCAGAAATAAAGTCTAGCCTTTTACCCAGGTGAGGGAAGAACAAGCGGTACTTCAGGAATGTTGAGGTCAGGAGAAGCTTTATTATACATGAGATCTCAGACTTGGGTACCCCTGTAAGGTCTGAGCACTGGTCTAGAGACAAAGGGTTTCTTTTATACATGACCATCTTATATTGATAACATTGGTCAGTGAGCACAAAAGTTCTTGACATCAGATATCCCAGGATGGCCTGGGAGATCAATCAGCCTGGCCCATGGTCCCACTGTGTTAGAATGTCACCTCCTTTAGATATGCTTATTAAGGAAGCAAACTTGTTATTTACACTTTGCATTATTTACTGCACCAGGCCTGTGACTCTTTAGCAGGAAACAGGAAAGATTTTATTTGCTTAGCAGTTCCCTTTCAGTAGGGCAGGCTTGACTGTCAGCTGCCTTTGACTATGATGAACCAGGTGCAGGAGAAGAACTTCTCTGAAGTCCAGAGGTGAGACAGGCTCCCCTGTTTACTGTTTATATGGATAAGCCTCAGGTAACCCTAGAAGTGGCAGACAAAAAGATCAACATTTTGGTAAATAAGGGGCCTTGCTCTGCCTCATGCCAATTTTTTGGACTGACCTACTGGTCGATTGTCCCCCTCACTAGTACTGATGACCAGCCTGAGCCAGGACACTGCACAGCACTGCTAGCTTGCTCACAACAAGACCATGTGTTTATACATTTTTAGTCTTGCTTTCCTAACTTCTATTAGGACAGGAAATGGAAACTAAATTCCAAACTAACAGCCTCTGTAGCCACTACTGGCTCTTCTAGCTGCTGCTACAAAAGACAGAAGTAACATGGAAGCCCTAATTCTCACTGATTCTGCCACTTTGGCTACAACACCTCCAGGTGCTTGGGACACTACAGTTCCAGGCTGAGGTATTTTTGCTGCCCCTCTTAGGGTGCTATTGTTAGGGGGAAAAGGATGTCCTAAAGCTAATTCCATACAGGCTTTGTAGACTCCACCCCCCACTACAGACCAAAGCCAAAAGACACTGGGAACTCCAAATCCCATCACCACCAAAGGGAAGGTGGCTGGGACCTGAGGGTGGGGTTAAACAGCCATGTTGGTATAAAGCCAGACATGTGGGCTTTGGAGGGGATCCCCCATTTTGGCTCCCAGCCAGCTCGCAGCGTTCAGTCAGCTCTGAGAGTGCCCTTGGGTTTCCAGGTCGGCGGATCGGGTAGGATGCATTAAAGACTTTATTTTCCTATTTTCTCCCTGAGTTGTACATTTCCTTAATTCCCTTTCCCTTGTAAATAAACCTTTTATTAACCTTTCATGTGTGCCTGTAGTGGAGTATTAATAAGTCCCTTTTAAGCGCGCGGGTGAGGACCCACAGCCAGGCAACCCATTTTATTTTATGTCGGGGTTGCCCTATAACACTATTAAAGGAACCTCGTATCTTCCTGATGGAACCACAATACCCCTCAAGCCAAAGTCCAACTATGTTCCTTAAATTCCCCAGTTTCAGTGGTTGTATAGCACTATAGAGTTCTGGGCTTACTCATGAGTTTGTGCCCTCCTTACTCTTAAATCCTTAAAAAGACCAACTCCTGTCCTGGCTGTTTCCCTTTTTCATTCCCTTACTAAAACTTTTTCATTTTTCTCTTGCTTGGGCCCTGCATCCTCCTCAATGCCCTCTTCAGGATCATCGCTCACCTGGAGGCCATCAAACTCCATATGGTCCTTCAGATGGAACCTACTATGAAGCCTCCACCGTCCTTCTTCTGAGGTTCCTTAGATCATTGCCCTGCAGTGGAGCCCTGATTGCCTCCCCACTTCACCGACTTTCAGCAGGAAGCAGTCATTGATCAGATAGATGTCCTTTGTCCTAACAGTAGTTAGGGGCTCCATCCCCTCTGGGATGTTAATCCCTCACCAGTTTTAGTTAAGCTATTTTTCCTATGGACTAATTTCAAAGGAACTTTTGTTCCTTGCTTGTTCCTTCTCTCTCCCTCATTTATGGAGATGATGATTATAGTGTATGTTCAACCCATAAATTGACAGCAGAAAATTTCGAGACCCTTTTAAGATCAACCATTACCCTTTTCCCATTTTGTGCAATCCAGATATTCACAGGGAGGTGTGTTCCAAGCTACAAAAACTCACTTTAAAACTGGGTTTTGTAGGGCCTCCCATGTCTCAAGGGGTTAAGACGCAACCTATGCAGTGGCTATCCATAGCCACTGCAGCACAAGTTTCATCCCTGGCCATAGAGCTACCCACATGGCACAGCAGACCTCTCCTGACGTGTCCACTGTTCCCCTCAGCAGTGTATTTCAGTTGATCTGCCTGTTCTGTTCCCCACTGTTTCTGGTGAAGTTAGATATGATTTAGAGTAAGGCAATTGGTGTGCATTATAATCCTGAGATTTAGGGACATAATTATAATCTGGAGTAGGCATTCAAGGATATAAATAAAATGGAAAGAGGTGAAATCTATGAACTGTACATGACTATGCTAATATTATGCTACATAAAAGGAGCTGCCAACCAAGATGCTACTAAGCCCCAAAAAGTGGGCTCTTGCATATTGTTAAAGATTTGGGGAACAAAAATATATCCCCATAAGGGTATATAAAAATAATATAGTTAGAAAGTAGGCCTCATTTAAACAATATAAAACACTGTGTTTTATTACATTAAGCATATGATGCTTGAAGAGAACAGAAAGAGGCCCCTTGTAAAACCTGCACCAGGGAATCTGAGAAAAGCAAAATCAGAGATAAAACTGGCAACAGTAAACAATTCCAGCAGACCCCTCCTGCAGAAGAGACCCCCCCCCCACATGTACACCAAAAAATTAAAGCAGTAGCCTAACTCTATATAAAGACCTTGCGCTCCCATTTGGGGGCACAACTCTTGGCCTGCAGAGAGTCATCACCTCATGCACTATCAATAAAGCCCGCTTCCATCTCATACTCTTGGCCTTTCTTTTCTAACAATACTGATGGAGGATAAGAATAGAGAAACTGGAAAGGAAGCTCCATAAGACCAGAAACCTGGCTCGCACAAAGCCAAGAGCTGGAGGTGGGGGTAATGCCTAGATCACAAAGCACAAGACCCAAGAAGGTGTCAGACTGCTGAAGGGGGTGTCAGGAGCACAGACCTGAAGGTGAAGACATGGAGATTGAGAGCCATTGTAGAAATCTAGCCCCTTTCAAATTCTACAAAGTTTGTTCAAAGTTGACAACAAACAGGCCATTCCATGAAGGAATGAGCCCCTCCCAAAGAGAAAGTCTAAATCAGTGCAATTTCTGCACTTGCACAGGCACAGTCTTTCTGCCCACCTGTGACTATGCAGGTGCTTCTTTTCACCAGCTCTCTCTCTCTGCAGGGCAGCAGGCTTCCTGCCTGCCCGTGACCTGTACTATACCAGGGCTTTTCTTCACTGACCTCCTTCTGCAAAGGCAGCTCTCCTCAAGGCCGCTGGCCTGTGACCATGCAGGTCTGTCTCAGCAAACCTGTCTATTTCAGGGCAGCTCTTCCTGCCTACTCATGTTATGTAAGTGAGTCCTAGGGCAAGTTAGGGATAATTAGGCAGCTTCAGGGGCAGTACAGGGACTTCAGGAGAGTTAAGGAAGGCTCCACAGTTAAGGGCAACAAATTCCAAAGGGGACCAATCAAACAACCCAGCACTAGGGGCAATAGGACATTCCTGGACAAGGAAGATAAAGAAAAAAGGGCTGGGGCACAGAGACTTAGTTCTGGGCACAAAGACATTTAGGCAGTGAGACCACAGAGAACCCACCAATCACAAATAATTAGGGAAAGAAGGTATATGTTCCCTGAGGCACTTCTCCACTTCTGCTCCCATGCCCCTCCCTGGCCTGGTTCCACTGGCCTCAGAGTCCCACTTTATGTCTGTTTCCTTTGTTCTTAATAAACTTCTTTTTTCTCTGAAAAAATCTGCCTCTTCGCTTGCTTGCCTGCGTGTCAGCGAAATTCCTGCTGTGGCTTCATGAGATACCAACCCATGGTGGTCTAGTGGCTGGGACTCAGCGGTGCCACTGCAGCCTGGGATCTGCTCCTGGCTGGGAGACTAGGCCTGAAGACCTGCAATTTTGGTATCACCACTGAAAGGGGAGTGCTGGTAAAACCTTTCCCACAGTGAACCTGAGTACCTTGTTCTCCAAACCCATCAACTGCACAAAAAAAAATAAAAAGTATCAATACAAATGAATTTTCAGAGTAAATTGCCTCTTCAGCAATTGGCAGCTTTCCTGAAATATTTACATATACCATACAGTTTGGGGAGGGAAAAGGCTTCTATAGCTTCCTCACAGTGTTCTCAGCTCATTGGAAATTTATTTCTTGGTTGGTGAATAAAATTAATACTTTACCATGATGAAGAGTCTAAGGCCTAGAGCTGGAAAAATTCATTTCAGGTTAAAAAAATAAAAGATCTATCTGCATACATTTAGAGAACTTATATAAGAACTAGTGCCTTTGACAAAAACCCGGTGCTTTACTTCTAAACTTTTATTAATCATTCAAATGTTATCTTGATTTTTCATTTCAAGTAAAAGGATGGCTCTTGTAGCGAATGCAGAAACAAGGAGTCAATACATAGACACTCAGGTGATTCAGGACTCAATTCCTGACAGATTATGTCATGTTATAGCTCACAAAACAGTAGCTGGTGATGGGGGTAGGGAGGATGATGTTAACAGGTGTTGATCGATTTAGGACTGGATTAAAGAACAAAGAAACTGATCACAATTTGTATGTTATTGATGGAGGATAAGAATAGAAAAACTGGAAAGAGGGCAACACAAGACCAGAAAACTGGCTCACACAATGCCAAGAGCTGGAGGTGAGGGTAAAAGGAATTAGCATAGCCATTGACCCAGTTAGAGGAGCTGAGATCCTTAGTTGTCAGTGCCTAGATCACAAAGCATAAAATCCACGCAGGCATCAGACTGTAGGGAGGGTCAGGAGCACAGACCCAAAGGTAAAGATGGAGATTGAGCCCATTGTAGACTCTCTAGTTCCTTTCAAATTCTTCATAGTCTACTCAGTTGGCAAACAAACCAGGAAGAAGTGAGCCCCTCCCAAAGAAACAAAGTCTGTATCAGTGGAGTTTCTGCAATGGCACAGGGCAGCAGTCCTTCTGCCCACCTGTGACTATGCAGGTGCTTCCTTTCAACAACTCTTTCCCTCTGCAGGGCAGCAGCTTCCTGCCGGCCTGCCCGTCACCTGCACCATGCCAGAGCTTCTCTTCACTGACCTCCCTCAGCAGAGGCAGCTCTCCTCAAGGCCGCCCGCCTGCAACCCTGCAGGCCTCTCTCAGCAAACCTGTCTTTTTGGGGCAGCTCTTCCTGCCCGCTTGTGTTTACGCAAGTGTCATTTACCCGCCTGTCCATTTTCCTAATAAACCTGCTCTTTTAAATATAACTAACGCCTCTGTCTCGTGGAGAAACTCGCCAAGTGCCGCAAAGAGGAGCTCTGGTGAAGTCTTTCCCAGAGCGAACCCAAGCACCAGGCTCTCCAAACCCATCAACTCCAAAAACTACATCATTCTCATATTTAATCAAATATTTCATCCAACAGTAAACTAAACCTATATTTTTCACAGAACACATGTAATAAGAACCGAAAAGAATCACAAGGAATTTTCATATGCTATCTCTAAAGGTGAAGGCACTTCTGTTCCAATTCTTCAGCCAGAACTACCAAGGAAGTCAGATTTTTATATGCGTATATTTTTTCTTATGGTCTCTGACCACAAAAATTGATAATAACTCATATTTAAACTAGCAACACAAATAAGATTGCAGAAACCCTAAAATAAGGTAATTTCTCTTCTAACTCATCTGTGAGTTGTCTAGATATCCATACAATTTAGTCCTCTGATGATTTGCTAATGTAGGTCAATGAGTTTTCTTTATAAGGTCTTAAAGTTCTGTATATTCATCTCTTATCTGTTTATCCTAGGATTTTGTCCATTATTTTGAAATCTGGGAGTATGATGATGCATGTAGCATCTGTGATGGGAGAAGACAGAAGGGACTGATCAAAAATCTGGAGGGATGCATGTGTATGGGGTTTTTGTAGTAAAATATGAAATTAACAATTTTATAGCTACTATCCATACGTTTATTCAAGGGTGACAAAGTTATAACAGCTCATACTTACAAATGTTTTACTATGCTAGGCTCTGTTCTAACTACTTTATATATACTATTTTAATTTTCACAACTTTAAAAATACTGGAATGAAAAGACAGAGCTAAGTAATTCTCTTAAAAGTTGGAACTCAAAGTAGACCTGGGCGATAAAGAATTGCCTTATGATTACATCTCTGAAAGTGCACCCCCAGACCACTGTCCATGTGCTCCACAATTCTATGGCAGAGGACTTCAAAAGTTCTTGTGGGTTTCAGTTTTGGACAGAAGGTAAGGATATGGATCTACAGTATTTCCAGAGACCACCAGAATATTGGCAGGACTAATCCCTATCTCATATGCCCCAGGGTGGCTTGACTGGTTTTGAAAATGGAAATCCTTCTGACTGATAGAAAAAGAACAGATGAACTAACAAGACCCTAAATACCTTTCACTTCCCTGCCCCTCTCTGAGTACAATTTTGCCACGTTCCCCATGATCCATGGAACAGAGGGCTAAAATTGACACAAACCATATTCCACTGCTCTGACCAACATCTATTCTGAGTGTCAGTAGCTGAACTATGCCGTTTGGAGTAACTGTTTTGAATACATCTCTGGATACTGGACAAGGTGAGGTCCTTCAGAGGAATGCTGATGGACTGTCTGCCTTGAGCCATAACAAGTTCCATCTCAATCTCTCAGATAATCCCCTAAGTGGAGAAAGCTGTAAGGAAATAAATCTGTTCTTGAAGAACTTACCATTACCCATCCATCCCCACCAGAAACAAGTATCTCCTGGGCATGAGCATAGCAGCTATGGGCTAGCACAATGTGTGATACCAGCCCTGAACTCGTATCTGAAACTACTCCCTCCTGAGCAATCAATCCTGGAAGCTAATCCTCTACTCCTAGTTCTCACTGTTATGACTGGCAGTAATGGCCACTTGATGACTGGGAGAGATCAGTAACTGATAAGAAAAGAGGATCAGGTATGGGGAAACACTGACTAACACTGATTTATACATTCTTAGTTGCTGAAGACTTACAGGGTTAGATCACACTACCTAGCAGTTTCAAGATAAATTACTTGGCAGAATGGGGAGGGTGGGGCTAATAGAAATAAATTAAATTTGTTTCACATTCAAGAGTCTGGTGGTTGAAATAGTATTTCACTCACACTACAATACATTGTGGAAATATCAGAGGTATCAATAGAAGGAATAGTGGAAGTGATTTAGGCTGAGTTTTGACCCTTTAAGGAACTTTTTGTATTGCATTCTTGAAACATGGTCATCTAGCTATGTTAAGTAATTCCATAAAGAGAGAATTCACTATTTTGTAAAGAAATACTAATTTCTACATAGGCATGTCATATATTAGAGGATTTTCCTTGCATTTGCACAGAGCACTATAATTCTCAAAATGTTTTTCACCCACCTTATCTCATTGTTTCATCATTATAGTGCATGCTGAGACTTAGGGTCATCAGTAAGGACATCCATTCCAATTGTCAGAACTTGGAAATAGAAAATGTAGGCAATAAGTGAATTTTTTTTGATCTCTGCAGCACACTTCCCAAAATAAAAAAAAAGATTTTCCTGTGATTATCGTGTTCTGTTATATTCGTCACTTATTTTTTTAAAGATTTATTTGTTTAACATACAAGAACTGGGGTACAGGCCAGAGGTGTAGGGGTGAGAGGATTCACCAGAGACAGAGTGTGGAGCAGAACAGGCAGACTGACTGAAATACACTGCTGAGGGGAGCAGGGGCGAGTCAGGAGAGGTCTGCTGTGCCATGTGGGTAGCTCCCTGGCCGGGGATCAAACTTGTGCTGCAGTGGCTGTGGCGAACTTCATAGGTCACATCTTAACTCCTTGCGCCACCAGGGAGGTCCTATTTCTCACTTTTTAATAAAAGCAAAATATACAAACCTTACAATTCACTACTAAAAATCTAGTTAATTGAAGGTTCAGTTAATGGTTTTCTCAGCCATTATCAGTCCATGTTCTCTCACCATCCCTTTTTGTTCTTGATCATGTTTTAGACTTTGCTAATGGCAAAAGAGAAATGTTTCCATAGTAAATGCACACACGCGCACACCCTCATTCATTCATTCTTCCACCTTATCAAACTGCAAACTCTCAATTCTCAGTACTTGGCAAATGGGCACAAGGGGACATCAGATTTGAAATATCTTTGTAAGTTAGGAAAGGAGAAAAAGCAACATTAGAATAGAACATGGAAGGAGGAGAATCAGAAATGATCTGCTATCTTGGTGATGATAACTGACAAGTTCTGGGGAAAATGTGCTAAATATTGCACCAGTCTTCACTGAGGATATTTCCCTCAAGATGCTGAAGGTCTTGACAGGTGGCGAGGAGCATCATTAAAAAATTTAAAAGCACATAGGCTAAAATACACATATGAATACTTGGAACAATAGTTTAAGTACAACATTCTAAAGGAATTTCAGCAAAAAGCCTACATAAACAGGAAAATAGAGTATATTCTTTATAAAAGGGAGAAATTCATGAATAGAATCTTGACCCCATCTATATCGCCATCATTTATTCATCTATCCAATTTATATTATTAAGTCCCTATTATGTACAAGACACAGTGTCAGTAATGTTTGAAGAGTTGTTGACCTACCAGGAAGAAATGAAAAAAGTTTCCAGAAAGATCACATAAAGACTTTGAGATGGTTATTTTCAGACCACCTCAACAAAACCAGACCAAGCACTTTGAATTTCTTCCAACAGGCATTGGGAAGCCATTCTGTATATCCTTTTGCTGTTGAGACAGATTCTGTACTCTAATGTCTTATTTTAAAAGAACCTGGTTTCGAAATGAGACTTAAGCAGGAGACCTTTTGCATGAAAGCATGCCATTTCCTTCTAAAACTTTAATGTTACACCTTTTAAATAACATTTCCAGCGATTTCAGTAAAATGAATGTTGCCAAAAGGAACCTATAATTTGCTATTAATTAGAAAAATATGGGCCTCTAAATTCATTCTATTTGCATTCACTTTATAGTTTATTTTTTGCAGTTTACTAAATGATAGCAGTTGCAGACGGTTAAATTATTTCCATCAGATGGCTGCTATGGCTAATGTTATAGAAAAGTATAGAATGTGGTTCTTTAAAAATTGCAACATTTTCAACTTTAAAAGGTGTGTCTTTCCACTATGGCTGGCCTTTTTGATGGTAATGAGCCCAGTAGCGTGTGTGTAACAAGGAATCACACTGTTGATGGTCCAGGTTGACCAGGAAAGGCTGTCAAGTTCAGTTTCCTCTTTGTATCTAGAAAGTTGTATCACAGATATTCTTTCTTCCTTTAACAGGCCCAGCAATTACAAACTTTGAAGCTAGTGTCAATGTCATTAAAAGATACTAAACCCAAGCTCCAGGCAACACTGATTTGTGACCAATTATCACAGTTTGTCCAAGACTGTGTTGGTTTTAGCACTGAAAGTCCCACATCCTTGGAAGTCCCTAAATCCTTAGCAGACCAGGATGATTGATCATTTTACTCCTATATCCCAATCTTCATGAACAGCTGGTGCCAGCATTTAACAGGGGTGTGTGTGTGTGTGTGTGTGTGTGTGTAAATGTGTTCATGTGTGAGAGCAAAGATACAGGGGTTCCAGAAACATATGTAGATCCTCCTCCATGCTTCATTAAAACTGGGCTTTAGTACAACCTTTTGTAATCTAGAATGTGTTGGTTTGTGATTATTTTTGCAGTTAAAAGCAAGTGAAAGATACTATAGATAAATGCTAACCACTAGCACTATTCAAGATAATGCACCATTTTAAATGGTTTCACACATGAATAAGTCACTTTTAATGATCTCCATGTATATGAACAGCATTTATAATTGCAAAATAAGGTTGTGATAAGCATCTAAAGTTTGGTTTCAGTCCAAATGCGTGCCAATTTGATTCACATAGAGACAAACGCACAAAGATGGATTTCTTACTTTTTGGTAAACATTTGACAGATTCTTGTTAGTCCTTTTCTCTGTTCTATCTTTCCACTGGACTTGGGGGTAACAGTGGAAAATGAATGTATATAGAGCCTGGATATTCACAAATATGCTGAGAATAAAGGAGGAGAAGCACGGGTAGATCTGAGAGAACTGAGCTGTAGCCAGTTGGTGGGAGGTACAATTAATGTGTTTGCAAATGTGCATGATATGGAAGAAAGGGAAGGCAATTTGGAAAAAGCAATTTTTAATCTAAGATCTGCAGCATGTATAAGGTGAAAGCTATTTAGAGTGTACCATCATCAAACTTTGGCAATAAATTCATTGGCTAAATATATATGTTGTAGAAGGAAATAATAAGTACCTTCCAAAGTTTCTATCTTGGGCATCTGTGTGGTTCAGCCAAACCTAGGAGATGACAGGTCAGTACAGAAAGATAGTGAACTTATATTTATTCTTTTTTTAGATTTAATTTTTAAAGACTAATTGATTACATGACAAAAGTTATATATTGATATATAACCACCAGGTACCTACTAAAATGGTTTAAGTGTTGCCCTAAGGATTGAAGAATGGTGAGACCTATTTACCTGAGCAGTCAGGTCTATGTTCCTTAAGAGTATACAAGTTGTCTCGAGTTAAAATGAATAAATTAATGAAAACCTGCTGTCTTCACAGGTGATGGGGCTTTTTCACATACATAAACACATTTGTGTCTTAGCCTACTTTGACACATGAGTAGTACTCATGTTAAGGGGAAAAGGATATCCTAAAGCTAATTCCATACAGGCTTTGTAGACTCCACCCCCTTGCCCTCCAGACCAAAGCCAAAAGACACTGGGAACTCCAAATCCCATCACCACCAAAGGGAAGGTGGCTGGGACCTGAGGGTGGGGTTAAACAGCCAGGTGTGGTATAAAGCTAGACATGTGAGCTTTGGAGGGCATCCCCCATTTTGGCTCCCTACCAGCTCACAGCGTTAAGCCAGCTCTGAGAGTGCCTTTGGGTTTCCAGGTTGGCGGATAGGGTAGGACGCATTAAAGACTTTATTTCCTTATTTTCTCCCTGAGTTGTACATGTCCTTAATTCTCTTTCCCTTGTAAATAAACCTTTTATTAACCTTTCATGTGTGTCTGAGTGGAGTATTAATAAGTCCCTTTCAAGCGCGCGGGTGAGGACCCACAGCCAGGCAACCCATTTTATTTTATATCGGGGTTGCCCTATAACACTCAGAGTGAGGAAATTAATATTTTCTTCTCTACATTTTTAGACTGTTGATCCACAAATACTTTTTGGCTAACTAGTAGATTTAACATATCAAGGCAGATTTCTGGAAATGAATAAAAGCCTTCAGCTTACCTAGAAAATCAGAATCTGCATCTCAACAAGACGGCCTAGTGATTGGGATGTACTTTTAAAAAGTACTGCTCTCCACCACCTTTAATGTCCTTCTTTTACATCGGTATAGGACTCTTAAGCAAATCCGAACTACCTGGAAAAATTTGAGGACTATATGATCAGAATGTTGAGGAAACTTGACAAATTACAAGGAACGGGAATGCTTAAACGATAGGATGAAGTGCAAGGAATGTTTATTTTTCCCCTTAAAATTTCTCAAGTTCTGTCATGTGAACTCAGCATTAAAAATACCATGAAATGAATAAAATGAAAGCAAAAAATAAGATACGCATTTTAGCTCACTCTAAATCAGAACCCCTAAAGGAAGAATGTATCTAAATATTTAAAGGAGAAGACTGTGGTATTGTCTGTAAATTCTGTAACAATATGGATACACAGAAAAGGAAGGGAAGAAAGAATCTATGAGTGTTAATTTCTGTCAACTATTATGAGTCAGATGCTTCATTGTTATATTTTACTATCTTATTTTAATGGATGTCTGCCTCTGAATCAATACAGAAGAGAGAAAGCAAATGAAATATAGTACAGAAGTTGAAAAATTAACAGCTCAGGCTGGTTTCATTAACCCTGTTGGCTTAATTTCACGGCAATTAGAACAAACACTTTAAGCTTCTCGCTCCCATTCTACTGCTGGAGTCTGGTGCCTTGTCTTGAGCCCCCAATCTTTTTACCCAGTGCTAATCATATTTTTTTACCCAATTTTTATCTTTGCTTTCTGTATGTAGATGTGCGTGTTCTCTTCCATTTTATTGGTGGGCAATTTTGAGATCTTATAAATGGTCACAAGATTCGAGCAAGGATTATGTTGGCCATTATGCCTTGTCTGAGCTGGAAACTGCAAGGTGTGGGGACGTCTGCACAGTCAAGCTTCAGAGTTTTTATTAGCCTCAGGTCTCATTTGGTTTTAAACCACATGCTGATAGTGTCTTTCCTCTCTGTTATATTTGCTTTCAAAAGAAGAATGTCTTCTGTATTTCAGAACTCAAAAGTGCACTGCATGAAGTAACACAGAGAAATGAATCATTGGCTACTGTTTTATTACCAAGACTCATTACATGAATAATAGGGAGTTTTATAATAAATATGCACAATGGTGTTTACAGCAAATTGGTCAGTAAGCATGTGGAACTTCCGTATTACAAACTGTCATAAATGCCATAAAAGAAGTAATTGCCTTGTAAAAATCAAATGAAAATAGAATAAGTACTGATTTTTTTTCTACCCCTTGATTAATGCTTCTGATTCTGAAATTGGATGTACAAATTTTTACATTTTTACTACAGGCTGATTGATCTAATACAATTCATGAGATGTATCTTGTGGTGACTGACTTGTGAAAGAACTTCTCAACTCTAGGAAGTCAAACTTTGGTTTAAATTGCATATTATGTATTTTTTTCTCAGTAGTTCTTTCATTATCTAATTGCCTGAGAGGATCAGAGTTCTGACTTTGAAGATTAATGAGAAGGGAAGAAAGAAAGGAACTGATACTTAGTATTTCCTACTGTGTGCTAAGAACCTTAAATATATTAATTTAACCCTCATAGTGACATTACAAACTAAACCACAGTGATATGAACTGTTTGCTGACTTGGCTTAGCATGTTGAGTATTTCATCTTCTCAACAATGCTATAAGGAAAGCATCATTATCTCCATTTTGTAGAGAAAAAAGATGGAATAGATTATTGAAAATGTCAATTTGACCTACTTGAGTCATAGTTCCCTATGTTAACGTATAAATCTTGACAGTATTAATATTTTGGACTGAGTAATTTCTCTTATGCAAACTATTCTATGCATTGTAGGATGCTTAATATCATCACTGACCTTTGCTGGTATTAGATGCCCATAGGATTTTATCTACCTGGCCCCTGAGAACTGTGACAACAGATAGACAATGCCAGATATCCCCAAAGGATAAAATCACTCCTGAGTAAAAGCACTAACATGTAAAGTAAGCCATTGCAAGGAAGTGACAATCCTGGAATTGTAATGGCAATCCAAAGCACTACAAATTCCTTGATTGGAGTTTTACATATATTAGGATTATGTAATGATAATCTATTCTATACATTCTATAGAATGTATGCATCTATAAATATAATTCACAATTCATACATGGGCCTCCAAATATCTTTCACTAAAAGCAAGGGAATATTGAACATTCTTTTAACTGTTCATTGATAGATACACACAAACTATATACACAGAGATTCAAAGTGAACATACACTGTTGACTTCAAACAAAATATATAACCTGATTTGCTCTTAGTTGGCTGCACTAGACTTACAGTCATCAAATATGCATGAGATTTCTTGTTACCGCCACATACCTGCCAACATTTGGCAGTAGGCAACATTATAATTTGTATCATACTATTAAGACTAACATCTCATTATGTTTACATTATAATTTTTTTCTAATTACTAATAAATTTGAGCATATTTCTATGATTTTTAATTGGATTTAATTTTAAAATTTTATTGCTAGATATACAACTCAGATCCCCCTCTTTTGCTGAAGATGAATATTATTTTCATTCTATATCACAACCACACAGAAAATTCTTTCATATGTTAAATGACTAGCTTAATTGTGAACAATCAATAGATGAGTCAGACTTTATTATATGCATTTGTGTGTGTGTTTCAGCCTATCGATTACAAATCACCCAGATTCCACAAAGAGATTTTACAACGTAAGAAAAACTTGTGATGTTGATGGAGGGGAAGGGCAGGGATGTATGGGAAGAATCCTGATGAAAATCAATGTGTAAAGTTTGTGTAGTGAAAGAGGATTTAACACAGCAGTCTACACAAAATTTACTAGCGAGAACTCATTGATAAAATAGTAGTGAGTTTGAAGTATAAAAGAGTGACTGAGTATGTGTTAAAGCATGAAGAAAGAATAAAAGTAGAATCAAAAAGACCCATTGAATGTAGAAATACTAGGAGTCTGATTTCATTAATGATAGAAGTTTACTGTTGGTTGCTGTGAATTGGGGGATGAAGGGATGAGAAAGTAACATAATCTTTGATTAAATCAAAGGAACACTGACATTATTGAAATAATTTAACTCTTCAGCAGTTGCTCCAGTGTAACATAATAAAACAGAAATAAAACTGCTGATTATCCAGGAGGAAAGATAATACCCTCAATCAATACAAAAGATGATTTCCTATGTAAAGCATCTGAGAAAATTAAAGAATTCCTACTAAAATTTTAAGGCTTGACTAAGATGGTTGAGTACACATTCCGTACATGTCAATTGTTTTCCTATTCACCAGGATAATTATTTGTGTAATGCAATGGAAAGTTAGCCTAATCAAAATATAAATTACTTTTGATTAACTATAATAAGAACTAGATCAATGAAGATATTGAATATATGAGAGACCTGTTGTCAAGTATTGGTATATAGATATACTTTTTTGTATTTCTCCTGATAAATACAATTAAAACCCTAGATATTATATATAAAACAAATGTAAGAAAGCTAAGAAAGGTCCAGAAAAGAAGAGAGATCAGCTACAGATCTCAAGACATGATGAACCCATGCTGGTGAGTTCCCTGTGTTTTATTTTTGCCTCATATATGCTAGATTTTAAGCAAACAAAAAAATTACCCAAAAATAACAATTTGGGCAAAATCTTCGGTTATATCCTGCTCTCTTTAGCCTAAAGAACAGAAAAGGAGGGCCTCGTTGTTGGCTCAGGCAGTTGAGTGCAGCACTGTGAAGCTGTCCACCAACTCTGCAGTGCTGGTTCGATCCCCACTGGCCTTGGAGATACTCACATGGCAAGCAGATCTTTCCTGCTCCCCTCAGCAGTGTATGTCAGTCAGTCTGCCTGTTCTGTTGCCCATTCTGACTTTGGTGGATCCTCTGACCCTCCCGCACATCTGGCCTGTACCCAGGTTCTTGTATAAATAAAAAAATACTAAAAAAAAAGAACAGTCATTTTTAGACAATGACTGATATACTCCAGACAAGACTTAGAAAACCTTTTCCCTATTCTCACCCACACCAGTTATGACTAAGTGAGGAACTTAAATTTCTACCATTGTAAAGCTTTAGTGAGGTTCTAGCAACACACCATGTAATCTTAAAGAAGACCAAAAGGAAATAGGTCAACTGACAATAACTCCTCCCCATCATCATGGGTGACCATGTGAGAATAATGGACTTCCTCCATACCTGCAAACTGTGATGATATCAGAGGAGGCAGAGAGGAGAGTATTTCACCATTACCCAATGGTCAGAAAGCCACCTTTTGTACAATATTGTTGGGTATCACATATGAGCCAGAACTTGTTTTCCAATCCAACAGTACTAGAGAGATTGCCCACCTACTTGAGTGCCAATGGAGGCTGAGTTGGAACCCTAGACTTGAAACTCCACCTGGAAGCAATGAGGTGGCATAGTTGCTTCCCCTGACAGAATGGTACCAGAAAAAATATAGTTAAAATATTTAAGTAACATAGAGTTACTGAAAAATAGGTCTCAGTTTCAATTCAGAATCATGTCACACCAAGATACAGGGAGGTGTCTACTACTTCAAATAAAAAAGCACCAGTGTAAAACTATAAGGAACGTGAGAATCAAAGAAACACGTCATTACTAAAAGCTAATAATTACCCTCCAATAAATGAACTCAAGGATACACAATTTTATTGATTTTGTAAATTCAAGCTACAAGGACATACAGGAATGTAATTTAATGAATGAACTCAGGAAAGCAATACATGAACAAAATAAGGAATTTAAAGATCTAGAAATCATTAAAAAGAACTAAACATTCTGGGGGTAGCAATTTAATGAATAAATGAAACTAAAAATGTGGTACAGATTATGTAGAGCTAAGCAGAGCAAATGGAAGACAGAATGAATGAGCTAGAGAATAGAAAGTTTAAAATCACCCAATCATAAAAGTATAAAGAATAAAAAAATAAAGCTTATTTGATCTGAGGAGCAACTTAAAAATATCAGAATAATAGGGGTTCCATAAGGAAAAGAGAGGGAAAAGGGGGCTGAAATTTTATTTAAAGAAAGAAAAGCTGGGGACTTCATAACTTGGAGAGAGACTTGGACATCCAAGTTTACTAAGCATGCAGAACATATTCAAACAGTCAAAAATCAAGCACATAAAATCCTAAAAGATCTTAGTCAGTGGATAAATCTGTATTTTGACCAATAAAGTAAACTCTTAGGCTATCAGCAGACTTCTCAGCAGGGATAAATGTATATTAATACCAATTAAGTAAACTGTTAGACTATTATCAGATTTCTCAGCAGAAATCCCAAGACCAGGAAAGAATGTAATGACATTCAATGAAATATATTGTGAGAATACTCTTGATATCCATATCCTTTAACTATGAAGGAGGAATAAGATCTTTCTCAGATAAAAATAAACTGAAGAAGTTCATCACCTCTGCCTTGAAAGAAATGCTGAAAGTAGTTAGTCAGGCAAAAAGAAAAGACACTAATTTGTGACTTGAAAACATATGAAAGTATACAACACACTGGTGAAGTTAAATAAATATAGAATGAGATTTAGAAAACTCTGATTCTGATTATGAGATGATATGTTGACCATTTATAGTATAAATATTAAGGGGAAAGTGTACTAAAATAACTATAGTTACTATAATTTGCAACACACATTATAAAAAGTTATGACATTAAAAATATAAAAGGGGAGGAGTAAACATGTTGAGATTTTATATTACAGTTAAGCTGCTATCTTTTAAAGTTTACTGTTTGTAAAATGGTTTATATAAAAAGCTCATAATAACCAAATATTTGCCAAATAGACTTTATCTACTTATTCATTTTGGATAATAAATTGGTAATATTCTTGATTTTAAACACATAAAAGGGCATACAAGGAAAAGTTTCTTATGTCCAATCTAGTTCTCCATGTAAGCAACCAGGATTAATAATTTTCTATATAAACTTCCAATTGTGCTATAAGGAATCATAAACATGTACTTATCATTCCAATTTTTATACAAATAGACATTCACACTTTGACCTCCCCTCTCCTACTTAATTTGTCTCCATGTAAGCAACCAGGATTAATAATTTTCTATATAAACTTCTATGGAGGCAACCAGGATTAATAATTTTCTATATAAACTTCCAATTGTGCTATAAGGAATCATAAACATGTACTTATCATTCCAATTTTTATACAAATAGACATTCACACTTTGACCTCCCCTCTCCTACTTAATTTGTCTCACAAACAAAAATAGCTAAAAGTTATATAGCACTAATCTGTGTGTGAGGTTCTTTTTAAAGCTCTTTTCAAGTATTTATAATCCTCACAACAATCCTATAAAGACCCTATCTTATCGTCTTTGTTTTTCAAATAACAAAATGATATGCAGATAGGGTAAGTTTCCTTTGTTTGCTATCTAGCTTAAAGTGCAAGCCTTCAAAAATGCCTTTTAATGTCTTGATAGCACTTCATGTTAATATACAGAGATCTTTCTTCTTTTCTATAGCTACAAAACATTACTTTACATAAATGTGTTATGTTCATTGAATTGACTGCTATTTCTATCTTATTTATTTAAAAAACACTGCTATACACACACACATACACAGGCTTGTAGATACCTCTCTTTGCATTAGTTTGAAATGCAAAAATAAATATGCTAGAGTTACTGGTTACAAGAGAATGAATCTTGGTAATTTAGACAAATATTTGCCAAACAGCTGTCCATTTGGGATTGCATCAAGCAATAGTCACACCAGTAAAGAAAAAAAAATACATAGTTGGAAGGAGATAAAATTATATACTTGGAAGGACCAAATTAGTGTTACACATTTTTTCCTCTCCTAATTGGATAACTGATGAATTTTACAAGTTGACTATTGTATTTTGTTTTCCATCAAGGCCAAAGGATATGTGAAGGATCAATTTGTGTCTTTCCTCTACATTTCCATTCCCAATGTACATCAACTCCCTTTCCCACTCATTCCTTACAGTCACACTTTCAAAAGCAGGCGTTTTTTTTTTTTTTTAATTATTCTTATTTCTCCCTTTTTTTCAGGGTCCAAGAGAATTAAATGTCTTTGAAGTCAGTGCACTTCCCTACCTCTATGAAAGCTCATACTCATTGAAGAGATTGATATCTATTATATTAATAAGACAGTCCTTCTAAGAGAAACAAGGAACAAAGTCTCCTTTGGGCAGCAATCAGAACGGGAAAGTACCTCTGAGGACATTAAACTGGAAGAAAACTCACAAACTCTTGATTGTAGTTGCTTTGCATAATGAAAAAATTATAAAAGCAATGAATACAGTGTTCAAAGAGGAGAGGACCTGAGACATAGGGATTCCTGACATTACCAAAAGATTCCTTGACACAGCATAGTTACAAATGGACCCAGGTAGCATTGTGGAAGTGCCACACAGAATGATTCAATATCTACGTTAAAGAGTTTCTAGTGAGGACTGGTAACCAACAACTACAGGGAATTTCGCCCTATTAGACCTCAGGGCGTTTTTTGGACAGTGTCAGGATTTCTGGTCCGTAGAGACAAAAAGGTTTCTTTGCATTTGTTTAGTGAAATGTTGGGGGGCACTCAGAGTCATACTAAATTTTGTGAAGTTGTTTAATACCTGAAAGTTTTAAAGCGCACTAAAAAAGCAGATATTATTGCCTTTCCTCTCTTCCCTGCAAGTAGCTATTGAAATTTCCTGTACAGAAAACCGTGCATGTACATCTAATGAAGAAAACATTGTACTTAGTGTCAATTAATTATTAGGTAGGTTAAAAAGGCAAAGAAGATAAGAGTTCTCTTTGGAAATTGTATCCAGAGTTGATAATTTAAATGTTCAACACTTTAAGAATCTTATTTCCTGATTCTAAAATTGTTTCACTGAGCACATAAGCTTTTTCCTATGGGGACAGTGACAAAGTTAAGATCTTTCTTTGCTTCAGGATATTATTCCTTTATTACCCAAAGAGAGTCTTCACCAAGCTAGTAAAGATTTACTTGAATATGTGGGGGGAAGCACTGAATGGGTAGATATTGAGCCATTTCTCTAAACCTCGCAGTAGTTAATATGATTATGAAACCCCAGGACAGGTTCCAGGGAAATTCATAGGAATTTTGTTTTCATCAACCAATAGATATTTGAGGAAGATGATTCATCTCCTCCTCTTGATCTTGTGCCTTAGGTCTGTCTTTTAAAAGGCATACCATCTACTGAAATTGGAATTACTATTGTCCTATTCAATCTTGGTTCAATTTTATCAGTAACTGTTTAGAGCTATCTAGTGAAAATACAACTATTCATTTCTTGGAATGCATTGTAAATAGATTATTTTTAGTTGGAAAAGAAAATGTAATATGAATAAAGCACTATAAAGCAGAATTCTGTTAAAGGATATTAAGAAAACACATATTTTCAAAAACACAAATAAAAAATATGCTGATCTGTGAATAGATAAGTATTGTCAAGTAATGGTCAAATGGACATAATAGAAAATCTTTACAGAACAAAAAATAACTAAAATATTTTCAAAATTGACATCTGTGCTTTCTGTCTTTCATATTAACATTTTTCTTATATTTGCTTGTTGCAGTACCAAACAAGTCATAGAACAAAGCCAAATGGAAGATGCTGTTTGATTCCAGGTAGAACCTTTGGCCAGACTGGAGCAACCATCTGATAGCCACTACAAGTATGAGTTGTTAAGTGCTTATATGTTCCTTGTCCTCTGTCTCTGGAGCACTTTTCTCAGCCTATGGGCCCTGACTTTTCTAGGAGACTGACTGTTTTGAGAACACAAAACTCCACACCCTCCTTCTGTTAAGGACACCATACAGAGTTCCTGTGCATTGAGACAGTCTAGATCACCTAAGATCATATTCTTGCTCTAATCTTTTGCCTTCATTCTACCACTTTCCTTCATCCCTTAGAGATTTTCCCTCGAAAAAACCTTTTTAATCAGTAATGTGCCACACAGGCTTTGGTTCTAGGCAACCAGTGTTGTCAAACTGTATGCTCAAGAGGACCCAAGTGTTTCAAGAAGAATTAGGTGATGAAAGACATTGTGAATAGGAAATAGTGCATACATAAATTTGAAGCAAGGATAAAAGCAAGCTAATGCTGCCATACTTAGGGCTTTAGATGAATAGCCACTGCTCTGATCTTTGCACCTCTTTGAAACTTAAAATGTTATGTGGAGGGAGGGCAGGATTGGGGGGTCTGATGACAGGTATGTCCGTAAAGGGGCATCTATTCCTCATTCTCTCTAGAAGACCACAGAGACCTGTGCTGGGTCTTGAGTTGGGTTGAAGCCAAATACCCAACACCAAAGCTAAATCCCCCCGTTTGTGATTCCCATGCTTCTACCTCTTTTATGTGTGAGTTTCAGGAACTGCAACTTGTTTCAGTCGACATTATGATATCTTAAGGCAAAAGGACCCTGTGCCCCTTTTTTTATTTTTGTGACATGCACAACTCAGAACCAATAATATCACTCTTCATCACATTTGTCCCAATTATTTTGACCCCTGTATTTGATAGTAAAACTTATGTCTGAGGGGGCCTCCCTGGTGGCGCAGCAGTTGAGCTCTGGTTTGCAAAGCTGCCCGCAGCCTCTGCAGCGCCGATTCCATCCCCAGCTGCTACCCGGCCACAAGAGGAGGGTCCCACATGGTGCGCAGACCTCTCCTGCCACCTGCTGCTCCCCTCAGCAGTGTACTTTGATCCTTCTGCCTGCTCTGCTCCCCGCTGTGGTGAATCTCTCACCCTCCCACTCTTCTGACTGTACCCAGTGCTTGTATAAATAAATTAAAAAAAAAAAAAAAACTTATGTCTGAGACAAATCCAGAATACTGGATTTAAATATGAGATGAGGAAATAATTGTTCAGGATCTAGACAGAAAGTTCTGCAAAGTACTTAAGAGACTCTCTGGTATCCACTGAACATACAGTGACAAAGTCTAGAATTTTCATGTTCCCTGTACCCCCATTAGTGGAACTTCATGTGTGTGACATAGATACATCCTTTTCCTAAAACTTTCCTCCTGACTGCTCTCTGTGGAGACAGACTAAGTTGAATTATATGAGAAACTGAACTGTGACCTTCTCCATGGATCTGAATCATAGCCACCTGTCCAGGTTGAGAACTGGCTGGGAAATTCTGTGAAAAGAGTGTTTTTTAATCATAGATTAGAACAAGTTATAAAGACTATTCTAATATTTTTGAAAGCTGGAATTAGGGGAAACAAATACTGGCCTATGTAACCAGTTTAGTTAAAGGGAAGTCTTACAACTTCCCAAACAGGCAGCTCTATCCCATAAAGATATTTAAGGTGAGGATAGGCAGATTTACTTACTGTTTACTTAAGCAGGTTATCTTGCAGAGTCCTGGTGGGAGCAGGAGGTGCAAAGATCAGAACTGAGCAGTGGCTACTCACCTAAAGCTCTAATCTCTATCTTTATCCTTTATTTTTATTGCAGTACATTTTAATTTTGATATTATATGATAAAAGCAGAAAAATGGCAAAATCCACAATAAATCCCAACAATAGTGACTGCTTATATTAACAAAATCCATAATAAATGCCAACAACAGTGACTGCTTATATTAACACCAACAATAGTGACTGCTTATATTAAAAAATGGAGGTATGATGATAAAGTTATTTTTGCTGGATTTTTTCATTACTGAAGACTGAAGAAGCACTCTTGATATCAGTATTTTCTATAGTCTCATGAAAGTAGCTACCTTAAGATATAAATGTCACATGTGCCAAGAACATTGCCATACAAAGACATGATCTTTATCACTATTTTTTTTGTTTATTTTATTCAATTTTTTTTAAATTGAAATAACATTAGTTTATAGCACTGCATACAATTTAGGGGAATAGGTTCACATCTCCTCAGATGTGTGTCACCACAAGATAGCCACCATAAAGGAACATAGTCCTTTATCCTATGTCACTGGACACCCTCGCCCCTTGGTTTTCATCTCCCTCTTCCCTCCACCTTTAGTAGCCTCAGTTATGCATTCATATTTCAAGGCTTTGCTTTGGTTTAGTTTGGTCAGTATCTTTGTTTTTTTATTCCTCCATATTCTACACATGAATAAAAAGGTGGATGGACCATTCATAAATGTGACCGAGAACTAATTATGAATCCTCTATGTATATTACGAAGTGGAAATATGGGCACAGTATTCTTTGATCACACTGAACTAAATAAGAATGTAATAAAGTAAAATATTTTTTAAACACCTGGAAATCATCTTTCTAAAGTAATTTGAGAAAATAATCCAAACACAAATTGTAATATACCTAAAAATATCAATCATGAAGCTATTCACATCAGAAACTGTGAAATAAAGGCATAAGGTTTTAATTGAAGATAAGAAAGAGGAAGGTAACAAACAAGCCAGAGAGAGTGTAAGAACATACTTAATAAAGATAAAAGCAGAATGTAATCAATTAGAAATAAGAAAAATGTCAGAACTAGTAAGTAAACCAGCCACTGAATCTTAAAGCCAACCAATAAACTAGTTAAAGCAAAAGTAGAAAATATGAGATGTAAGTTATCATATTTGCAAGAAATTAACATACTAACAATAATCTATGTTGTTCCACTCTCTAAAAGTGATTGAAAACCCAGGGGGAAAAAAGAGATTAAAAAATATATTATTATTCAACAAGGAGACAAATCTCAAAGACACATACTTGTTATTCAATTGTGTCCCGCTATTACCTACAGTATAAATTATTGCTGGAGATGAATTTATACCTAAGTATTATATGAAATTGTTTTCAATATTTAACATTTTTAACCATTTTTAAAAATGTTTTCATTATTTTATTCTAACACTATTGCTATCTTAATTGATCTAAATCTTTGACACAATGATTGCATTTCTTCCACATGAAAGGTATTGCTATTTCTTTCTGCAACAAGTACTTTATTCTAAAACTTGCTTGTATTTGCAAAAATACAATTTTTTATTAACTAAAAAAATGAGATTTCCAGTATGTATGAAAGTTTAACTACATGGGCTTAATATATTAATAGTTGCAGATAAGATACAGCTCAATTTTATTAAAATTCTGTAGTTTTAATTTAGGACCATATCTCTATATTATCTGCACAAATTTTATGAAATTATTATCTTGTGAATAATTATTTAAAGTGGAGAGAATTAGCCAAGTATGGTCTATGATAAAGTACGGTTTGGTGTAATAAAATGCATTTAACTAGTTAAGTTTAAAAGCTTTATTATCCTTAATCTTTGATTTTAGAAATGGAAAGTAAAGCAGGAATTTCAATTTGCATAAAAATCAATAAGAGTATGTGCATATACTCACAGAATTTTAATCTTATAAATTCTGTACTCTCTGCCAAGACCAACACAATCACTGAAAATTAATTTGATATCTAAAACACTAATTGTATTGCAATTAAAACCACTCATTACCTTCCTTTTTAGGAAGGAAAAATATCCAGCCCTTCTTGCCAATGTCTGAATCTGTAAGACTTTATATTAGACTGACTACTCTAGAAACAATGAAATTTGAAAGAGTTTCAGCCTGAAGCAACTTGTCTTCTTAGTTGTATTTTTTTTTTCTATTTTTTTAGATTTATTTATTTATTTATACAAGCACTGGGTACAGTCAGAAGAGCGGGAGGGTGAGAGAATTCACCAAAGCCAGAGGGGGGAGCAGAACAGGCAGAAGGACCGAAGTACACTGCTGAGGGGAGCAGCAGGCCGCAGGAGAGGTCTGTGCGCCATGTGAGATCCTTCTCCGGTGGCCCGGGAGCAGCCGGGGATCGAATGGGCACTGCAGAGGCTGCGGGCAGCTTCGCAACCCAGAGCTCAACCGCTGTGCCACCGGGGAAGCCCTTCTTAGTTGTATTTAATTTTCTCTCCTTGCTGCAGTAATATAAAGCCACCAAATAAGCCCTTAAACTTCCACCGTAAGGGAAAAGAAACATTAAGAGCCCCGATCTCCTATTGTATTATGTTCATTGCTGAATATTTAACCTATTTCCTCACTTAGTGCTCAAAATATTCATAAGAGCAGAAGCTATTAGCCCCATTTGCAAATAAGAAATCTGTTAAAATTATATAATCTAGACTAAGAAGTATAACCCAAGTCCCCTGTGACCACATTTATATTTCCTCAGTTCTGTATATTGCATCCTCTTTTTTCCCCATGTCTTTCCTCCTTAAGACTCCCTAAGCTCAATTATGTATATGATGCAAGCAGAGTTCATGTTCCAATCTAGAACAGTGATTCTCAAGCTTCAATGTATATATGAAACACTCAGAGACCTTGTTAGAATGCAGGTTCTGATTTGTTTACACTGAATTCTGAAATTCTGCATTTCTGTCCATGCTCAGAACACTTATGCAATTTTCCAGGGGCCACACTTTGAGTAGCAAAGAACTATTTCCTTCTCTCCTCCCCAAGTGAACATTCCAGCATTCAGCAAACACCTGATTAAACATACACCATGCGTTGCTTTTCCAAACTTTGTGCTGCGCCGTTGTTAGTTGGTTAGTCTGAACTGATTCTAACTTTGCTAACATTACAAGTTAAAATATCCAAGTAAGTTTTGTCTTCATTACAAGGCAAATGCATGTTATTAACAACTAGAAAATGACAAATAAACTTGAAAAATTAATCTTAAATACCTGAAAACTTCATTTAGAAACCAGATGACTGAGAAAGAGATTTTGGTATCTATCTTGTAAGAATTAAAATAAACAGGCAACTTAATAGACTATTGAAATGTTTGTGTTAATATACATCTTCCTCCCCATGAAACAATTAGAGTAAATTAACTATTTTAGTTGTAAGTCTACAGCTTTGAGTCATTCTCTCTCTGAGCCTCAGTTTTCTTACTTATAACGAAGTGAGCTATAGGTCCTTTTCCAGACCACTAGTGGAGCTCACTGTGCTTTTACATCTTTGTCTCAGTGATCTGAATTGCTACACACCAACAACTCTATGCCCAGTTCTTCCCAGCTTTCATAGGAATAAGGTTAAGAAAACTCTAGGTATTCAGTCTTTGCCCTTCTCCAAGGATTTAGCCATAAAGTAATCTGTATAATGTTCAACATCACTTGTAATCAGGGAAATGCAAATCAAAACTACCATGAGATACCATCTCACACCAGTGAGAATGGCACATATTAAAAAAACTAGCAACAACAAATGTTGGCGAGGGTGTGGAGAAAAAGGAACTCTTCTGCACTGTTGGTGGGAGTGCAAACTGGTCCAACCACTATGGAGAGCTGTGTGGAGATTTCTGGACCTACTAAACATAGAGCTTCCATATGATCCAGCAATTCCACTCCTAGGTATTTACCCAAAGGACACAGAAACATCAATTCCAAAGAGCACCTGCACCCCTATGTTTATAGAAGCACTGTTTACAATAGCTAAGCTTTGGAAACAACCCAAATGCCCAAAAATAGATGACTGGATCAAGAAGATGTGGTACATATATACCATGGAATATTACTCAGCATTCAAAAAAGATAAACACATGCAATTTGCAGCAACATGGATGGCGCTGGAAGGGATCATGCTCAGCGAAATAAGCCAAAAAGAAAAAGAAAAATACCGGATGGTCTCACTCATAGCAGGAATCTAGAAAACTTAAATAAGGGACCAGGAAAATGAATATAAGAAAGTGAAAATCAAAATCAACAAAAAACTATGAACCAGAGACACTTTTTGGGGGGTGGGGGGCGGGAGGGGAAGGATTGGGGTCAGAATGGGGCGTTTGCAATGTATGGGGGAATATAAAAATAAAATTTATTATTTAAAAAAAAATGAAAAAAAAAGAAATTAAAAAAAATAAAGTAATCTGTATAATGTAGAAAACTGCATTTAAGTCTCCAGAGTATGAACAGGTGAGCAGATTTCCCTGTGTCTGTACTGCCTCAGCAGTTGAAGGTCAGCTATGCCTTCCACTGAAAAAAACTTGCTTGACTTTACCTGGGTTTTGCAGAAAGGCACTGAAGTTCCAGCAAGGCATGGAGCAGGTTCTCTATGGATCCCAGCAGATGGGTAAAGGAGAACTCCTGGAGCCCTCAGTGGCTTTTTCAGGCTTTTAATGATCTTTCTAT
The DNA here is from genome assembly GCF_964194135.1 of Talpa europaea. Classification (NCBI taxonomy): domain Eukaryota; kingdom Metazoa; phylum Chordata; class Mammalia; order Eulipotyphla; family Talpidae; genus Talpa; species Talpa europaea. Next base: position 33,947,363 of record NC_140077.1, on the reverse strand, counting down.
GCCATTAGAAGTGAGGCAACCAGATACAGGGCAAGCTGGCAGGCCTCCCAGCCCCCAGAGGATCTTTATTCTTTCTGGGCTCTCTGGCATATTCTTGTGACCTCCCTGCTAGTCTCTACTGCATTGTACCACCTCCAGTACTCTGCTGCCACACTCTGTGATGCCTCCCTTATATGCTCAGCCTCCAGGCTCAGGTGCATCCACTTACGCATGCTCACACACACTCCAGGTGCTGCCAACAGGCCCGCGTGTAAGACCCCAGTGTCGATTGAAGATGCTAATGGCGGGACAGCAGGAATAAACCTAACTTCTATTTACCCAACAGACATATAAAACAAGTTTCTACTTGTGCAAAAACAATATCTGAACATTCATGCACTTTTAGATTAATTTAAACAGTATTTTGCATGTAAAGATAGGCCCTGCCATTTTGTTTCCTGCTAGAAGTTCTTTTCTCTAAAGTATTATGAAAGCCCACTTAATGAAAAAGTATCATGTTCTCACATATGCTTACATGAAGCTAATAAGATCAACGCCAGAAAGGATATACATTTGAGGATGAGTGGCTGGGGAACAATTAGCTGAGCTGATTTCTACCCCTTTCTGTGAGTATTGAATGACTCATATTTAAGAGGGTTCATTTAAGAGGATTTAGTATGCTGGAGTCTCATTTGAGAAAATAGGCTTTAGACCTGCATCTGTCTGCCTGCCTGCCTGTCTGTCTGTCTGTCTGTCTGTCTATTTATCACCTACTGTTTATTTAGTCTCCATCACATGGGGGACTAATACTTAAGATGCTCACCTAACAACTGAATACTAACTGTCCAGTCAGTTGCATTGACTAACTGTTCAGTCAGTTGCATTGATCTGCCTCCTGATAGTTAAGCTGTTTTATTGTTATTAAACATTCATATTGGCACCTGTAAGTTCCTCCATAGATGTACCAATTGTCTTCCCGAATTTGGGGAATTTCAAGATAGGAATTTATCTGCTTCTTTCCCTCTATTCCTGCCTCTTTGCCTCCCTCCCTCCTTCTTTTGTAAATTTAGTGAGTTAGTATTTGTAGGGTAAGGAAAAATGTCAGGCTTTCCTGCCCTCCCACCATCAGGATAGATGATGGATCCTTGAGGTCCTGAATGCATGCCTGATGGCGGGCACCTGGAATAGGGTGTGGGCATAGGTAGATGGGATTCACCTGGGCTAAGACTGTGCTTTTTAAGGGCAGCGTCATGGGGATGCCAGCAGCAGCAGAAGCCAAAAGAGAAGCCGAGAGAGAAGCAGAGAAGAAGAAGCAGAAGCAGAGAACGCCAGAGAGCCCAGATAGAGTGAGGATTTGCTGGGGGTTGGAAGGACTGCCAGTCTCCTGGTCCCCCAGCACCCCTGCCTGCCATATGTCTGGTGAACCCCAATAAAAGACCTGCAAAAACCCACTAAGGACTCTGATTCCTCCTTTACCTGGTCTGCTGGATCAGAAAACTACACTGGTCCAGTCCTGCCCCTTTACAATTGGCGTAAGTCGGCAAGATGATCCATGCAGACGGGTATGGAGCCCTCCGAAGACCTGGAGGGACTAAGGAGTAACAGATTGTTTCCCTGTGACGACACTGGAGGCGTCATGGCAGCACAGGAGAGGGACAAGGTCCAGGAGCTACAGGACAAGACCTGGCATGAAGGAGATGCCCGAGAGAACCAGTCAAAGACACCCGAAAGGACCAGACAACGACCCCTGAGGCAGCAGAATCATCGGTGAAAAGAGGACCATGATTCGGAATGCGCCAGTGCTGATGCAGGGAGAGGACTGTTGGACTTGGACTAATGGAGTTGGACTTATGATCCCGCCAGAAGGCGGAGGAACTTGCAGGTTGATATGTTTTTGGGTCCCTGGGGGTGGAACAGTTTCCTTTGTAAACCCTAGGAGATGGGAATCTGGGGGTGGTCAGTAGGCCTTGGTGGCCAAAAGCAGCCTGTGTATGCCTAGCAGCCAGGCAGAGGAGAAAAGCCAACTGAGAAGGCAAAAGCTGGTGCTGATGCTAAGTTGAGAAGCCCTGAGTGGCTGTTAAGCAGCCTGAGTGTGCTGAAGACCTGTGAGTCTCGTAAAATCACCTGTGGGTGATGCCCTGCTCATTCCTAAGTGAGGATGAGGAGCTGAGGAACCCGTCCTTGAGGGACAGGTGGGGAACGTGGCTTGGGGTGGAGCCCAAGCCGCATGTAGAGTTTGGATACCTGACCCATGTGCTTGTGCAGTGGGTTGGCCTGAGTGCAGGGGTCTGCGAGTCGCATTGGTGGCTATGAAGGCCGAATGTTGGAGCAACTGCAGACAGAAACCCTGAGGGGTGGTGATTATCCCCAACAGAATAGAATTGCCAATCCCAGAGCTAGTGCATCCTGGGGGTGGATGCTGTGTGTGGTTTGTAGCCGAGACTACAGCCAGAGAAGGCCAGGAAGCCCAACAGCTCCTGGTGTTATAGTAGATGCCGTGAATGGTTCCCCTCCCTTGTATGAGCAGTGCCTTCGGCAGCAGATATGGTGGCTCATCTGCTGGTACCAATAATTGTCTTTTGCACATAAATCCTGCCTGGATTTATTTATGTTCTGTTGTATTTTGTTATATTGGGATGTATTTGCTTTGGTGGGCCATGGCTGCATTGTTTGTGTTTGCTAAGAGACAAAATTGTACATACGAAGACTATATGGCAGAAAACCCTGAGGGGGTGGACTGTAGGGTAAGGAAAAATGTCAGGCTTTCCTGCCCTCCTGCCATCAGGATAGATGATGGGTCCTTGAGGTCCTGAATGCATGCCTGATGGCGGGCACCTGGAATAGGGTGTGGGCATAAGTAGATGGGATTCACCTGGGCTAAGACTGTGCTTTTAAGGGCGGCGTCATGGGGATGCCAGCAGCAGCAGAAGCCAAAAGAGAAGCCGAGAGAGAAGCAGAAGAAGCAGAGAACGCCAGAGAGCCCAGATAGAGTGAGGATTTGCTGGGGGTTGGAAGGACTGCCAGTCTCCCGGTCCCCCAGCACCCCTGCTTGCCATATGTCTGGTGAACCCCAATAAAAGACCTGCAAAAACCCACTAAGGACTCTGATTCCTCCTTTACCCGGTCTGCTGGATCAGAAAACTGCACTGGTCCAGTCCTGCCCCTTTACAGTATTGAATCTTCTAAAATTCCTGCCAAATTTTGCCATTTTCAAAGACTAGGATTCTCTTTATTTCCTATCTAATCAGCATTACTAGAGTCAGAGTATATATGTCATGACATAGCCTGTGTTCTTGTCAAAAAAACAGCTTGTTTTCCCTTTGATACTGTGTAGGGTAAGTAAAATATCAGGCTTTTCCGCCCTCCCACCATTAGATTAAATGCAAGCCTGATGGCGGACGTCTGGAGTAGGGCGTGGGAATATGTGGGTGGGTACCACTGGGCTAAGACTGGGCTTATAAGGGTGGCATCACGGAGACGCCAACAGAGCGAAAGGAGCAGTGAAGATTCGCAGTCCCCCCGCCTGCCGTGCACCTGGTAAAAGCACAATAAAAGCCTGAAAAGCCACTGAGGGCTCCCACTCTTCTTCCTTTCTTGTCTGCTAGGGTCATAGAAAACCTGCAGTGTGGCCTTCCTGCTGCTACATACTGTTATGCAGACTCAGTAAGACAAACACAAGTCACAACCTCCTCATACTGTGCTTTTCAGACCCATAAAATGTAACCTTTTGTTTCTATGAGAGAATCTCAGTCACACATTTGTCTAGGTATCTCCTCCATGTTACAGTAGAATTTGAGACTTTAATAAAGTTTCCATTGTTTTGTCTTTCTTATTCCCTCAAAATCACATCTTAGGAAGTAAGTGTGAATCAGTAAGTAATCAGGAATCTCAATTCCTGATTGTGGAAATAAATTGCCAGTGTCTTTCTAACTCCATGTCTTCTTTCTATCACCCCATTGTTCTGAATAGATGATTGCTCTGTGGGAAGAATTTATAGGGTAAGGTAAGATATATCAGGCTTTTCTGCCCTCCCGACATTAGGTTTGATGAGGGATCCATGCGGTCCTGAATGAATGCCTGATGGCGGGCACCTGGGGTAGGGTGTGGGCATGCCTAAGTGGGTACACCTGGGCTGAGAGACTGAACTTATAAGGGCAGCGTCATGGGGACACCAGCAGAACAAACGGAAGAACCATGAGTAGAAGCAGAGAAGCAGAGAAAAAGCGAGAGAATGCCAGAGAGCCCAGAAAGAGTGAAGACTTGCTGGGGGCTGGGAGGCCTGCCAGCCTCCCTGCCCCCCAGCACCTCTGCCTGCCATGTACCTGGTAAATCCCAATAAAAGTCTGAAAAGCCACTGAGGGCTCCAGGACTCTCCTCTCCTTTACCCCATCTGCTGGATCAGAAAACCTGCTCAGTGGCCTGTCTTGCCCTTACAGAATTGTAAATTCATCTCCCTTTATACTTTTTTTTTTTAAATGTGCTTCATCTATAGGTATCATTTTCAAAAATGCATTTATCTCTGCTTATATTTTCTACATACTTATTTTACTATTTAAAATGATTCTCTCCCTAGCCCTTTAAGAAATGCACTTAAGGATTTTCTTTTAGCAGTTAATGTGCTATAGAAAGCTAATGATGATTGATTACCTGACATGTGCTAACTACTCTGCTAAATTCCTTCACAGAATGTTTTATTTAATAGCCACACTGACTCTATTATTACACTTTTCACAGACTAAACACTCCTTATATTACAGGATGAAGAAGTTAAATTCCTTTCCTAAGGTCAGGTAATTAATTAATTTGAGATCCAAAATTAAAAACCTTATCTGAGGTCAAATTAATGTGACTACATATAAAAGTGCTTATCTTACTCCCTTTGTTGGGGTGCAATGTTTAAAACTTACTATACTCCAAAAATCTTCAAAATCTTAATTAGAATTTTTCACTTTTGGATTGCTGCTTTTATGACTTACAGGTACATTTTTATCAAACAGACTTAGAAATACCAACATCTCTAGATGCTATTTTCATCATATGAGTTCTATAGAATGCCTAAATATAGTCAAATATTTGGCATTGAAATCGGAGTTGCTTTCCCCTGACAATGGTCTAAAGCCCTTCTTTCATAAATGATACCTTTTAAGAATATAAGTGGTACATGTTTAGATCCTAGCCAGCTCTGAAACAATACTGTGTTGGTATTCTGGGAATCAAAGAACAAATTGTTCAGAGAAGAAATTTACAGAAAAATGCCTAGGTAGAAATGTGGGGGTAGAAAAGAAAGTGAATATGTGTTTGTGTCAGTGGAGTTATCGAGAAGGATCCATCTGAACGTAAAAAGCAAAAGTCAAATAATTCAGGAAGGGATTGAGGGTAATACAATCTGTAACTCAGGGAGTACAAAGGGACAATTTCATTATCTATAATGGTTTCTCAGTAAATATGCTGTTTTCTCATGTGACAAGTGTAAAGTGATACACACCACAATCTTATGCATTGTCAAATTCTGTGTAGAGCGTAAAATGTGTACTATAGACAATAACATTGTAAACAAAATATTTTCATCAATCAACAACAAATGAGGTGTCCACTTACACATGCCCTCTTTAGAGGAACATGAAGGAACTCAGCTTAAGAGACTCTAGATTCTGTGTACCAGAGTTGGAAAATAAAGACAGATATTGCAGTGGAATAGCAAGGGGATCTATATCATGGGCCACACAATAGAAACCACCAGCTCCATCCTGCAGAATGGAGGAGGGCAATGCAAAAGTGCAGCATCCAGCTAGGGAGCTGCACACAAAAAGGTGCAAATGTGAAGATGGGTGTAAAAACTTTTCTTTGTGAAGGAAATTGAAATTTTAATTTTCTCCAAGACAAATGACTAGATAGACTTAATGCGGTCAGGGATAGGTCAAGAACACTGAAGCAATAACTGCTATTTCCTTAGAGGGGCAAATGCTGATATTATATATATCTCATCTAGGGAGACAGGATTATAGAGTAAATCAGTCTTCTTATGTTTTTATTTTTTTTTATTTGAATAGCTTCAGGTTAGTAGTGTTTGATTTAACTTAATTTGGTTAAGTTGATTCACAACATTGAGGAAAAAATTACAAATAAGAGTCAATGCCAGAGTCATCAGAATTAAGGCCATTGGGAGAAGGGATGTGTCAGTGGGTTGATAATCACAGTATATTTTGATATGGACTCTGGTGAATTGTGGAAAGTACTCAACATTAAAAAAGCATATGTGGGGGTGGGAGGGTCTCCCTGGTGGTGCAAGGGGTTAAGATGCAACCTATGAAGCTATCCGCAACCACTGCAGCACAAGTTCCATCCCCGACCAGGGAGATACTCACATAGCACAGCAGACCTCTCCTGCCTTGCCCTCTGCTCCCCTCAGCAGTGTATTTCAGTCAGTCTGCCTGTTCTGTTCCCCACTCTGTCTCTGGTGAATCCTCTCACCACCACTCCACCTCTGACCTGTACCCCAGTTCTTGTATGCATAAATAAATCTTTAAAAAAATTAATTTTTTTAAAGCATATGTGGGGAACAGAGCAGTGGCAAATTGGGAGTAAGAGTGTGAAGTTTATAGAAAGTAATGTGGATGATGCTGTAAGTTGGGTGAATTTAGGAAGAAGTCATACGAGCAGCAAGACTGAGGAAGATACCAGTCTTAATCGAATTTGTTAATATGGGGACCATCTTTGTTGATTGTTCAGCACCAAGTTAGAAACATACCATAAGTACAAATTTAAGGTAAAGTGACATGTGCATTGATGGTTTAATAGATCCTTAAATACTAGTGTAATGAGATGATCTACCAGATTTTAGTGTTATTAGATAATAATTCTAAGGTCTCACAGTGGTCAGGGACAGTATAAAGTTTCCAGATTTCTTGGTTCTATGTTCTCTCTAAACTGAATTAATCATTATATATCTAATTATTCTCCCTTAAGCTACCTTCTGAATACTGATAATTTACCTTACATAGAGCACAGAACTTGAACCAAGAACCAGGAAATTAGTTTAAAATAAAAGTCATATACTATGATAAGCTGTCTGAGAAATATTAATGGGCCCAAGCCCAACAATTACAGAAGCCAGTGGTAATAAGTGTTTTATGGAAACCTGAGGATTATTGGTGAAAAATTACCACATTAATGGTATATTTGGGATGAAATCTTAGATCTTGTTTACCCTTTAAATAATGCAATTCTTCAACAAATGCTTACTGGAGCAAAACTTGAGGGAAGACATTGTGCCAAACACTCAGGTGCAATAATGAAATAAAATGAAGGGCCTCCCTGGTGGCTCAAGGGGTTAAGACACAACCTATGAAGCTATCCCCAGCCAGGGAGGTGACCCACATGGCGCAGCAGACCTCTACTGACCCGCTGCTCCCATCAGCAGTGTATTTCATTCAATCTGCCTATTCTGTTTCCCACTCTGTCTCTAGTGAGTCCTCTCATCCCCTATACCTCTAGCCTGTACCCCGGTTCTTAAATAAATTTTAAAAAATAATGAAATGTAATAATTACTCTCAGGGAGTCATAGTCTATTAAGGAATATACACCAATAGAATCACATACAGATTGCTCTTGAAAAAAAAAATAGGGTTCTATGAGAGCGCATTGTAACAGAGCCTACTACAGCCTCTGGGGATGAGCAGGAATGGAGCAGAAAAAGACTAAGGGAAGCAGACAGGAGTAATAGATGGCTGCAATGGAGTCACTGCTCTCATGGACTGGCATGAAACTCCAGCAGTAGAAAGAATCACACAACAGGGGAGGAGGCTATAAGGCAGGCCAAGGTGAACTGCATTTTGAATTTATCAATATTGAAAGGAAAAAAAAGAATCACACAGTGTGAAGGAAGAAGTGATCCAGGAAAATGGCACAGTAAGTGAAGATGCCACACTTACTTCTCTACTCTGAGTCATTTCAGGGGTGACATAGACAGGTGATCTATTTGAGAGCAGGAGATGTGTGGCACCTTCATGGGAGATCTTTTCTAAAGGCATGAAGTTAGAGGACAATTCTATGAAATTATTGAACATATAAAAGTATATGTTTGCCACACATAGATACTAAGTTTGAGGTTTAAATGTGATGGATGGAGGGCCTCCCTGGTAGCACAAAGGGTTAAGACACTGACTATGAAACTATCCACAGCCACTGAAACATGAGTTTGATCCCCGGTCAGGGAGCTGACCCACTGGTGTAGCAGACCTCTCCTGTCTCACCCACTGCTCCCCTCAGCAGTGTATTTCAGTCAATCCACCTGTTCTGTTCCCCATTCTGTCTCTGGTGAATCCTCTCACCCCCCACACCAATGACCTGTACCCTAGTTCTTGTATGCATAAATAAATAAATCTTAAAAAAAAGATGATGGATGGAAGAGCTGGATAAGAAGAATTATCAAACATGATGAATTGAGGTAATCAAAGAGAATGTTTTAACCAAGACAGATTTAATCAGAATCAGTAAACAAGAATAACACCAATCTGAACACCAGCAGTTCAGCTAATGATAAAATTTCTAAACCTACTTGCTCCTACTCACTGTTGGACTGTGGGATTTTCATTTCCCTGAAAGAAGTCACCCACCCATGACTACAGGGAGTGTAACTCCAGTGCTATATAAGCATGTTAAAAACCCTGCAAACTGTTTATAAACCGTAAAAACTCAGTGTTTTTCACAAAATTTCTGTTCAGACTTGTCACATGGACTCTGATTAACTTCCCTTTAAAAGTCACAATATAGAAATGAATGCAATGGGACAGGAAGAAAATTATATAAAGAGTTAAAGATAATTTATATATATGTATATATAAATATATATATGTATATATATATTTACTTTGAAATAGACTAACTTTTCTTACCTGATTCTTTTTCTCCTCCATTACATTTTAGGAGAATGTTTCAAACTTGACTTCAGTATCAATTTTTTAAAGTTCCTTCTACATTTTCTCCCTCAGAATTTCAAATATCACTTCTTGAACATCTGTTACATCGTGTTAAGCATTCCAGATGCAATCATGAATCAGTCACAATTCCTTCCATTGAGAAACATGTCTGTTGGAATAGATGTATAAACAAATTATTTTAACATAATAAGATAAGTGTGTATTACTCCTATGAGAACACATATTTACCCATCTCTCCACCCATCTGTCCATCTAGTCATTCAACATACACTTTGTGAATTCCATCTATGTCAGGACATCATCAGCAAGAGTGAATAAGACAAATACTGACCCAACCTTCAAGAAGCTGAAATTCTAATTAATTAAGGGTTTTCTTTAGTGGATGAGGAAGTGCTTTGGGTGGGCCACAGAGTGCAGATGACTTTTAAATTACTTTTTTTTTAAAGATGTATTTATTTTTATACAAGAACCGGGGTACAGTCCAGATGCATGGGAAGGTGAGAGGATTCACCAGAGACAGAGCTGGGAACAGAACAGGCAGACTGAAGAAATACACTGCTGACGGGAGCAGCAGGTGAGACAGGTGAGGTCTGCTGTGCCATGTGGGATTCTCACCAGCTGGCCAGGATTGAACCCATGCTGCAGATGCTGCAGACAGCTTCACAGTGAAGCGCTCAACTGCCTGTGCCACCAGGGAGGCCCGACTTTTAAATTACTTAAGAAGGACAAGAAGCATTGTATTAGGTGGACAGAAAGATATATGCAACATGGGCAACAAAAAGGAAAGCATGTGGACATCATAATTGATGGAAAATTGGGAGAGGACATTGAAACAGACAAAATATAACTACAGTTGTGATTGTGGGGCATGTCTACATTATACTGGTTCTTTGTACTGTGCAATTTATTAGCAAAGGATTTAATGAAAAAAACAAGATAGGAAAATATCAGTTAAAAATTGAATTTGGTTTTTTTTCTGCAGAATTTCTTTCAAACTACTCTTAATATGGGAAAGCAAGTGTACATTCAAGAGGCCTGTAGCTTGCAGTACTATTTGACAAAATGATACCTTTTTTTATTCAACATTTTTCAGGACTACCCTGCTGTGGAGCACATCTTTGAAACTAATAATGGAGCAGAACATGAGACCAAGCCAGTAGCCTGCAGTTGCTGAAGGAGCTAGAAAGGTAAATTTGAGTAACAATGTGAAAGGCTTTTGAACAATACAATGTCTGCTTTACTGACCAGATGAGAGTGGAGGAAGGACACAATAGTTTTCTTTATTATTATATTTCTTTGAATTAAACGAGGCCACTTTTAAAAAATCTTTAATCCCAAAGCACTGAATATAAGTAAATGTACAGGAAATGATATAACAGGTATGCCTGTGCTTTTTTTTTTTTAATTTTTTTTTAAAGATTTATTTATTTATTTATTTTTTATACAAGCACTGGGTACAGTCAGAAGCACGGGAGGGCGAGAGAATTCACCAGAGCCAGAGCGGGGAGCAGAGCAGGCAGAAGGACCGAAGTACACTGCTGAGGGGAGCAGCGGGCGGCAGGAGAGGTCTACGCGCCATGTGGGACCCTCCTCTGGTGGCCGGGGAGCAGTCGGGGATGGAACCGGCGCCGCAGAGGCTGCGGGCAGCTTCGCAAACCAGCGCTCAACCGCTGCGCCACCAGGGGAGGCCCTGCCTGTGCTTTCATTTGAAATTTATCAGCTATCAATGTTTTGACATATTTGTTTGAAATTATGTGATTATTATGAGCTACTTATGTCAATGAATAAAATTTCAAAAACAATTTTGTGTACAATTAAGAATCAAGCAGCAGAATGTATTCTATGGTACCATATATAGAGTTTAAATACTTACAGAAATCACCATATAATATTTATGGATTCCTAAATAGTAAAATATAAATACAGGAATTATAAACACTAAAAAAGAGATCACAGCTGTCTCTAGAGATAATCAAAGGGTTTTTAATTGTGTCTATAATATTTTATTCCTTAGTGAAAATAAATGTCATACCAGAAATAAGAAATAATGCTAATTTATAAAATTGGGTGATGATTGTCTTAGGTCCAGTTGCCTGTAAACAGAATTTGAGATGGTCTTTGTGGATTGTAGAGGCAGGAAGTCACAGCACTGGTTCTCTATGATCCAAGCAGATGGGTAAGGAGAGTAAAGGAGAGTCCTGGAGCCTTCAGTGACATTTTAAGGCTTTAGTTTACATTTTATGAAGTATATGGCACGCAGGGGTGCTGGGAGGCCAGGAGACTGGCAGGCCTCCCAGACCCCCCGCAAGCTCTTACTGGGTTCTCTGGCTTTCTCTCGTGGCCTCTGCTTCTCTGCTGGTGATGCTCTCATTCTCTCTCTCTTTCTCTCTCTTTCTCTCTCTCTCTCTCTCTCTTTTTAAGATTTATTTATTTATACATACAAGAGCTGGGGCACAGGCCAGAGATGCAGGGGGTGGGCTGGTGGGGGGGTGGGGTGGTGAGAGCCTTCACCAGAGACAGAGCAGGGATAAGAACAGGCAGACTGACTGAAATACACTGCTGAGGCGAGCAGCAGGTGAGTAAGGAGAGGTCTGCTGCGCCATGGGGTTGCTCCCTGACTGGTGGGGGATTGACCTCCTGCTGCAGGGGCTGTGGGATTGCTTCATAGTGTGGTGCTTAACCCTTTGCGCCACCAGGGAGGCCCTGCTCTCATTCTCTTTTGCTCTGCTGGCGTCTCCCTGACACTGCCCTCATAAGCCCAGTCTCTCAGCCCAGGTGTACCCACCTATGCATGCCCACATCCTACTTCAGGTGTCCGCCATCAGGCACACATTTAATCTAATGGCAGGAGAGCGGAAAAGCCTGATACTGTACTTACCCTGCAAGAATATTTGAAAATAATTTTTAAAATGAGTGAGTAAGGCTTGGGTAGAGAGAAAAACTGAATCCTGAACTGAATATCAGTCCCACAGGGGCACTACCTGATTCCATGAGGGGCTCTGGGGCTGAGACACTCTACAGAGTTCCCGGAACAAGGCACAGTTCTGAGCCTTCAGCTGCTACCACTTCCACCTGTTGGATGTGTGCTTTGCCTGGGTTCTGCAGGCACATCTGTATAGTGTACCACAGCATCCTCCACCATCTATGATGAGCATGGTTCATTTTATTATTCTTTATTTCTATAGTTCACACTTTTTCCAACCTCAGGATTAAAACAACAGAAAAACACACTTTCAATTGCAAGCAACTACTCTAGCAGCCCACGACACCAATATATCAACACATATACACATGCACACATGCACACACATATATACCCCTCACAATATAAGCCTCAATTGTACACTCAAGACAAATACTTACTATTTTGCCCATTTTCTCTGTGTTTTCAGGAAACCTTAGTTGACTTTCCTGTTGGAACATAACTGGTTTCCCTGAAGTGTCAGTTCTGAAATGAGTCTACAGAAAAGTTAATGCCACTATTGTATAATAATAGTTTTTTCTTTAATCATCTAACTTTTCCTCCATTTGCCTCAATAAAAAAAAAAAGCTACAGTTTCACACAAAATTATGACTTTTTGTTGTTGTCAGCACCTTATGGTACTGACATATACACACTAAATCAAGGTTGGCTAACTATGGCCCAAAGGACAGATCTGAATTGTTGCCTGTTTTTGTCACACACAGATTTTCATTCATTGTATATCAATTGTGATAGCTATAACCTACAGTGGCAAAGTTAATCAGAATGACATGATCCATACAGCCAAAAATGTCTAAAATATTGACTATCCGGCTTTTTACCTAAAAGTTTGCCAACTCTGCTTTAAAAGCATTGACCACTTTTATATTTTGCTTTGAAAAAATCCATACATGGTGGACACAGCTGTGCATAAGGACTAACAGGTTTGGCTACTTGACCTTTCTTGACTGTTTTTCAGATGGGAACTAAGAATTGTACTAGCTCCAGTTGTCAGGAGCAATACTTTCTTGCATCTCTGCAAGGAAAGTCCTAACTGCAAAAATCCCTGTGGTGAAGATATTTCTTGTCCTAAATAAAATATGTTTCGTCCATGACAAGGAGCAATGTCACGGAGGTAACAGGGTTAAGATATGTCCTTACAGTTTATAGGCAATCACAAGTGACTGACCTGGGCAATGAATGGTAGTGCTTTCTATATGTTTATACACACATGTGCAAGAAATGTGCATGATGCTGCTTCCCTCTTGTGAGATCACTGCCTGCCTTCTGTAAGAACAGATCCTATTGGGATGTCACCCAGGAGTATCTTGTCTCTACCTTTTTTAAATCATCTTAAAATTGTTACATTCCAATTTTTTTAAAAGATTTATTTATTTATTTATACAAGCACTGGGTACAGTCAGAAGTGTGGGAGGGTGAGAGAATTCACCAGAGCCAGAGCGGGAAGCAGAGCAGGCAGAAGGACCGAAGTACACTGCTGAGGGGAGCAGTAGGCAGCAGGAGAGGTCTGCGCGCCATGTGGGACCCTCCTCTGGTGGCCAGGGAGCAGCCGGGGATTGAACCGGCACTGTAGAGGCTGTGAGCAGCTTCGCAACCCAGCGCTCAACCGCTGCGCCACCAAGGAGGCCCTACATTCCATTTTTTATTAAAGTCTAGTTTGAGAAATCTCATCAGCACACAAAAATCTATATGCAGCAAACAAATTTTAAAAATAGATATGTTGATACACATAGGTACATATAGACATGAAAATATACATGTAAATACAGACTGAATATGGGAATAGACATGAATATACCTGTATGTATTCTTTTTTTTTTTTAAAGATTTTTATTTTATTTATACAATTGCTGGGGTACAGACCAGAGGCGTGGGAGGGTGAGATGATTCACCAGAGACAGTGGGGAGCAGAACAGGCAGACGGACCAAAAACACTGCTGAGGGGAGCAGCAGGCGAGACAGGAGAGGTCTACCCTCCAATGTGGGCATCTCCCTGGCCAACCAGGAATTGAACCCGCGCTGCAGAGCCAGCGGACAGCTTCACAGAGGGGCGCTGAACCTGCTGCGCCACCGGGAGGCCCTATATATATTCTCTTGAATATTACTGGCTATATGTTTCTTCTTCCTTATTGATTTAAAAGTTTCTATGTGTCGTATGCAAGTTGTTGTTTATATGATCACTCTGAGTGAGGGGATATCTGTCTGGATTACCTAGGTATTTGTTCATAAATTGGATGGATTCATTTCCTTAATTTTCTTTCTCAGTACTGTGTGGTTTCTGATCATATCCTTTCATCAGACCTTAAGCTCAATAGCTAGAGAATGCAAACTTATTTGGTGATTTCTGAGGTCCAGAAGCTATGTTAAGGGTACAGGCAATAGGGACAACCCAGCTAACGTGTTTCCCTGTGCTGTTTTTCTGGTTGGAAGTCATGAACTGAGATGCTTTTTTTACATGACTTTTTTGCTTACCCAGGAACACAGCATTTCTTCTGGATGATTGCTGCCACGGCACGAGAGAAATTCCCCACCCTAGAACTGCTTCCTGCTGCTGAGCATGCAGTAAGAACTACCCCAAATACGGACTTTCAGTGTTATATATCAACTGTGCCAGGATGGATTTCAATTGTTGCTCTTCTACCTGCCCTTTTAGTTCTTGTTTCTCATACCAAGATTCTTTAAGAATCTCCTCTATTTAGTTTCTGACAAATTAGAGGCCTTTAACTGCGGGTTAAAGTTATCCTTTAATTTTATCTATGACATATATACATATATATTATTGTGGGTTTTTTTTAGCAAAATGTAAACCATGGGTGTTTAATTTTGTGCTCCCATTTTGAGATGATGCTTTGAAAGTCACTGGGGTTACATCACAGATATAGGAGGAAATCTCCCAATTAAAATCTTTATTATAATATGAAAATATAAACAAAGCATCTAACCATATCAATATAACAAAGCATGTGTAGAGATGTACATATATACAGTTACACACACATGGAGATTTATAGGAAAAATGTTTAAAGACTTTGTATAATACATCTAGTGATTTTCCCTTTAATTATATGTGGAGATTAGGGAGAATAGTTTAGGAAGACCTGTGGGTTAGATGCTTTGTTTAAGCTTTCATCCTATATTATAGGTTTTCTCCTATATCACCATGTAAATCCAATAATTTTCAAAGCATTCTCTCAAGTAGGAACACAAAAGTAAATATCCACAATTTACATTTTACTAAGAAATACACAGTAATAAACTAAAGAAAGAAAATGGCCCATTAGAGCCTTTCTTTAATTTCTGCTGATAATATATGGGGGCCTCCTTTTGATAATAAGTTTTTAGCAATAGTTTGAATGTATGATGGACTGGGAGAAATAAATAGAAAATATATTTTCTTGTGATTTGGCAGTCACCCTCCAGTTATTTTAACAATTCACATTTTAATGTTGTGTTCTCCATTTCATGGTGTGACAAATAACTCATTCATGTATTTATATTGATTTTAATAAATTTTATATAAAATATTTATAGCATAAACATTTTATCTTCCATAGTCTCAATATTCAGATATTTGTGCTTGATTACGCAGTCTTTATTTTTTATTTTGTACATCTACATGATGCTGGTAAGTATCTACTTAGGAATTCAAAACATCCACACTCATCTACATTAAAACTTATTAACAAACAAAATTATTCAGACAGTTGTACATCTGAAAGGTAAGTGGACATATTCTTCTGGTTTTCAGGTAAAATTTTTAAATGATAATAGTGATGATGACTATAAAATTTGACTTCTACTTCTTTTTTTTTTTTAAATAAATTTTATTGTTATATTCCCCATACAATTGCAGCCCCCCCATTCTGACCCCAATCCCTCCCCTCCCACCCCCGCCCCCCTAAAAGTGTCTCTGGTTCATAGTTTTTTGTTGATTTTGATTTTCACTTTCTTATAGTTATTCATTTTCCTGGTCCCTTATTTAAGTTTTCTAGATTCCTGCTATGAGTGAGACCATCCGGTATTTTTCTTTTTCTTTTTGGCTTATTTCGCTGAGCATGATCCCTTCCAGCGCCATCCATGTTGCTGCAAATTGCATGTGTTTATCTTTTTTGAATGCTGAGTAATATTCCATGGTATATATGTACCACATCTTCTTGATCCAGTCATCTATTTTTGGGCATTTGGGTTGTTTCCAAAGCTTAGCTATTGTAAACAGTGCTGCTATAAACATAGGGGTGCAGGTGTTCTTTGGAATTGATGTTTCTGTGTCCTTTGGGTAAATACCTAGGAGTGGAATTGCTGGATCATATGGAAGCTCTATGTTTAGTAGGTCCAGAAATCTCCATATAGCTTTCCACAGTGGTTGGACCAGTTTGCACTCCCACCAACAGTGCAGAAGAGTTCCTTTTTCTCCACACCCTCGCCAATATTTGTTGTTGCTAGTTTTTTTAATATGTGCCATTCTCACTGGTGTAAGATGGTATCTCATGGTAGTTTTGATTTGCATTTCCCTGATGACAAGTGATGTTGAACATTTTTTCATATGCCTGTTGGCCATTTGCATTTCCTCTTCAGAGAAGTTTCTTTTAAGCTCTTCTGCCCATTTTTTGACTGGATTATTTTCTTTGTTGTTGTTGAGTCTCATCAGCTCTTTGCAGATTTTTGTGATCAGTCCTTTATCATTAGTGTTGGGTGCAAAAATGTTCTCCCAGTTGGTGGGGTTTCTCTTTGTTTTTGTTATTGTCTCTTTTGCTGTGCAAAAGCTCTTTAATTTGATGTAGTCCCAGCTGTTTATCTTTGCCTTCACTATCACTGCTTTGGGTGATGTGTCTGTAAAGATGTCTTTGATGTGCAAATCACGTAGTGTTTCGCCTATATTTCCTTCTATATATTTTATGGTTTCAGGTCTTATGTCTAGTTCTTTAATCCATTTTGAGTTGATTTTTGTGTATGGTGTGAGGTGGTGGTCAAGCTTCATTCTTTTGCATGTAGCGACCCAGTTTTCCCAGCACCATTTATTGAACAAACTTTCTTTGCTCCAATGCATAGTCTTTGCTCCTTTGTCAAAGATTAGTTGACCATAAATCTGTGGGTTTATTTCTGGATTTTCTATTCGATTCCATTGATCTGTATGTCTGTTCTTGTTCCAATACCATGCAGTTTTGATGATTAAGGCTTTGTAGTATAGTTTGAAGTCTGGGAGTCTGATGCCTCCATTCCCTTCTTTTTTTTTCAGGAGAGCTTTGGCTATTCGGGGTTTTTTGTGATTCCATATGAATTTCATCAATAATTGTTCTATTTCTTTGAAGAATGACATTGAAATTTTGATTGGAATAGCATTGAATCTGTATATTGCTTTTGGTAGGATGGCCATTTTAATAATGTTTATTCTTCCAATCCATGAGCAGGGGATGTCTCTCCATTTCTTTGTGTCTTCTTCTATTTCTTTTAACAGTGTTTTATAGTTTTCTTTGTATAGGTCCTTTACCTCTTTTGTTAGATTTATTCCCAAATATTTGATTTTTTTTTGTTTCAATAACAAAAGGGATGGTCTTTTTGATTTCTTCTTCTTCAGATTTATTGTTTGTGTATAGGAAGGCTACTGACTTTTGCGTGTTGATTTTGTATCCTGCCACTTTACTGAACTGATTGATGAGTTGAATTAGCTTTTCTGTGGAGTTTTTGGGGTTCTCTATGTATAATATCATATCGTCTGCAAATAGTGATAGTTTGACTTCTTCTTTTCCTATTTGGATTCCTTGGATGTCTTTCTCTTGTCTTATTGCCCTGGCTAGGACTTCCAGTATTATATTGAAAAGCAATGGTGAGAGTGGACATCCTTGTCTTGTTCCAGATCTTAATGGAATTGCTTTCAGCTTTTCACCATTGAGAATGATACTGGCTGTTGGCTTGTCATATATGGCCTTTATGATGTTGAGGTATGTTCCTTGTATCCCAAGAATTTCAAGGGCTTTTATCATGAATGGGTGTTGCACTTTGTCGAAAGCTTTCTCAGCATCTATTGATATTATCATATGGTTTTTATATTTCTTTTTGTTGATGTGTTGGATAACGTTGATTGATTTTCGGATGTTAAACCATCCTTGTGCCCCTGGAATGAATCCAACTTGGTCGTGGTGAATTATCTTATGGATACATTGTTGGATTCTGATAGCTAAAATTTTATTGAGGATTTTTGCATCAGTGTTCATTAGGGAGATTGGCCTGTAGTTTTCCTTTTTTGTGTTGTCCTTGTTCGGTTTTGGTATTAGTGTAATGTTGGCTTCATAAAACGTGTTTGGTATTGTCCCTTCCTTCTCAATTTTTTGGAAGATTTTGTGAAGGATAGGCACTAATTCGTCTCTGAATGTTTGGTAGAATTCATTTGTAAATCCATCAGGTCCTGGGCTTTTGTTTTTGGGGAGGTTTTTGATTACCATTTCAATTTCGCTAATTGTAATTGGTCTGTTTAAGTGTTCTATTTCTTCTTTATCTAGCTTTGGGTGATTGTAGAGTTGTAGGAATTTGTCCATCTCCTCTAGATTGTTAAACTTGTTTCCATATAACTGTTCATAGTAGTTACTGATTATTCTTTTGATTTCTGCTGTGTCCGTTGTGATCTCCTCTTTTTCATTGATGATCCTGTTTATTTGTGCTTTCTCCCTTTTTTCCTTTGTGAGCCTGGCTAGGGGTTTGTCTATTTTATTGATTTTTTCAAAGAACCAGCTCTTTGTTTCATTGATCTTTTGGATTGTTTTTTTAGTTTCAATTTCATTTATTTCTGCTTTGGTTTTTATTATTTCTTTTCTTCTACTGGTTTTGGGGTTTTTTTGTTGTTCTTTTTCTAGATCTTTGAGCTTCGAGATTAGGTTGTTTCTTTGCGTTCTTTCTTGTTTCTTGTTGTGAGCTTCTATTGCTATATATTTTCCTCTTATTACTGCTTTTGCTGCATCCCATACATTTAGGATATTGGTGTCCTCCTTGTCGTTCAATTCAAAGAATTTTTTAATTTCTTCTTTGATCTCCTCATTAGTCCAATGGTCTTCCAGTAGTGTGGTTTTTAATCTCCATGAGGTAGGAAAATTCCTTGCCTTCTTTTTATGGTTTATTTCTAGTTTGATGCCTTCATGGTCAGAAAAGATGGTTGATATGATTTCAATCTTGGTGTATCTGTTGATGTTTGTCTTGTGCCCCAGTATGTGATCGATCCTGGAGAATGATCCGTGTGCGCTTGAGAAAAATGTGTACTCCGTTTTTTTGGGGTTTAGTGTTCTATAGATATCTGTTAAGCCTAATTGCTCTAGGTCCTTATTTAGAGCTTTGGTTTCTTTACTTATTTTTTGTCTTGTTGATCTATCCATTGTTGATAGTGTTGTGTTGAAGTCTCCCACTACGTATGTGTTTTCTCTGATGTCTGTTTTCAGAGAGGACAACAGTTGTCTGATATATTTTGATGCTCCTTCCTTTGGTGAGTATATGTTAATGAGTGTTATTTCTTCTTGAAGTATTGTCCCCTTGATCATAATGTAGTGACCATTGGGGTCTCTTTTTATCTTTTTGAGTTTGAAATCTGTTTTATCTGATATAAGTATAGCTGTTCCTGCTTTCTTTTTTGGTCCATTTGCTTGTAGGATTGTTTTCCATCCTTTAACTTTGAGCCTATTTTTATCTTTTGTAGCTAAATGTGTTTCCTGGAGACAGCAAAAGGTTGGGTTTTGTTTCTTAATCCAGGCTGCAACTCTGTGTCTTTTTATTGAAGAGTTTAGTCCATTTACATTTAGAGTTAATATTGATATGTTAGCAGCTGTATTTGCCATTGTGTTTGTCTTTCCTTTGATTTTATTTATTTATTCTTGTAATAACTTTTTTTTTTTTGGCCTTCTTTCATTGTTATTCGTCCCTCTGAGGTTCTGGCTTTAGGACTCCTTGTAGTATTTTTTGGAGTGGGGGTTTAGTTGCAATGAAATTCCGGAGTTTCTGTTTGTCTGGGAAGGTCCATATTCTTTCTTCAAAGAGGAAGGAGAGCTTTGCGGGATAGAGTATTCTTGGTTGGCATCTGTTTTCTTGGAGTCTGTTGACTATGTCCCTCCACTCTCTCCTTGCCCGTAGTGTTTCTTCGGAGAAGTCTGATGTCAGCCTGATTGGTTTTCCTTTGAATGTTATCTGTTTCTTCCCTCTTGCCAGCTTCATTATTTTTTCCTTGTCCTGGATTCTTGGGAGCTTTACTATTATGTGTCTTGCTGTATTTTTCCTTTCGTCGTGGAAGTTTGGTGTTCTTCTTGCTTCTTGTATATCAATTTTCAGCTCCTTCTTCACATTTGGGAAGTTCTCTTCAATTATCTCTTTGAATATTTTCTCTGTTCCTACATCTCTCTCCTCTCCTTCTGGTATTCCTATAACTCTTATATTTCCTTTCCTCATGGAGTCAGATAGTTCCCGAAGTCTTTCTTCGTTCTTTTTCCTTCGTACTTCTCTTTCCTTTTCTGTTTTGGTTCTTTTTATTTCTGTGTCTTCAAGATTACTTATTCGTTCTTCCATTTCATCTATTCTGCTTTCATTGCTTTTCCCAGAATTCTTTAGTTCTTCCATTAATTCTTTGATCTCCTGCATTTCTTTTACTTCCCTCTTTAGGGACTCAATTTCTTTCTTCTGACCATTGTTTTCCCTCTCTAGGGACTCAATTGCATTCTTCTGATCGTTGATTATTTTTCCCTTATCATTGTTTTCCTTTATGACTTCTGTCAGTTTTTTAATCACGGCAATTTAAATTCTCTTTCTGGAAGGCTCAGAAATTCTTCCAAGTTATTGTCTTTGCAATCTGGGGGCTGGCTTTCTTTTTGTGGTGTGCTTTTTCTCTGGAGAGTTGCTAGGTTGCGTGTGGTTCTTCTCCTCCCTACTGTCTGTTTTCTAATTTGCCGTATGCGTTGGGACACTGTGTTGTTGGGACTGGCCGGCATCTTGGGTGGGCTTCTCTGTTCCCCTCTGGTTCTTCCAGGAGTCATCTGTCAGTTTCAAGCAGCCTTTACTGGAGAAAGGTCCCTGTTCTAAAATGCCGATGTGGGGACACACTACCCTGTGCGCCTGGTCTGCCCCGGCGGTGGGTTCCTGCTCCCCTCTGGGCTTGGACTGCAGGCCAGAGTGGGTCTGGCGTGGGCGAACTTCCCCCGCTCACCTCTGCTCCTGAGGAAGCCTTCTGCAGGTAGTCTTTACTGAAGAAATGTCCCTGTTCTAAAATGGTGATGTGGGACACACTCCCTGCGCGTCTGGTCTCAGGCACACTCTTCTGCGCGCCTGGTCTGCCCCGGCTGTGGGTGCTCGCTCTCCCTGTGGGCTCAGACTACTTGTTCGGAAGGAGCCCGGTGTGGGCTAACTCCCCAGCTGGCCACTAGCTCCTTCAGTAGCCTGTGCTGGGGTCAAGTCGCTAGGTGGCGCCAGAAATCTCTCCTAGAGCCCTTGGGGAGCTGATTTTCCACCCCGTGGGACAGGGAGCAGAGCGGGGATGGTAGGGTACACCTCAACGGCTTTGGGGTGCTGTGTCTGCCTTGTGCCCCACCGTCGTGGGGAACCCACGCCCCTAATTTCGTGCCCCGGGTCTCAGTTCCAAAGCCCTCAGTTCCAGGACGCGGGCTGTAGCCCAGATCAGTGGTGCGGGAATGGCGCCTTTTGAATCCCGCTCCCCTGCCTGGGCGCCTTGTTCCTGCTCACTCAGGGAGGGCCTCCGCCGTCTCCCCGCAAGCCTAGGTCGCAGGCGCGGGGACCTGGGCAGCTGCGATCCGGTCCGGATCCGCGCCACTTTCCGCGCAAGCTTACCGGGCAGCCGGGGCTGTGTGCTGGTGCTGGTCTCCTCCTGGGGGGCGGGGCTCTCTTTAATGGCGCCTGGAGCTCACCTCCGCGGCGGATCCTGCAGGGTTCGCCTCAGCTCCCGTTCACGGGGTGTGACTTCTACTTCTTAAGCATCTGCCATGAGTCAGCACCATACTATATATGTTATACATATATTTTATGATACCTTTAACTTACCTTATTAGATTGTTTGTCTTCCCCATGTTCAGAGAAAATAATCAAGGTTTTGAGGTCTTACATTACTCATTCAAGGTCCCTACAGGAAAATGGCAAAATTAGATTTCAATCAAGGTCTGCTATACTCCAAAGCATAATCTCTTAACTATTATAGTACATGATTTTACTGAATTAAAATATGCTTGCATTTGCCAAAGGAAACTCTCTTCCAGTTTTTCAGGGATCAATCCTCTATAAAGACCATGAAGTGTACAGTTTCTCCATGAGCCATCAATAATGTCCAAATCTGGCCATTCAAGAGTGTTCATATCTCAAATATGAGTCATATTTTATTTTATCGACATTTGTTTTAAACTCCTTTTCCCCCATTTATCAAAAAACTTTCAGAATTTTTTACTATATGATGAACTATTTGTGGCATTTGACTGTAAAATTCCAAAATACTCATCAGAAAGTATTTTTTTAAATTTAAAAATGGAAAAAAATATGTATATATATAATTCTTTTCTCAATTAAAAAGAAAATGTCCAACCTCCCATACCACAAACCAATACTACATCTTAATAAGATATTGTCCACTACGAAGTCTGAGTCTGTTTATCTCATTGGATTCATGCCACCTCAGAAGATAGCTCAACATCTCGTCTGGAATCAGCATACATACTGGGTCTGGATTTTCTTCCTTGCTGACAGGGCCTCAGCTAGAAGACTGTCTAATGATATTTAAAATGTCCAATGCCCCAATACCGAATCCTATATAACAACACAATAGACCAAAGATCAAATATAGCAAAGGAGATATGTCAGTGGATACACAATTAGACTATAGAGTCACATTACATATGACCGTTCCCCAGAGTTGTTGTCTTGGCACAGCTGGGTACCAGCTTGCATAGAGAAGTATGTGGGGTCTCCAATAGGTCAAAATATGAATCTAGGAACTAAGAGTACAGAAATAGTCACTCAGAATAACCCAGGTAGGAAATTTGTACTTTCATTCCTATCTCAGACTCTGAGGATCTAGAACTTGCAGTGCTCAGAGGAGAAAGATTTCCACCAGGAGATATAAGTAGAGTGCCATTCACTCTATGTATTCAATTTATTTTCAGGCTTCCACCTACTTTTTTCTGGCTCTTTGTGCCAAGAGATCAGAGGCCAAGAAAGGTGTCAATAGTCTGCCAGGGTTAATTTTCCCTGATCATCAGTAGATAGTGGGGCTTATAGGCACAGGGATAAATAAATGTAATACTCAGGTGATCTATTTGGCAAACATTTGGCACTCCATTACCCACTTTTGATGGCAAATGGATATATATAGCAGTCATGCATAAAAAGAGTTCTCAGTTATAAAGTTCACTCCATTAGTTTTGCCACCAAGACCAGCCGAGGTACTAATCAAGTATATGGAAGACTATAAAAAAAACTTGTAAAAGTTAAGGTGACAAAGGGAAAGCAAGATGAGTGTTAAGGCTCCAAGGTCAACTAACTAATCTTATCCTCTAAGTTAACCAAGAAAAAAGACCACATGAAATTCTGGAGAAATCTTTCTCAGATGAGGTGTACTATTACAGAAAACAAGAGAATTGTGTGGATAGCAGGGTATGTTATCCTGTGCTGCCCAAATCTTTTCTTACATCAATAGGACACTTAATTCCCTTGACTTCTGGGATCATTGCCTGTGCATGGCTTGCAGTGGTCTCCCTCTGTGGGCACTACATTCCGCTGAAGGAAAACCATTTTGCCCAAGGATACATACATCTAGTCTTGTGGTCATTAAAACTGGTGCTCCAAAAGCAAAGCCCTGAAGCAAATGTTCCCATGATGGCTGATTTCAATGTTGAAACAGTTTAATGACCAGCTTGCAAAATTCTTGGATCTTTAGCAACTGTCTCTCTTGAGGCAATACAAATAGATTGCAACACTCCACTGGCTCACAGGCTTACAGTCCTCTCTTTGGGACATCCTGCATCCAGTGATTAGTCAATGAAATGGTATTGGGACCAATTTGAATGTCAAATGCAGCACTGGACCATCTCTATTACACTGACAGTTTAACCTCTCAGTCTGCCCAATCTTATTTCCTTCCCATTTAGGGGTACTTCTATGGGTAATCGCTAATAAGCTTCTTCTTGAACATAAATCTTCATATCAGAGTCTGCTTTCAGAGAACTGGACCCAGGTCATATAAAAGATCCTAATTATCTTCTCTCATTAAAGGTTTTTTTTTTTTAAACAATGAAACTTCTATTTTAGGAAGCAAAAAGTGAATAATCTATTTTCCAGATGTACCAGTAGAATTGAAGAGAGTGAATTAGAAAAACCATCAAAAGGGGAATGAAAAGTAACTCCAACATCTATGTTAGCAGAGCAATAACCATGCTCATAGGGGTGTACACTTTCTCCTTTTAAGACCCAAAATGTCACTGAAAAAAATTGCATTTCTCTTCCTATGCAGGCTTTAAAAAAATGAGGTTTAAACATTTTTTAGCCCACTTTTTGGAAAATATAAGTATCATCATCTAAAATGGAATTGGTGATCTGACCATAATGTTTACTTCACAACAATATAAGAAACAGCTATAGAACATTCATTCCAAAATTGTAAGGGAGTCAAACAAAATAAATAATTCCCCTACATTCTGTTCCCATCAACAAGAATCTAATATTACCAGTATGTTGTGAAATGCAAGATTGTTAAGTCTTTTTGAAGCATCCAGCTGACAGATAAGGATGAAAATTGTCATATGCCTGATGGCTAAACTAGAATTTCAGCTGTACAGTATTTCTAAATGTGACATTAAATAATTTCTCAGGGAAATATATTTTCTACCATCTGCTTTGCATAGTCACCTCCTAAATTCTCATTGCTTAAAAATTCACAGGGTATTTTACCCAGAAACAAATATACTATTAAAAATAATTTTCTCAACTATCAGACAAAAGAATAATGAATATAAATAAAACTAGAAGTAAAATCTAAACCATTCTGTAGCTAAGCTCTTACTATATCACTTCCCCAGCAATATTTCTAAAGGTAGAGATGTGCTTTTTTTTTTTAAGATTTATTTTTTTTTTAATGCATACAAGAGCTAGGGTAAAGGCCAGAGGTGTGGGGGGTGAGAGGATTCACCAGAGACAGAGTGGGGAACAGAATAGGCAGATTGACCGAAGTACTGCTGAGAGGAGCAGCGGGCAAGACAGGAGAGGTCTGCTGTACCATGTGGTTTGCTCCTTGGTTGGAGGGGCTCAAACTTGTGCTGCAGTGGCTGTGGACAGCTTCATAGTGCTGTGAATTAGCCCCTTGCACCACCAGTGAGGCCCAAGATGTATGTTTTAAGAAGATTCTTTCACCAAACTTGGACAACAACTTGGAAAGTAGCAACATAAAAGGGAAGTTCATGTCAACCTAATTTGAAAGTAATTTTGAAGTTATTACACACATCAAGATGCTTATATGAACAGCTGAGATCCTATTTTGCTAATGAGAATGAAACCTAAAACTATGGCAAGTAGGGTACAAGGAAAAAGGGAAATACCAGTTGAGACCCTATAATGTTGCAGACGAGACACTATACATACACATTACAAGTGTTAGCTCATTAATTTCACCCACATCACTACAGGCTGTTCTATCTCCATTTGATGAATTGAGAAAACAAATGCCAGTAATTTGCCAAAGTCATACAGCTGCATCTTCTTCCTGCTGCTCCTGATACATAAAGACAATTCTCAGAGGTCACTTCTTTGACAAGATTTCTCTTCTTACCTTCACTTTCTAGATCTCCCCAGACCGATAGCTTTAAACACTGTGGTATTCATTACCTATTGTTACTTAACAAATCACATTAGGGCCTCCCCTGGTGGCACTGCTCAACACTGTAAAGCTGTCAGCAGCCTCTGCAGCACGAGTTCGATCCCGGCCAGCTGTCAAGGGTCCCACGTGGCGAGGCAGACCTCTCCTGTTTCGCCTGCTGCTCCCCTCGGCAGTGTATTTTGTCAGTCTGCCTGTTCTGTTCCCCGCTCTGTCTCTGGAGAATCCTTTCACCCTCCCACGCATCTGGCCTGTACCCCGGTTCTTATACAAATAAATAATTAAATCTTTAAAAAAAAACCCACAAATCACACTAAATTTCATAGCCTAAAACAACAAATATTTATTAGCGCATGTGGTTTCCAGTGGTCCAAAGATCATCAGTGACTGAGATACAAGATCTTGGCTTAAGGTCTCTCAAGGAGCTGCAGTCTGGCTGTAAGCTGAGTTATGATAGATGTTATCTGCGGTTCTGGGTAAAGCTGGAGGTTCTGCTTCCCAGATGATTTTCTCATGAAATCAATAGATCTCAAATTTTTTTCTGGATGGTGGAAGGATACTTGTAGGGTAGGTAAAAGGTATCAGGCTTTTCTGCCCTCCCGCCATTAGGATGGATGACGGAACCCTGCGGTCCTGAGTGCATGCCAGATGGTGGGCACCTGGAATAGGGTGTGGGCATGCGTAGGTGGGTACACCTGAGCTAGGAGACTGGTTTATAAGGGTGGTGCAGCAGAGTGCGGTGTGGTGGTAGTGCGGTGTCGATGAGCATGTGGCTGCTAGAATCTTTCATAAACCTACCCAGAATGGGTTGGTTGCCCTACAATACTTCAGTTCCTCTGGACAAGGGCTGCTCCTCCATGCTGTTTGAGTGTCCTCACAACATGATTCCTAGATTTTCCTAGAGCAAGTATTCCAGAAAACTAGGCAGTACTAGTTACACTGTTATATAACAGCCTCAGAAGTGTCATCCCATCACTTTTGCCACTTTCTGATGTTCATAAAGACCAATCAACACAATGTGTAATAAAGATCTAAAAAAATGTGAATACCAGGAGACAGGGATAAGGTCCAAGTATAAATGAAGCTCCTTGAATCTAATTCCTTAATTACATCTCCTCAAGTGCAATTTCTTTCTAAATCTGAAGACCTGGGAAACCAGAGATAAATATCTACCCCATTATTCTGCAACCATCCCAGGCCAGGTAGGTTCATCATCAGTTCAGGCAGCTTGAAAGAGAACCTTAGAACCCTT
Source organism: Talpa europaea (assembly GCF_964194135.1). Taxonomy (NCBI): domain Eukaryota; kingdom Metazoa; phylum Chordata; class Mammalia; order Eulipotyphla; family Talpidae; genus Talpa; species Talpa europaea. Next base: position 33,920,379 of record NC_140077.1, on the reverse strand, counting down.
GGCATCATCCACACAGGTTAGGGGAAAGAAGCCAGCAGGGAGACAGCAACTTGGGTCCCCCTGTGATTCCCTACATGCTCATTCCTCTCTTAGCCATTCTCTGACTCTCTCCACTGGCCCCTACCTCATGCTCCTCCATAGTATTTATTTGCTCAGTCTCTCAGCTCAGGTGTGCCCACCTACACACACCTACACCATACTCCAGGTTCTTGCTACTAGGCATGCGTGTAAGACCACAGGTGCCACTCACAGATGCCAATGGAAGGAGGGCAGAAAAAACCTGATAACGTCCATTTACACTACAACCATGCTTTAGAAAAAATACATACCTACACAATTTTTTGAGATAAGCTTTTCTCTACCTCGGTTTTATCCTGAGTCAACTGAGGAATAATACCCTTAATTTTCTTAGAAGCACTAGGCTTTATTTTTTTTTTAAGATTTATTTTTATTTATTTATACAAGCACTGGGTACAGTCAGAAGCGCGGGAGGGTGAGAGAATTCACCAGAGCCAGAGCAGGGAGCAGAGCAGGCAGAAGGACCAAAGTACACTGCTGAGGGGAGCAGCGGGCGGCAGGAGAGGTCTGCGCGCCATGTGGGACCCTCCTCCAGTGGCCGGGGAGCAGCCCAGAATCAAACCAGCGCTGCAGAGGCTGCCAGCAGCTTAGCAATCCAGCGCTCAACCGCTGCACCACCAGGGAGGCCCAGCACTAGGCTTTATTAAGAGTATCTCTGAGTGGGCCTCCCTGGTGGTGCCTGGGGTTTAGCACCACACTGTGAAATAATCCACAGCCTCTGCAGCATGAATTCAATCCCCGGCCGGCCAGGGAGCAACCCACATTGGGAAGCAGTCCTCTCCTGTCTCGCTCACTGCTCCCCTCAGCAGTGTGTTTCAGTTGGTCTGCCTGTTCTGTTCCCCACTTCTTTCTCTGGTGGATCCTCTCACCCCCTGTAGGGTAAGGTAAAAAGTATCAGGCTTTTCTGCTCTCCCACCATTAGGATAGATGACGGAACCCTGTGGTCCCAAATGCATGCCTGATGGCGAGCACCTGGAGTAGGGTGTGGGCATAGGTATTTATGGGATTCACCTGGGCTAAGACTGGGCTTTTAAGGGTGGCATCACGGGGACGCCAGAAGAAACTGAGAGAAAAAGAATGAATGAGAAGAAGAACCAGAATAGAAGCAGAGAAAAAGAAGAAGCAGCAGAACCAAGCAGAGAAGCAGAGAGAATGTGAGAGAAAGCCAAAGAGCCCAGAAAGAGTGAAGACTTGCTGGGGGCTGGGAGACCTGCCAGCCTCCTGGACTCCCAGCACTCCTACCTGTCATGTACCTGATAAATCCCAATAAAAACCTGAAAAGCCACGGAGGGCTTGTAGGGTAAGGTAAAAGGTATCAGGCTTTTCTGCCCTCCCGCCATCAGGATAGATGAGGGAACCCTGTGATCCTGAATGCATGCCTGATGGCAGGCACCTGAAGTGGGTACACCTGCACTAAGACTGTGCTTTTAAGGGTGGCGTCACAGGGACGCCAGAAGCCGAGAAAGCAGCAGCAGAAGCCGAGATCACCAGAGAGCCCAGATAGAGTGAGGATTTGCTGGGGGCTGGGAGGCCTACCAGCTCCTGGCCCCCCAGCACCTGCCATATGTCTGGTGAACCCCAATAAAAGACCTGCAAAAAGCCACTGAGGACTCTGACTCCTTCTTTACCCGGTCTACATGGGATCAGAAAACCTGCACTGTGCTCATTCCTCCCCTTACAGGGCTCCAGGACACCTCCTTTACCCCATCTGCTGGATCAGAAAACCTGCTCAGTGGCCTGTCCTGCCCCTTCACCCCCCTAACCCCACATCCCTGGCCTGTACCCCAGCTCTTATATGCATAAATAAATAAATCTTAAAAAAAAAAAGAGTACCTCTGAGTTACAATTATTGCCCCTAGGGGACCTGTTATCTAACAAAATGGTACTCTGATGCACCACTTTTGATTTATCAGAGGTCTGGAAACAGTGGTCAGAAATTCTTTACAAATTTCAAGCCTGTTGAGTAAGGTGTGGCTAACAAATGCATGCTCATTGTTCCCTTTTCCCCCTAAAACATCCCTTCCTTTTACAAACTTTTATCAGCTTGTTTTTGCAGAGTCAGCAGAACCTGACAAACAGAAACTGGTGGAAGCAGGTTCTAACAAGTTACCAAGTGCCCCATGCTAGGGTGCATGCCAACTCTCCGGTAACGTGACTAGGGCATGCCCGAAAAACAGCCAGATTCCCTGGGAACACATGCTAAGCTAAGCACCTGCCTGAAAATGAACAAATGACCTATAAAGAGACATGAGCAATTGATGCACCAGTGCAATAGGAACCCAAGCCTTCCCTCTCCCTGACCCTGACCTCATCTCCCCACATCCCACTCATCCTCTAAAGCCCCAAGCCTCATCATGGGGAAGGATGTGGATGTGAGCTGCTTTTCCCACTTGGATTTTGCTTGACTACTGCATCAATATAAAAGCTTTTTCTCTTGCCATAAGAACAGGTTGTCTGTTTGCCGTGGGCAGTGAACCCACTTTAGAAGCGTTACAGTTTTAACAAAAGACTTTACTGTTATATCTCAGGCATTTTCTTTGGTTCAGTGTCCTGGGTTTGATCACTATTTAGGAGTCATTTCTTAGTTTTAGCATCATTTTTCCACTCCCAGAGAATCTGAAAATTTTCAACATTATTAAGCTCTAGCTCCTTCATGTTTAAAATCCTTTTATCTCTATCATTTCACATTTTACTATAAGTAGCAAGATAAAAACAACTAAAAAACAACTCTGACTGGAAATCTTCTTAACTATATTACCCAGTTAATCAAATATATTTTCTACTTTCCCTGTTATGTAGGGAATGGAGTTGTTAAACATTCAACCATTCCATAAAATGACCTCCTTTCCTCCACTTCCATCAATCACAGTCTCCTCAAGGGCCAGGATATTTCTACAAACTTCCAAAAATACCCTGACATCAGCTATCATTTTTTTACTTTCCACAACCTTCTTTACTGTCAATCTCATCCAGTCTTTATCATCGTATGCAAATGGAATCAAAGGAAAAAGAAATACTTTTTCTTCTTTTTGCTCCCATTAACAAGGACCTAAATTCTCTCCATGACATCATGCAACCAAAGAATGACTATTCCCAGACTTAGAGTTTTGGGGGAGACATTGATTTTGGTATTTTGGGGACCTATGAGCATCTGAATAAGAGCCCAGCAAGTTCTGATGGGGAGGGGATCAAAAATTTTTACTCAGACTTTTTCCTTTTTCTTTGTTAAAGTCCCTCTTGAGCTCTTTATCAACTACTACTTGGCATTTTGAATGGGAAGGTGTCACCATTCATCAAATTAAAATGCACATACAAATGCAGTTTAATGTGCAATGTACACTAAAAAGCCTCCCTCAGAAATTATATGACCCAGCTTTACAATGTAATTTTAGCATTAAGACATTTTATCACAATAGAATTACCAACTCTAATTTGTTTATTTCTTTTTTCCCTATCAATTAGTCTTCTCCAAGACCAGCAAGTACTTTTTTCTTTTATTAATGACACAATGGGAAAATAATTACTCAGATGGGCACAGTTTGGGCCTGTGAATTTTCAACAAATAGAGTAAATGGAGCAGAAAATGCTTCTTAAGTCCCCATACTAAACTCTGTATGGAGCAGAGACAAAGAACTTCCCAGGGGGTTCTTCATGTAACTGTAACCTGATAAGGACCCCTTGTAAGAGGTGAATGTCTACATTTTATGACTAAACTATCAAAGAGGTAAAAATAATCCTTACTACAAAGAACGCTGTCTTCTTTCAGCTCCTGTTACATATTTCCTTTTCCATATGATTCAAATCGCATATTATTATCTACAGAGGTACATTCACTTCTAAGGATACATACAAATGTATCTATAGACATACTCCAAGTCTTAACATCTTAGAACATCATTGATTACCTCCCTGTGTCCTTGGATCAGGACATGTGAGAGCATCTTAGATGAATGGTTTTGCCTCAGGGTCTCCACAGGGTGGAATCAAGCTGTGGATCAGGCCTAACTTCACCTGGACTAGAGGGCTTCCTTCAAAGTTCATGCAAGTGATTGCAGGCAGCCTCAGTTCCTCACTGGCTGTTAGTAAACACTTAAATTCTTTGCCATGCAGGTCTCTCCATCAGGCTACTTACAAACATGGCAGCTTGCCTCTCCCTGAGTAAGTGCGTGATATCAAAGATAAGCAAGACTTGAGCAATCGTCGCTTTATAAATTAATCTCACAAGTGACATCTCATCACTTGTGTCATATGTATCCTTAGAAATGACTCACTAAGCCCAGTCCATTCAAGTTGACTAAACCTCCATTTCTTGAATGGAGAAGAACCAATAATCTGTGTTAATATGCTTATAATCACCTCAACCAGATTATCACCCAATTCAGGTCATACCTGGCCCAGATATGGCATCAGTTCTAACAAGAGGACCTGCTTGCCAAGCCCTTCTCCAGTGACTGGCACTTACTGGAAGACATTAACCTTCTCCTGGCTATACCATCCTTACAAAATTTCCTGCATACTCCCTTTCTGAAGCAACAGAAAATTCAAAGATGGAAAATGGAATTCTAGAATTTAACTTGTAGCCGTTTAATGGTGGTTTTGGCAGTTATTGCTAGAGCCAAACTTTTTAGTTAGAATACTGCTCTGCCACTCACTTGCCATGCCACTTTGAATATGGATTCAAACCTTACCTTCTTTAAATTTCTCATTTGCAAAATGCATATAACACTTACCCAGTAGGTCATCTGAGATAATTAAATACGTTATATATAAAATGCTTAGAATATTGCAGGCAGATAGTAAATCTTCATTAAATCTATCATTATCTCTACTAACATTATTTTAAGTGGAGTCATATCTGCATGTTAGTCTCAATCATAGTTTATAAAATGGGCATTCATTCCACAAACATAAGAACTTGGTAATATCAGACTGTGTTTTAAGCATTGGAGACTGAATCATGAACAAAATGGAAATTCTGACTTTGGAGAGTTTATTTTTCTAAGTTTTGCCCACATCATTCACAGTCCTTTCTAAACTTTACTAAGATGAAATGAGTACCAAGACAATGGGGAAGTCTAGAGTGAAAATTAAAGGTATAGAGAGGGCCTGCTTGAGGGAGTATGTATTAATTATCAGAAGTGTATTCTATTATTCTGCTCTACATTTTCCAATAACAAAGTAGAACAAATCTTGACTTTTCTAGTAACTTGCTATGTCAATTTGGGCAAGTCTTTCCTTCTTTCTCCGGGTACTTCCTATTTACAAAATGAAGGTGATGGGGGCTGTGCTACATTTATTTTTGTTTGCTTGTGTTAAGAAGTCTCCAGAAGATTGGAATTCCTCAGAGATATATTAGGATTCTGCACACATTTTATTGGAAATTTACCTTATATATAAGCATTTTTTTTTAAAAAAATCCTTCAATAAAAACCACATACAAGCAAATGAACTGTATCAGACTTAAGTATATTAGTCTATATGGATTTAGATTTTCCCCAGTAATTTAGTTACTATTAAAAATTTTCTTACATCTGAATTTACAAAGTAAATACTAAGTTTTACTTTGATCTGTGTTACATATTATAATTCTGTGGAATAGTTCAATGAAAATTAGATTTTCATAAAATGACTTTGAAATTCATTTGTGTACATAATAATGACTACAATTTTGAGTCATTATTGTTTGCCAATCAATGGGTTTCTGGATCAATTCCAATGTGGGTATGTATGGAGGCTTATCCACAATCACAAGCAATTCTTGGACACCTGCAGAGTGTCAGAGAATTCAACTTAATTCTGGCACTATCTACTCAGAACAGCATCAGAGTCCACAAGTTAAGAATTCAGTCAAAGTTCAGCTGTTATCTGTGACTCACTGACAATATAAATCAGATCCCCAGAAACCCCTTTTCAGGTTCAATTAATTTACTAGAGCTGCTGTCAGAAATGAGAGAAATATTTTATTTACTAGATCACTGGCTTGTTTATTATAAAAGGATGTTATTCACGAATAGTCAGATGGAAGAAACATAAGGGCAAGGTGTGGGGAAAGATCATGGAAGCGCCAAGTGTACCCTGCTCTCTGAATATGCACATGTTCACCTATGCCAAAACACTGTGGGCCCAGTCTTCTTGGTTTCTTATGAAGGTGTCATTACATAAGCCATTATACTTGATTAAATCATTGACTGTTGGAGATGGAATCAACCTTTAGTCCCTCTCCTGGGGGTTAGAGGGTAAGACAGAGTCACAACCCTCTAATCACATTGTTGGTTCTCCTGGCAATCAACCCCCATCCTTACAGGCTTCCCAAGTGACTTCATTCACACAACAAAAGGCTCCTGCATAGCTCAACACTTCAATAACTGTGAATCAGGAACTATGGATGAAGAACAAATATATATTTGAGAAATGTAAACTGGTCATCTGAATGAGCAAATACACACTTCTTATAAATCACAATATTGCAGTGATAATCTGCCTGAAGTATTTCACTTAAATTTAAAAGCAATGCTATTGTATTATAATGCATATCTTCTAGAGAAACTTAGACTAGAAAGATTAAGGGGCCTCCCTCGTGGCTTAGGGGTTAAGTCTCAGTTCTGTCAAGCTATTGCCAGCACCTGTAGCATGAGTTCCATTCCAGGCCAGGGAGCTAACCCACACCTGTCTCGCCTGCTGCTCCCCTCAGTAGTGTATTTCAGTAGATCTGCCTATTCTGCTTCCCACTCTGTCTCTGGTGAATCCTCTCACCCCCCACACCTCTGGCCTATACCCCAGTTTTTGAATGCATAAACAAATAAATTTTTTTTTAATGAAAGATTAAGCAACTACCTAAGGTTATGACAAAGTTAGGATTTAAACTGAGGTCTCTAAATGTGTGCTTTTACTACCGCACTAGAATTATTTTTTAGAATGCCTGATTAAGGTAACCAGAGAGTCTACGTTTTCCATTCTATTGCATGGAAAACCCGCTATTAGTATTGAAGTCTGAGTGATGGATAAATAACTTCTGATGAACCATGTCAAATATATTGCTGTGATTCCAAACAACTATCTATTCACTGCTTCAGTTTCAAATAATTAGATGCACAACTACATTGTCTATATGTTTGTCATTGTCCTTTTTTGTTCTCCATCAACCTAATTCCCTGTTTATATCCTGTTTCTAATTTAGTGGTTGTACTTTCGAACCCCTTGCATGCAGTTTCATCCCACTGGTGATCATTTGCACTGGAACCAAAATAACATTTATCTTTTTTTTAAAAAGATTTATTTATTTATGCATACAAGAGCTGGGGTACAGGCCAGAGGTGTGGGGGGTGAGAGGATTCACCAGAGACAGAGTGGGGAACAGATCAAGCAGATTGACCAAAGTACACTACTGAGGGGAGCAGTGGGTGAGTCAGGAGAGGTCTACTACACTATGTGGGTTGCTCCCTGGCTAGCCAGGAATCAAACTCCATGCTGCAGTGGCTGTGGATTGCTTCATAGGTTACGTCTTAACACTTGTGCCACCAAGGAGGCCCCTATTTTTTTTAATTTATTTATTTGTGCATACAAGAACTGGGGTGTAAGCCAGAGGTGCAGGGGGTGAAAGGATTCACCAGAGAGAGAGAGTGGGGAGCAGAACAGGCAGATCTACTGAAATACACTGCTGAGGGGATCATTGGGTAAGGCAGGAGAGGTCTGCTGAGCCATGTGGTGGGACTAATGCAGAGAATAACATGCCATTCTCCAGGGTAATGTTTACAATAGTTCATTCTATTTCTACATTTCTAGGCTTCCTATTCAAGGTTTTTTATACCCTAGCCCCAGTCTACATTTCCAGAAAATGTTATCAATATATTCGTTGCACCTCAAATTCAAGTTATGCTTTAGAAGTTTTACACATAATTCTGAAATTATCATTTTGCATCCGATAGTGCATAGAAGAGTGTCTGTCTTGGCATAAGCATCAATAAAAGCTTTTGAAGAAAACTGTCTATGATTATGTCCAGTCATTGCTAACAATTGAATACCAATTCTTATTTTAACATTTAACACATTGAACCAGAATAGAAAATACATAATGCTATAGTAAATTTTAGTCAGTGACCTCAAATCTCTTTGCAACTTCATTTCATTGACATATAATAAGTAAACATTCTATAAATCAGGAGACCTAAAAGAATTTGGCAAGTATTTCTAAGTCCAAGGTTTAAACTGTGAATTAATGACTAGAAATCTGAAGGAAGTGGCTTCCTAAATTGTAAATGCCACATTTCTTGTTTTTTCCAGCTTCATCTGCCTATGGTTGAGCAGCACAATTAATAGCTACTATTTTTGTAAAGTACATGAAAAGTAATATTTTGTCTAGCTCTGTGGGTGGCATTAAGCTAGCAAAACACTCTACTTGGCATTATTCTGACACCAGTCAATGAAGCTATCAGGCAAATGAAACTGCTTTTATGAGAAGCAGCACAGTAATTGAAAATTGTCATCCTTTTTTTCCCCCCAGGAAAACCTGAAACTTTCATTTCAACATTTTTTTATATCACCAGGAAGAAATGAATATTTATAAAACAAGAAAAAAGGACATGATCAGGGTGTCATATTTCTCAGCGAATTATATGCAATGAATAAAGATAGTAAGACAATAATTCAAATTTAAATCCAAGTTGCTAAAGTAGCATTCATTGTATACACATATATTCAGTTCTAGAGGCCAAGTGTGTGTATGCTGTGATGTCAGAATCAACACACCCTGACATATGTGAGTGTGGGAGGGTGAGGATGTCACTACAGTGAACAGATAGTGTTCTCTTTACATTAGAATCCAGTCATTAACCTGTTAGGAATGATGACTGAATGATCCAGGTCTGAGGTCTAGACCAATGGGCTATAATCATCAGTTGGTTGAGGATAACCCTAGACTACAAAACAGGATCAACTTTATCCACAAAGTGTCGAACGCAGAGCTCTAGATCAAGGTGATAAACTTTGCATACAAGTTTAATTTGTATCCCCGGTCGGCCATGGAGCTAACCCACATGGTGCAGCAGACCTCTCCTCTCTCACCCACTGCTCCCCTTAACAGTGTATTACAGTCAATCCACCTATTCTTCTCCCCACTCTGTCTCTGGTGAATCCTCTCACCTCCACGCACCTCGGGCCTGTACCAGAGTTCTTGCATGTATAAATAAACAAATCTAAAAAAAACCCAAAACATTAAAAAAAGAGAGAGAGAGAAAGTATCACTGGAAGACCAAAAATTTAACCTGAAGTGATTTCCAAATCTTCTGCACTCTGCCAATTAGCCAGTTTCATGGTTCCACCTAATTGCATATGGTCTAAAGCAGGTAAAGGAACACAAGCAATCTTTGATAAACTCTGCTTTTTCTACCATGGTGTTGTCAACCCAGGAAAAATAATGAAACTGTAGTATAATCAGTAGAAAATCATGTGTTCTGGAGTAGGAATCGTAATTTGGGCACAGGAGCAAGGTGCAGGTCTCGGGTGTACACCGCCAGGAACTGGGCATCAGGGAATTTTAAAGAGAGCAGATTCTGGAGTGAGAATGACTGATCCAAATCCTGCCATCATCACAACTTATACCATCACCTCAATGCCTGCCTCACATACAAAAGAGGAATAAGATACCTATCTCATGATATTAGGTGAAAATGAGTCAATATAAATAAGTGGTTATGATAGGGTCCAGCATTTAATAAGTACTCAGTAGCATAAATATGACACTTTTTGTATATGTGGCATTTTAGACTTTCTGTATTGTCCTGTCAGGTTGTTCTTTTCATAATGATTTATGAGTATTATATTCTTATATAGATGAACAAAATAGAAATTTTAAATAAATCCCTTATTTATCAGTTGACTGGGGTAGAGGAATGCCAGATAAGTGTTGATTTCAATAAAAGATCAAGGAGTCTCTTGAGAAATTTTACATAACAGTACAGAAAGCCAGGCATGATGAATCTGATACCATAACTAAGACTGACACAAGAATTCTGAATATAGCACAATAATTGTCATCAGCTTTGCCTCTCATTAATCTCCCCCATATTCATGTACTGACTTTGCATAGGGGGAATTTTTACTTGAATATTAAAACACTAACTTTCTCAACATTCAATGTTGGATGTTGTACAATGTTAATGCCTATTTCCTAATATAACACACACAAAGTAGGGCATCAGTTCACAAAACAACATACCCCAGCCTTGATCCCCTCAGAGCTCCCTATGTCCAGAGAAGGCATTGCCTGCACACACACACATACACACACTCACACACTGAGTAAAAAATAAAGTACCATATAAAAACAAAGTATTTTGAACTTTATGGAATGCATTCTTAAATTTTAGTTACTCTTAAGACTTCGTTTAAGAGTCTCAGTCCATTAAGAAAATTTCCAATCAGGGCCTTCCCAGTGGTGCATGGCTAAAGTCTCAGCACTATTAAGCTATAGCCAGCCACGGCTGCATGAGTGGCTGCATGAGTTCCATGCCTGGCCAGGGAGCTGACCCACATGGTGCAGCAGACCTCTCCTATCTCACCTGCTGCTCCCCTCAGCAGTGTATTTCAGTAGATCTGTCTGTTCTGTTCCCTACTCTGTCTCTGGTGAATCCTCTCACCCCGTGCCCCTCTGGCCTGTTCCCCAGATCTTGTATGCATAAATAAATAAAAATACATCTTTAAAAAAAAAAGAAAGAAAATTCCCAATCACTTATATAGGAGTACCAACAAATAAAGCCCGACTTGGACTTTCACTGTGAATTTAGGGGACATTATCTATATTCCATATCTATATTCCACCTGTCTAGATCCCCTCAGTTAAATACCAGTAACAATATTCTCTGCTTCTCTTATTCTGACTGATTATCTTTGAAATTATGTTTCACCTTTGTTGGCAGCAAAGCCAACATTCCAGTATCACCAGGTTGTTCATTTCACTTTGCTAATGGACTGTCACTGCTGGGAAGACTTTGCAACTTTGAATACGAATGAAACATCTGGTTTAGTTTTAATAACATTTCCTGCCGCCATACTAATCTGATTATTTTTGTACTTAAAAAAGTTTCAGATTGTCATTCTAATGAAAGTTGATTTCCACATTCAATATCCTAAAAGCCATAGCTTTTCCTATTTTTTCCCTCCTATTTTTAAAGTTGGAAAGAAGCATGAACATATGTTGTGAGCATATCCTATATTATTTTCATTTTGTCATAGCTTTAACTAATCTGTAACTTGCCATATTCTTCATTTATCAGGTATGAGGACTCTGCAATAAGTAAAATATCTCTTTTTCTGTCCATCCAATGTTACATTTTAGACAATTCTGTGACATGTTATGACATTTGATTTATTTCTCATCAAGAAACTTATAATCATAGCGGAAAACATTTTGATCACTCATGAATGCTAAAAGTTTTCAATAGACAGAAATAAAAACACACACCTTGTGATATATACTGGAAAAGGGATGACTGTCAAGCTGGTATCTACATATGCAGTTCATTGGGCACATAATTCCATAGACAGATAATGAGGCCAGAATCCATTAAATATTCTTCACAACAGCAATATGTTTAAGGTGGTGAGGTTACAGTTAAAATAACATTTTTCAAAAACCTTTTTTGTGTGAAAATAACATTTTCAAAGAACTATAGGCAAGATTATGTGAACTCAAATATGTGTTAACTGAAAATTAAGTCTCAGTGATAGTTAGACAGAGTTTATTATTAGATAACCGAAGTTGAGGATTCAAACCTGGGAAGCAGTTGATAGATTTAACTCTGTCAGAGTTGTTCTAACATACACAAGTTTGAATTTAGTTTTCTTTGGTAGGAATAGCGAGTCATTTGTTACTGGATACAGGGTCGAAAAACTGTCACCATATAGATCCAGCCACCGGCTGCCACAAATGCAAACAAAAGGGCCATTGCAATAACAAAAAACAAGAAAAAGTAAACAACTTATTCTAAATGACAAGGTAGAGAGAGTGGGAGAACTAGCAAGGCAGAGGGAGAAAGTCCAGTTACCTGTTGAGGGTGCCAGGTAGATATGCAGATACAGGAGCCTGCAGAGTGCTTCAGAGGCCTGCAGCTGCTGAGGTGGCCTCCTGCCCTGTGTGGGACTGCCATACACAGCAGCTCTGATGAGAAAGAAAACAGTTCTTGGGCCTCCCTGTGGTGCGCCATGAGTTAAGCGTTGATACCGGAATTGTCAGGCCTAGTCTCCCAGCCAGGAACGGATCCCAGGCTGCAGGGCAGCGCTGAGCCCCAGCCGCTAGACCCCCACGGGTTGGTGTCTCACGAAGCTGCAGCAGGAACTTCGCAGACGCCTAGGCAAGCAAGCGAGAAGAGGCAGGTTTGTTTAGAAGAAAAAGTTTGAGGAGAAAAAGAGCAGAAATAAAGTGGGACTCCCAGGCCAGGGAACCAGGCCTGGGAGGGGCAAGGAAGCCAAAGTAGAGTCGTGTCTTAGGGAATATATACCTTTTTTCCCTCATTATTCTAAAACTTCACCAGTCTCTTTGTGATTGGTTAGTTCTCGGCTGTCTTACTTAATTTGCTACTGAGTGGGGGATCTTCACATTCCTTATCTAACAGCTTTTTCTTTCCCCATTTGTTGCATTTTTAAATTTATGGCCCAGTCTTCTGGATGGGCATCCCTGCATTGAAGTTAAACAGCTGCCCTTCTAATGTGACCATAAATTAAACCACTCTCCATTTCTCCAATCTCCGCCTCCCTTTACCACCTGAAAGAAACCAGGACCAGCGTTAACAATGTTGTCCTTGGTCCTGGCATGTTTGTTTTTCCTAATGGAATGGGTTACTTTCCCTTGCTTGTCCTGATCTCTGAAGCCTCCCTAAATTTTTCAGAGGTCCCCTCCTGCACTATCCCTAAAACTGCCTAATAACCCTAACTTGCCCTGTCTCAGCGTCAGCACTATGGAACAATCCGCAGCTACCACAGCAAGAGTTCGATCCCCAGCCAGGGTGGTGACCATGGTGCAGCAGACTTCTCCTGTCTTGCCTACTGCTCTCCTCAACAGTGTATTTGAGTAGATCTGCCTGTTCTGCTCCCCCACTCTGCCTCTGGTGAATCCTCTCACCCCCGCTCCTCTGGCCTACACCCTCAGCTCTTCTAAGCATAAATAAATAAATCTTAAAAAAAAAAAAAAAAAAAAGATGGGCCTCCCCTGTGGCGCAGCAGTTGAGGGCTGGCCTGCGAAGCTGCCTGCGCCTCTGCAGTGCCGGTTCGAAGGCCACCAGCAAGGGTCCCACATGGTGCGCAGACCTCTCCTGCCGCCCGCTGCTCCCCTCAGCAGTGTACTTCGGTCCTTCTGCCTGCTCTGCTCCCCGCTCTGGCTCTGGTGAATTCTCTCACCGTCCCGCGCTTCTGACTGTACCCAGTGATTGTATAAATAAATAAATCTTAGGGAAAAAAAAAAAGAGAAAAGAATCTCACATATTTCTGTCAAAAAAAAAAAAAAGAAAGAAAGAAAACAGTTATTGTGCATCACTCCTTTTTAAAAACTCCTAAAATGGCTGCTCAGCTCTGCCCTCCTCCCAGCAGCCCCCCTGGCTCAGGACATCGGGGGCAAAGTTCAGACCACTGCACTGAGCAGAGGTCTCCCCTCCTGCTCAGGTAGTGCAGGCACTTGAGGAGGTGAAGTTTGGCCTTCCATTGTACCCCTGCTCTAAGGGCCTAAGGGGTGCAAGCTTAGCTGCAACAATGGACATTAAGAATACAATTATTCCTGATAGGAGGGGTTTCTAGTTGTAGGGTAAGTAAAAAGTATCAGGCTTTTCCACCCTCCTGCCATTAGATTAAATGCATGCCTGATGGCGGACACCTGGAGCAGGGTGTGGGCATGCATAGGTGGATACACCTGGGCTAAGACTGGGCATATAAGGGCAGCATCACAGGGACTCCAGCAGAGCGAAAGAGAACGGGAAGGAAGAACAAGCGAAACAACAGAGCAAAAGGAGCAGAGAAGCAAAGCCATAAGAGAAGGCTGGAGAGCCCAGGAAGAGTGAAGACTTGCTGGGGCCTGGGAGGCCTGCCAGCCTCCCTGCACCACCCCACCCCCGACACCCCCCTCCTCAGCCCGGCACCCCTGCCTGCTGTGTACCTGGTAAACTCAATAAAAGCCTGAAAAAGCCACTGAGGGTTCCAGGACTCCTCCTTACCCCGTCTGCTCTGGTCATACAGCTCCCGCCCCTGTGCCTATCCTGCCGCTACACTAGTTCTAAGTTGTTTTCCTTACTGAAATCTACACTGATGCTTGAGAGAAGCAGTGCAGGATTTAATTTTTTCCTTGCTAATGAATGCACTGAATAGATACAAGGCTGAGTACCCATTAAGTGTTTTGTTGTTTTGTTTTTTAATTTCAAAGACTGACTTTGCCTTCAGGCAGCAAATTCCTGCTTACAGAATGGAGCCTAGGACAATGGCTTTATTCTCTTACCTGCTAGACCAGGGGTGGAGTCCCCAGAAAACTTTACAATAATATGTTTACAGATGTTTAAGCACAAAACTTCTTTTCCTCTAGGAGTTGTATTTAATTGGAAAAAATTAAAATATTTATTAAAAAAATTTGGGCCTCCCTCATGGTGCAAGGGGTTAAGCACAGCACTGTGAAGCTATCTGCTTCCCTTGCAGCATGAGTTCAATCCCCAGCCAGGGAAGTACCCACATGGCGCAGCAGACCACTCCTGTTTCTCCTGCTGCTCCCCTCTGCAGTGTATTTCAATCTGCCTATTCTATTCCCCAATCTGTCTCTAGTGAATCCTCTTATCCCCTGTACCTTTGGCCTGTACCTGAGTTCTTGTATGCATAAATAAATCTTCAAAAGAAAAAAATTTAAAGTGAAGTCGAGTTATTGTTAAATGGAATAAAATTTTCAATGATAGTTAAGAAAAGAGTTTATTAGATAATCAAAATAAGGCCTAGAATGTAGGGTGACAGATTCATTTTTTTAAAGATTTATTTATTTATTTATACAAGCACTGGGTACAGTCAGAACATGGGAGGGTGAGAGAATTCACCAGAGCCAGAGGGGAGAGCAGAGCAGGTAGACTGACGAAGTACACTGCTGAGGGGAGCAGTGGGCGGCAGGAGAGGTCTGCGTGCCATGTCGGACCCTCACCTGGTGGCCTGGGATCGAACTGGCGCTGCAGAGGCTGCAGCCTCGCAACCCAGCGCTCAACCGCTGCACCACCGGGGAAGCCTGTAGTATGACAGATTTTATTCTGCCAGAATTATTTCACCAAATACAAATCTAAATGTAGTTTACAGAGCCAGAAATAGGTATCTGATGAAGGTACCTACTTTTGATAAGAGGGTTTTCAATTTCCAAATTGTCCTGATCTGAAGACACACTAATGCTAGAAGAAAGCAAGGTAGGATCCAATCTAATCCCTGCTGAAGGGATGAAAAGTTGCTAACACTTTTTCTATTTGTAAAGACTGAAAAATAGATTTTTGCATAAAAGATGGAGTCTGTGAAGATGGCATGTACCTGCCAGACCAGGGCAGTGTCATCAGAAAATCTTACATCAGGTTCACATGACAAAACAACAATGAAAGTTTATGGCAGCCTCCCTGGTGGCGCAGCGTTTGAGCGCTGGGTTGTGAAGCTGTCCGCAGCCTCTGCAGCACCAGTTCGATCCCCAGCCGCGGGGCAAGGGTCCCACATGGCACGCGGACCTCTCCTGTAGCCCACTGCTCCCCTCAGCAGTGTACCTTGTTAGTCTGCCTGCTCTGCTCTCCCCTCTGGCTCTGGTGAATTCTCTCACCCTCCCGCACTTCTGACTGTACCCAGTGCTTGTATAAATAAATAAATAAATCTTTAAAAAAAAAAAAAAGAAAGAAAGAAAGTTTATGGCAAGGTAGACTTTCTCAAAAGGCATTTCTGTAATTTTCTACCCATGAGCTTAATATAGTAACTCCAAATCTCTGAAGGAAAGTAGCCAAACATGGAATATGACTTGGTAGAAATAGAAAATCAGGGATTCAATTAACTTTTATTATCTATCTATAGATGATGATGATGATGATGATGTGTGGGTGTGTGTGTACATACACATACATTAAGAAACTCTTGGTAATCTTAATTTCTCTCCTTTGTCAAAGAAATGCACATGATTCAAAACCTTTTTAAAAGTCTATTTTTGATTTTCAAACCTGTCTTGAATTCTGGGGATATTTATTAGAATGTATTTGTCTTAATTTCTTCAAATATGTTACATATAAACTTTAAAAACTGTGTCAGAAATTGCAAAAAAACTTCTTTGAAATGAAAATGTTTAGTGTACTTAATATTTTATACTCCTATGCAAATTGGCTACATTTCATTTTTTTCAGTGGTTTAGATGAACAGAAAAATTGAGAAGATAGTACAGAGAGACCTTTAGATACCCTTACCTGATTTCTTTTATCGTTAGCATTTGACATTAAATATAATTAATCAAACACAAATTAATGTCTTATAATAACATTAAATGTATGATTTACTTGATACAAGTAATAAACTGATACATTATTAATTTAAACCCCTACTTTATTCAGATTTTCTTAGTATTTATCTACTGTCCTTTTTCATTTCCCCATGCAACTATCATATTACTTTTTTTTTTAAAGATTTATTTATTTAATTATTTATACAAGCACCAGATATAGTCAGAAGTGCAGGAGGGTGAGAAAATTCACCAGAGTGGGGAACAGAACAGGCAGACTGAGGAAACACACTGCTGAGGGGAGCAGCGGGCTAGGCAGAAGAGGTCTGTCACTCCATGTGGGACCCTCGCAGGAGGTCAGGAATACAACTGGCACTGCAGAGGCTGTGGGTGGGCAGCCTTGCAACCCAGCGCTCAACTGCAGAGCCACCAGGGGAGGCCCTATCACATTACTTTCTTAGGCTCCTCTGGATTGTGACAGTTTCTCTGCTTTTCCATGTTTTTGGTGACACCTTGAAAATTTTGAGAAATACTGATGCGGTATTTTATAGAATCTCCCTCTACTGGGAATTTTCTGAAGCTTTTCTCATGACTAGTTGGTTATAGTTTATTGTGAATAAGGGCACAGAGGTAAAGTGCCACTTTCTTCACATCATATCAGGAGAATATACTATCAATATGACATATTGATATTGATGTTAACCTTGAACAACTTACTTGAAATAATGTTTGTAAGATTTCTCCATGGTAAAGTAACTCCTCCCCACCAGCACTTTACAACACTGTACCCTGGAAAAATGTCACTACACACAGCCACATGAAGGAATGGGGAGATACTCTGTATGCAGACAGTGCAGTACCTATGTGAATTATTTGGAATTTTATGTGCATCAAAGCTAATTCCAAATTTGTTTTTCCTACAAATATTTCTTCATTTCATTGTACCATAATACTGTTTTATATCATCAACA
This sequence comes from Talpa europaea, assembly GCF_964194135.1. NCBI lineage: Eukaryota > Metazoa > Chordata > Mammalia > Eulipotyphla > Talpidae > Talpa > Talpa europaea. Next base: position 33,902,868 of record NC_140077.1, on the reverse strand, counting down.
CAGAAACCAATTGTCTATCTTCGATTCAGAAATACAGCCCTTCATTTTCAATACTATAAACAGTAATGTCAGACATTTCATAATTAACAGAATGAAATTCCAAACTGTCATTCCAAACTGTCATACTGAAAGAAAAATCAAACCACCAGAATCAACTTAACTAATTTTCTATTTGAGGCAATTATTGACAATGCTGTAAAACCGACACCTTTATTGCCAAGTTCCCATTTTGCTAAGAGAAACTATTCCTAGGAACAACCCCTGTTTGTTGGCATCTTACTAATAACGCCCCCTCAGGAGATCACCTTTATACTCTTTAATCAAAGCAGCACTGGTGATAATCTGTTTAAGTAGTGGTCTGTTAACCCTTGGGTGCTTGTTGAGAGAGGGAGGGAATACCCAGTCTATTAATCTGCCCAGTTCTTCCCTAGTAATGAAAGAGGGCATCCCTGTATTAAGTTGATTATAGAAGGAATTCATGAAGAATTTTACCATTAAATGTTGGTGACTGTTGGTATGAATTCTGGAGAGATCTGCTGTGCCATGTGGATTAGCCCCCTGGCTGGCTGGGGATCGAACTCGCGCTGCAGAGGTAGCTTTACAGTGCTGTGCTTAACCCCTTGTGCCACCAGGGGCACATTTTTATCATTTTAAACAACTACTTGTATTTCTGGCCAACTAAGCATTTTCCCCCCACATATGATATACTGAATGAATTTCACCAACATTTTATCAGATACATGAAGATCATACAGTAGTATCTTCGATCATGGAATAGACAGCTTGTAAAAAAAAAAAATGGCGGCAATTATGACCCCCTCCTTCTATAGACCTCTCATTGAAAGTAACTATATAACACACAAAAAGAGTCCTGGACCAACATAGAGTAAATCAATTCCTAAACATTCAAGAAAGCCCCACCAAATTCAGCAGTGCTGCCTACTTTACTGACCATTGACTCCTGAATCATAATACATGTGTATTATAAACAACAAAATTTTAGGGGTTTCTTTTACAGATTAAATTTTGTAAATATTAAAGTAGAATTGAGCATATGTTGCTGTAGATGGATATGCGGATAGATACATATTGGACAGAAAATTATCTAAAAATATATACAGCAAATTGATTTCAGCTGTTACCCCAGAATAACATATGGATGTTTTAAATTTGTGTGTAGTCAAGTTTCAGTATATTCAGGTATGACTTATTTTTTAATGCAATGATGTCAGTGTTATAGAAATAGATTTAACTTCTTTAATCCTTGATTCCCTTAATAATTGTCATGAATTATATTATTAATAGAGTAACCAATGTCAAACTCTATGTACACTCTCTGAAAAATTAAATTTGTCATTATTCTTTTAATATAATGCTGGATAATATTTGATGTTTTATTATTTAAGATTTAGGTTCCTGACTGTAAAGAACATCGGTCATATGTTATCACTGTTTTCAATGTCAGTGTTCTTTAGAAAGAAAATAGGAAACGTTGCATTTTTAATCTGTTTTATATCTTTGTACTTTTTTCTCTTTAGGGCAATTGTATTTCTCTTTTTGTTGCTATTTGTTTCTAAATGATTGCTGTGGATTTATCTTATTCAATTCTGCAAATGACAAGTACTTATATTTAATTGTAATCTTTACTATATTTTTCAATTATAATCTTCTGCATTTAAAATTACTTTTCCTTCCTTCTATTTCACTTAGTCTATTCCTATGGCTCTCAAATATATAAATATGGGTGACAATTTTAAGTTTAGAGAGAAGGTGAGGGGAGAAGGCCTAAAATTTGGGGCAGAAAAGTACCTTAAAATCTCTTGAACATTTAAAAATAGATAATCCAGGGAGGAGTGATCAAAAAATCTTGTAATCTTAGCAGATGGTGCTGTACAGAAGTAATAATATGGCATGGTTATTTACATCAAGAACATAACACATTAATAAAATGATCAAAGTATGCTCACTAAACAAATATATGTCAAGGACCTGATATGTTTTAGTCCCTATAGCACCAATGAAATAGTGCCATGATAAATAAGAAGTAGCCTCATTCATCATGAAATTATTGTTTTCATAAGGAAATTAAAACTTGTATTATCACAAATTTTTGTATGAATTTGTACTACACTTATATACGAATGAAACAAACTGGAATGTCTATAAACCACATTCTAATAGGAGTTTGTATTGGCATGAACTGAAGTCCCTGCAGTCTGTCTCTGTTTAAATAGCAAAATATTTACTTCTGTCACTGATGTTTGGAAATACTATATGAAACTTTGACCTTAAAAGTTCCTGTTGTGTATATAGCTTCTCTTTGGGATACCTTCAGCAAAGGAGGGGGTTTCTATGCCTTTAAGAGGGTAGATACAGAGGCAGGATGTAAAACTTCAAATCAGAAGGTCTATGTCTGCAGGATCAGAATCAAAGAGAGATTGGGTGTTGGTATAATTGCTTGACCAAGAGATATACCCAGAGACTCCAAACTGTTAAAGGGAGAAACCCATTTTGCAAGTTCTGAAATGGTTTATCCATCCATGCACACCAAGGCAAATAAACCATACTCTTAGTGTGAAAGATCTTTAATTGATGTGCAGAGAGAGAGGAGAAGAAAAGAATTTCAAATAACAGACTCCTGATCAAACCCCATATCCTCAAGGGCAAATGCCCAGCCAAATAGGCTCAGCCCAAAGTGGGGTGGCTGAGGCCCAAAAGCAACAGAACAAGTCCAAGCCACATACTGGCAGGAATCACATGAAAGGGCTTAGGCAGGACCCAGAGATCTGGGACAGAAGGAAAGACCCAAAATATAAAATGTACTATATAATCCACCATGAGGTCAAACAACAGCTGCCATTGTCTCTGCCAAAATGCTAACACTGCCAGGAACAAGGACCAGGAACAGCCTCCCCATGTATTTGTCACCTACAAGTTTGCTCTGTAAGTGTCTCTACTCCAAGCGTCCCTCTTTTTCATTTGTCCCACCTCCAATATTTATTTGCTTTGGTCCTTCCTCATTCCCAGCTGCCTCCCATTCAGAATTGTAATCTGAATGACCTGCTGGGAATTGTAATCCAAGATAGCTGCTTGTAAGTGAGGTAGGGTGTGGGGAGGGGGCGGAGGGGGGGAGGCACACATTCCTAAGACAACTGCATTACCACACTTCCCTTTTGTGGAGATGCATTTATAACATTGTGATCAGGTATAGAAAGTGATTCATAATTATGGCCCTGATTTCCATTCCTGATTTTCTTTTTTTAAAAAGATTTATTTTTATTTATTTATGCATATAAGACTTGGGGTGTAGGCCAGAGGGTGGCAGTGAGAGGATTCACCAGAGACAGAATGGGGAGCAAAAGAGGCAGATCTACTGAAATGTAGTGCTGAGCGGAGCAGCAGGCAAGACAGGAGAGGTCTTCTGTGCCATGTGGGTTAACTCCCTGGCTGGAGATCAAACTCATGCTGCAGTGGCTGGTGATAGCTTGACAGCACTGAGACTTTAACCCCTGTGCCACAAGGAAGGCCCTCCACTCCTGATTTTCAAGCTGGGTTTCATCATATCATCATATGATATTGTCATATCATTCCTGGTAGTTTCTAAACACAACAAGCTTGACTCCAGGGTTCCACCTGAAAATATGGTGGTCATGGTGGTCTCTTCTTTCTGCTTCATCTTGCAAGATTATCAGGGTAGGCTTGCAAGAATGAAACAATGTGACAAAAATACCCCTACCTATTCTACCTCTTTTAAATGAGAAAGAAATATATTTTTCCTAAGTTGGCCATTGTGTTTCAGACTGCAGATGCAGAAGAGTGTTTGTTATCCTTAATGTGATTGTTATAGGACAGGGAGAGGGGCAGCCCAAACCCCGCAAACCTGCCTATTCTAAATGGGTTCTGCCATCCGCCGCATCAACACAAAACACATGAGACTTTAATGGGAAGGAATTTTAATAAAACTAGGAAACAATACAGGTAAGGCAAAGAGTCTAGTTTCTAAGTGAAGCACCCAAAGTTACCCGTCCCCTCGTGGGTAAAAGTCCATCCATATGGGATTGGCCCAGAAAAGGCCCCAAAGCCTGCCACAAGTCTAAAGCATCTTCCTGTAGGGACCCACAGAAAAGGGTCAGAAACAACCAGACAAGCCCAGAAGGAAAAGAGCAAAATCAACATCAAGATAAAAGCTGCCATTGTCACCTCCCCATGGGTCTCACCCACATCTGTGTCACCCAGTCCACAACCCAAAGACAAGCGCAGTTTCTTCATGTGTCTCTAGGCTCCATGCGCCTCCTCCAGGTCTCCTGGCTCCATCCTGCTTCCTTCCTTCCTCAGTCTCTTCTGCAGCTTTTCCTCTTTCTGCTCAGCTCCACCCTTCCTTGGGTGGGGCAGGGAACCTGGAACTTCCCCCTTTCCTGGGGACCAACCTGTTACATGATCTCTCATTGTCTAAGCAGAAAAATAACTATGGAATACAGAACTGAGGTGCCAAACTCAAGATTAAATGGAGAGCTTCCAGAACCAATGGCTACTCAATACTAGGGTTTATTGCAGTTTTGGGCTAAAATTCAAGTTACACCATGATTCAACAGAATAACAAATCAACTTACAGGTATAAAAAATACTTTCTTTGTCCTCAACCCTATAATTATTGCCCAAAGCCTTATTATTGGGAAGACTAATTGAGAACCTTATCTTCCGTCTCTTGCCAGTTTACCTAGAATTAAACTGATTTTTTTCTCAAAAGATGGTGGAATGGTTATTGGTTCTATGCCTCAGGTAGTGTATCCACATTCAGCAATACATTCAGGTATCGCATGCTCAAGAGTTTACTCCTCTGCATATCCTTGAACCTACTTCTTACCAGCAGAAGCTGCAGTGCCAGCATCTCAGTGTGAATTGCATATCTCCACAGATTATCAGTAGAGTTTAAAACTGGTAAATACAAAAGTCACAAGGGTCCACCATCATCTAAGCTGTAAACAGTAGAAGAACTGTTAAGTAAGTTCAAAAAAGGGCTCATTGGAAAAAAAGAGCTAGTATTTATTGTTCCAAGTTCTGGGAGAGTATTTCATTTACATTTTCTCATAATAAACTCTGTTAACAACCTACATTTACAGATGAATAAACTGCACCTCACAGAGGATGAGTGACGTCAGTTATTTGCTGACAGAACACTGATTTAAACTAAAGTCTATTTACCTTTTAATCTTTCTGATACCTTATCTTACACTGCCAGGATTCAGGGAGAATTTACTTAGTCATGAGATTGCTTCCAAAATGAGCTGGACTGATTTAGCCAGGCTTCAGGGACCTGGAGACTTACATGGTGAGAAGATTCTTTGTGAACCATTACAAATTTTCCAAATGGCTCCCTAAGCTCTAAAGAGGTCATTTCTCAAGTACTTCTTGAACAAAAAATGTTTGGTGCTCATTGACATATTTTTAAAGATTTGAACCTAATATATAAAGCTGTGTATCATCAGCTTCTAGAGGAAAGGAAAAATGAATTACTGGTGTATTTAATAGTATATGAAACTCAAAGTACTTTGTACTCCATCTTCTTCTAAGCAGAATTCCTCAGGGTGATCTTTATACGTACGTTTGTATGCTTTCTGTCATGTGAACCTGCTAACCTAGCTGGGAAAGACTGCATAAGAAATCTACTCAGGTCAAAGAGGAGTAGAAAGGTCAGTTGTAAGGGACAGTAATAAGCAGCAATCTGCATAAGAATGCTCAGTTGGGTGTGTGCTCTTGTTACATGGCAGGGAGAGAGGCACTCCAGGCCCTGCAAACCTGCTGCTCTAAACGGATTCTGGCATCCGCTGCATCAACACAAAATATATGAGACTTTAATGGGAAGGAACTTTAATACAATTAGGAAACAATGCAGAAAAGACAAAGAATATAGTTTCTAAATCAAACACCCAAAGTCACCTGTCCCCTCATGGGTAAAAGTCTATCCAAATGGGATTGGCCCAGAGCAAGGCCCCAAAGCCTGCCCCAAGTCGAAAGCATCTTCTAGTGGGGACCCATGAAAAGGATCAGAAACAAGCAGACAAGTCTGGAGGGAAAAGAGCAAAATCAACATCAAGACAAAAACCGCCATTGTCACCTCCCCACAGGTCTCTCACCCACATCTGTGTCACCCAGTCCATGGCCAAAAGGCAAGTGTAGTTTCTTCACGTGTCTCTTGGCTCCCTGTGCCTCCTCCAGGTCTCCTTCTGGCTCCATCCTCCTTCCTTCCTTAGTCTCCTCTGCAGCTTCTTCTCTCCCTGCTCAGCTCCACCCTCCCTTGGGTGGGGCAGGAAACCTGGAACCTCCCTCTTTCCTGGGGACCACCCTATTACACTCGGACAATGAATAGTTCAAAACATGCCTTATCAGATTCTTTGGAGAGAGAGAGAGAGAGAGAGAGAGAGAGAGAGAGAGAGAGAGAGAGAGCGCCAATGGGAAGGGAGAGAATTGGAGAAAAGGGAGAAATAAAGAAAAAGAGCAGAAAAAGAGATACAAGTAGAGTAAATGATTGAGAAATATTGAAACATCTAATAGTATGCCAAAATGTATGGCTAGATCAACAAAACTGCTGTTAAAGTCCTAGGATTTCTGTTTGCTGAGTCTTCCTATGTGCTTGGCACAGTGCTATGCTTAGGCCCACATTATCAAATCCTATGACAGTTATCAGTTTGCTGGTGTTCTTGGAGTTGCTCTGGTACCTGAAAGATGAATACCCTAGCCACTGATAGAAGGCCAGACCTTGACATTATTTTTAAAAAACATTTATTTTTATTTATTTATGATTACAAGAACTGGGGTATAGGCAAGAGATGCAGGGGGTGAGAGTATTCACCAGAGACAGAGTGGGGAGCAGAACAGGCAGATCTAATGAAATACACTGCTGAGGGGAGCAGTGAGCGAGACAGGAGAGGTCTGCTGCACCATGTGGATCAGCTCCCTGGCCAAGGATCGAGCTCATGCTGCAGTGGCTGGCAATAGCTTGATAGCACTGGGACTTTAACCCACAGGCCACCAGGGAGGCCCCAGACTTTGACATTATTGAGACAGATACCTGTACTTGAAGACTTTCTAGAGCATCCTTATAAGTTCCCATCATCTGAAACAGAGAAGCAAATTTCCATATGTAGAACCTAAAATCTTCTAACATACTGGAAATTGACAAACTACAAGAAAAGTAAGTCAAAGCAGATGATGCTGAATTGGCTGTTATCATTGTTCCCTACATGAGTAATGAATCAGTTAAATCCTTCACTGTCTCAAGAAATCGCCATCTGTTCTTCAGTTGTTAATTGATGTAAGAGATGTTTCAAGAAATCTCCAACGAGAAACAGTTCTTGTGTTCACAAAAACTGGCTGGCAGATTAGTGGGTCAGCCAAGCAGATGGTGCCAGGGCAATTCGGCTTCCTGGGCAGCTGCTGTGCTACCTGGGCAAGGTGGCCATTCCCCCCACCACATGAATCTCATATTTGCCAGCACCACTCAATTTCCCATTCCTTTACATCAAATAGAGAGTTTATTCTAGAGACAGGATTTGGGAGCTGGAAAATGCATGTAGCAGAAGGCACAGTATGTCCTTCGACTTCAGGAGTACACAGAGGACACAGGCAAGGGTGGAAAAGATGATTGGTGAAAGGAAACAAAACTTTATCTAGCAGCCTTGAATTTCAGATGGTAAGTGTAGAGCTACCTGCACAAAAGTATCATTGAGCCTTTTCTCCTTATGACCAGCTAGGCTTCTTCCAATAAGTGTCATGTCGGTATGGGAACTAGAGGTCAATTAAGATCCTGTGAGCCTAAGTGGGTCTATTACCATTACTTTAAGGATGCAGAGTTAAGTGTCATGAAAACCCGGAAGCCTGAGAATGTAGTAGGTGGGGGGTTCTCATCCAGGAGTAGGTTTACCAGTGAACCTGGCCTCTCTCTCAATGAACATCATCTTTTCCCTCAGAGTAAGAAATGAGGTAACCCTTTTCTTACCTGTCATGTAAAGTCTCCACTTCCCCCTCCTTAACACCCCAGCTACCAAAAAGCAGGATAAATATTCCAGGTCTGTTCCATTAGTCCTTAGAACTTACAATCATGTAAATTCCCCATATGTATGTTATTAAATTTTGGCCTTTCCTTTTACTAATATATTTCATGTTAATTTGTTTGACTGTCCAGGCTCAATAGAACCCAGAGGGGGTGGAGAGATTTCCACCTGTCCATTGGCACATTATACCTTTTTTAGGCATTTGGATAAAATAAAAACATCAGAGACTTGATTGTCATGTGTAGGAACATTTCATTTCTCAGGAAATTTTAATTCTTGAGGGCAAGTTCTGTGTGATATTTATTGCTTCTCTCTCTCTTGATAGTATGGAGTAAGTAGAGGACATTTTGGGGTTCTTTATTAATGACTCGGGAATTTCAAAAAGTCTATGCCAAAAGCATGGTGTAATTTCAGCAATTCTTAGAATAATTTTGACCCTGGCAAAATAGGAAAGTAAATAAAGCTGGTGTAAGACTGTTTGTTGTCCCTGTTGTTCTGGGTCATTATTAATATGGGTGTGAATTTTGGCATGGACATCACAGTTATTGCCTGGCATTATTGTGAGCCCTTCTTTCCTCTCCTCCTGCTTCTGTGGACATTGGTGCATGCCTACTGCATCCCAGTCATTGTTCTAGTACCTGGGGATAGAGATGGGCAAAATCCAGAGGTGACCCTTTTCGACGAAAGCCTGAATTCTAGTGTGACCAGTCACATTACATGAATGATGATTGATATGTATGTGTGGGATACATATTAAATTATTGATCTCACAATGAAGTGAAAACTTCAAACTAAGAAAAGTTTTCTGAAATAAGAATTATAGTTCACAGAAAACACAGAACACTGAGAATTGTCCTCTGACAACATGGAATGGTGGGATAGGAAAGTTAATCTGAGGAAATGTTACACTGGAACTGAAATCATTCAAGATAAAAAGAAGAAAAACAAGGCAAAGCTTTGTAAGAAACACCATCCCAAGGCCAGGGAAAGGAATTTCTAGAAGTCACATCAGAAAGGAGAGAGGTACATAAAAAATACAAGTACTTGAGTTGCGCAGAGTAACAGAAAGTATCAACTTTTCCTTTAGGCCTTTTCCTTTCATCTTTATTTTTCTTTCGAACATAATCATACAAAGTTCCCCCTCCCCTCAAGGGTAAATACCCAGTCAAACAGGGTTGGCCCAAAGCAGAGCCATTGAGGTCAAAAAGCTTGCCACAAGTCTAAGGCACCTTTTGGTGGGAACCCATATGAAAGAGGCAGAAGGACCCAAATCTGGAAGGAAAGGAGCAAAACCAACATACAAGTCAAGATGAAGGCTACCATTGTCAGCCTCCCCACGGGTCACTCACCCATGTCTCTGTCTCTTTCAGGTGTCTCCTTTCATGTCTCCCAAGTCCCTGGTGCAAGTCCAAGGCCGCAAAGCAAGTGCAACTTCTTCTTAATACGTTTTTTTTTTTTTTTTCAAATGCTATTTTTTTTTTTTAGATTTATTTATTTTTTTATACAAGCACTGGGTACAGTCAGGAGTGCGGGAGAGTGAGAGAATTCACCAGAGCCAGAGCTGGGAACAGAACAGGGAGACTGACGAAATACACTGCTGAGGGGAGCAGCAGGCGGCAGGAGAGGTCTGCGTGCCACGTGGGACCCTCGCCAGTAGCCGAGGATCACACCGGTGCTGCAGAGGCTGCAGGCAGCTTCGCAGCCCAGCACTCAACCGCTGTGCCACCGGGATAGGCCCCCGTTCTTCTTCATGTTTCTGCTCCATGTGCTTCCTCAAGTCTTCTCCTAGTCTTCTTTCCCCCAACCTTTGTCTCCCAAGTCCTTCCCTTTGCTGCTCAGTTCCACTCTGGGGCAGGCAACCTGTATTCTCCTGTTTCTATGGGGATTACCCTGTTACACTGTAAGACAAGCCAGACACAGTTACAATACAAGACAAGCCTTGTATTGCCTATTGTCCACCTGAAAAAAAATCGCGCATAGATTTTTAACAGGAGTCAGACTCTTCAAACACAGTAATCAAGCACCCAGTGCCAAACATTCAGGTTTGGGGAAAAACATACAAATCTACCATCCTTTCCCAAGAAAAATTCTTCCATGAGGGAAGATGAATCTTCACAATCTCACATTTTGTCTTATTTTATACCCAAATTAATGTGCACCCTTTTAAAATTCCTCTTTTTCTATAGGTATTTCTGTCATGCTTTTAAGCTTATTTGTTAAGTGCTGACTTTATAAAATTCACTTTGGAAATTAATGTGTGACTTGTAATACCCCCTGATGATTCTAGTTACTGAATTTTGATGGCTGGCATAAACAAATAAACTATGTATGAGGCTCTGGTATAATTGGGCTTTTCTTTTTTTTCAGTTCATCAGTGACTGAATTTTCATAAGGTTCAATTGGACTGCATCAGCTAGCGATGCAATGTTCCCACATGAGTAGGTCATAGAAACTGTGTAGTTCGTAGAATTATTATCAACTAATACAAAATACATAATTTTTTGTTGTTTGTTTATTCACTGTCTCCCACCAATAGAATTTATGGTCCCTAGGTGCAGAGATTTTTCTGTTGTTTAATCACTGTAGCATCTCTGGCATTCAGAATTGTCTTTGGCACACAGTAGGCATTTCATTCATATTTGATGAATAAATAAGCAAACAAAGTTGACATTATATGAAATGGATTTAATTTGCTCTTAGTAAATATTTAAAATGCACTTTTATATAGACATCACAGATGAAATGACAAATACATGCTTTGTAACCAGCACTGTATAGTCATGCTTGAATGCAGGAAAATAAATTCAAATGTTTTCATATGGCAAGGCATATATAAAGGTCTGTGGTCATGAGAGCCTTAAGCAATCTGTTATAGTGATATGGCAAATACTGGTAGAGGGCTAGGGAGGGAATCCTCATTAAATATTTTATTTATTACTATAACTCTACTATCCTGTAGTCACTAGGGCAGAAGGCAGAGTTCTCACTTTCAAGGGATAGCCCAATTTTCAAATCATTAATTTCATTGTAAGAACGCATATTTAGAGAGCAATATTTGAAGAGGATGAGAAGGAATTGAGCAATGTTACTCTTACACTCATCTGAATCTTGGTTCCCTCATCTAATCTGACTCAAAAAGCCCCATTCCCCTTTTATATTTTGAATTCAAGGATATGGTAGCTCAGAGAATAGAAATGGCACTGCCTCCTAATTTAATCTCAGTACCTTAGTGGGAACTCTGATCACTGTGCTTGTGTCTACAGACTTGAAATTGGATGACTCTGAAACTTAATCTTTAAAAATTCAGTCCTACAATATTTTCCTGTAAACCTTATGCTTTCCTACTTCTTTTATGCTTTCAAGGTTTCTGTAGACTAATTTCAAACAGTGCTATATTCCTTCCTGAAATACATGAAGACTTTCTAAGGCAGTATAATTGTTGAATTTTTGGAACATGGTTACTAACATTACTAAATAATATTTAACAAAGATTTTAATTAAGAGAATAGTTTAATGACATTACAAAAGTCTATAATAAAATTACAAAAATTCATTATAAATTATTTTATTTGCTATTTAGTTAGATATATATTTATTTTTTTAAAATATTTATTTTTATTATTTATTTATGCATACAAGAACTGGGGTACAGGCCAGAGGTGTGGGGGGTGAGAAGATTCACCAGAGACAGAGTGGGGAGCAAAACAGGCAGATTTAGTGAAATAGACTGCTAAGAGGAGTAGCAGGTGAGACAGGGGAGGTCTGCTGAGCTATGTGGGTTAGCTCCCTTGCCGGTGATTGAACCCAGGCCTTGGCAGTGATAGCACTGAGACTTAACCCCTAGGTCACCAGGGAGCCCCTAGATATATATTGATTTTGATATGAATCTCAAACTACAAATCAGACTGAACTCAATTTTAAATTTAATGTTATATATACATTCTTTGGGACTGCTTTTGCATATCCAATAATACAGTCCACAAGTATTTCTTCCTTCCCAATTCTCAAAAGTGTTTATTTTTATTGTCTTATTACACTATTTTTCCAAGAAAATCTTGTTTAAAGGCGGCAAAATATGCAAAGTGTATATTTTGCCTAATTTCTGAATTTAAAGTGTTTTATGTTTCAAAATTAAAGATATTTTCTAAAGAAACATTTTATTAAATTAAGAATCTTTCCTTTTATTCTAGATCTCTAGTTTTCTAAGAGTTCAAATTATGAATGAATATTGAATTTTATTAACTTGTTTTTTGTAATTAATCGGATTATGCTATTTTTTCTTCTATTCTACCAATGCAGTGAATTTTACTGATGTATTATTAAATGCTAAACCAAACTTCTTGTGCTAGAAACAACTCAACTTACTTTTCATAGATTATTTTTATATAGTATATATTTGGACTAAGAATGTGATGTTACAAATATTTACAGTGGGAATTCATTCACTTCTCAATGTTGAGAAGTTTTGTTAACAAAGTTATCCTGACTTTGTAAATTAAAGGACCTTCTTATTCTTATTTAGATGAGGTTGTGTAAGATTAACATTATTTCTTCCTTAAAACTTATTGATTAAATTACCTACATATGAAATATTGCTGCAGACAAAATTATACAGTCAACATCTTACCATATATACTATTCAGATATTACATTTCTTTTTTTTTTCTTTTATTTATTTATTTTTTTTATAAATTTTATTGTTATATTCCCCATACAATTGCAGCCCCCCCCATTCTGACCCCAATCCTCCCCTCCCGCCCCCGCCCCCCTAAAAGTGTCTCTGGTTCATAGTTTTTTGTTGATTTTGATTTTCACTTTCTTATAGTTATTCATTTTCCTGGTCCCTTATTTAAGTTTTCTAGATTCCTGCTATGAGTGAGACCATCCGGTATTTTTCTTTTTCTTTTTGGCTTATTTCGCTGAGCATGATCCCTTCCAGCGCCATCCATGTTGCTGCAAATTGCATGTGTTTATCTTTTTTGAATGCTGAGTAATATTCCATGGTATATATGTACCACATCTTCTTGATCCAGTCTTCTATTTTTGGGCATTTGGGTTGTTTCCAAAGCTTAGCTATTGTAAACAGTGCTGCTATAAACATAGGGGTGCAGGTGTTCTTTGGAATTGATGTTTCTGTGTCCTTTGGGTAAATACCTAGGAGTGGAATTGCTGGATCATATGGAAGCTCTATGTTTAGTAGGTCCAGCAATCTCCACACAGCTTTCCACAGTGGTTGGACCAGTTTGCACTCCCACCAACAGTGCAGAAGAGTTCCTTTTTCTCCACACCCTCGCCAACATTTGTTGTTGCTAGTTTTTTTAATATGTGCCATTCTCACTGGTGTAAGATGGTATCTCATGGTAGTTTTGATTTGCATTTCCCTGATGACAAGTGATGTTGAACATTTTTTCATATGCCTGTTGGCCATTTGCATTTCCTCTTCAGAGAAGTTTCTTTTAAGCTCTTCTGCCCATTTTTTGACTGGATTATTTTCTTTGTTGTTGTTGAGTCTCATCAGCTCTTTGCAGATTTTTGTGATCAGTATACTATACTACAAAGCCATAATCATCAAAACTGCATGGTATTGGAACAAGAACAGACATACAGACCAATGGAATCGAATAGAAAATCCAGAAATAAACCCACAGATTTATGGTCAACTAATCTTTGACAAAAGTGCAAAGAATATGCATTGGAGCAAAGAAAGTTTGTTCAATAAATGGTGCTGGGAAAACTGGGTCGCTACATGCAAAAGAATGAAGCTTGACCACCACCTCACACCATACACAAAAATCAACTCAAAATGGATTAAAGAACTAGACATAAGACCTGAAACCATAAAATATATAGAAGGAAATATAGGCGAAACACTACGTGATTTGCACATCAAAGACATCTTTACAGACACATCACCCAAAGCAGTGATAGTGAAGGCAAAGATAAACAGCTGAGACTACATCAAATTAAAGAGCTTTTGCACAGCAAAAGAGACAATAACAAAAACAAAGAGAAACCCCACCAACTGGGAGAACATTTTTGCACCCAACACTAATGATAAAGATATTACATTTCTTTTTAAGAGTGTTTGAGCATATGGGAGCAGTGTGAGAGAATAGTTAGTGGTCATGAGAACATATTATTTAATCAGTTATGAATGAATTAATTTATGTCAAATGTCAAATGGAGTCACTAATATCAAAACACAAATCCACTTTCAGGAGGTAAAGTAGACAGAACTCAAATGAATTTATAGACACAGTGATAGGGATGGTAACCCAAGGTAAAGCTTTAGGTGGACTTCCCTGGAACCTTATCTGGACAACCAGACATACTGACCCAAGGCAGAGATCCTGAAAAATGTATAGAAATAGCAGCTGGATACCAAGCAATCTGTGGCTCATCTCTGCATGAACCTACCCATTGAGACACTGCTACTCAATCCTGGTGTCTGCAGAGAAGTACTCCACTTCTCTGAACGTTCCCTAAATACTGGATGCAGCCCATAGAGCTGAGGCATAATAAAACTTCCATACTGTACTCACCTGAACATAAGAGGTTTGAGCCCCAAAACATCTCTGCTGGAACCAACACCCTCATCTGCTTGTATTTTGGTTCATTAAAAGTTGATTCTGATGATATTTTGTTAGTTTTGTAGGCTTAGCAGTACCCTGGGATCCTCAAACTTGCAAACACTAAATGAGTTCATCCATCACCTAAAGACAAAGCATACTCTTAAGTGGGTAAGAATTTTAATAGTTTAGTGTCCATAATAGAGGGATGAAGATAAAGGATATAGTTTCCCATGAAACACCCCAAGTTATCCACTGCCCATGGGTAAATGGCCAGCTAAACAGGGTTGGCCCAAAGCTGGGCTGATCAAACTTGAAAACTTGCCACAAGTCTAAGGTACCTGCAGGTGAGGAACCATAGAAAAGTGGTAAAAGGAGCCAGGCAAGTCAAGGAAGAAAGGAACAAAATCAAAGTACAAATGAAGGTAAAGGCTGCCATTGTCAGCCTTCCCATATGTGTCCCACCCATGTATTTCTTCCATGTTCCCCAAGTCCCTGGTACTAGTCCAAAGCTGAGAAGCAACTGGGATTTCTTCACATGTCTCTTTACTCCATGTGCCTCCTCCAAGTCCTCTTCAAAGTCTCCTCCCTACTCAGGTCCACCCTTCATTACCTGGGACAAGGAACATGCAACCTCTCTTTTTTTTAAAGATTTATTTATATTTATTTATACAAGCACTGGGTACAGTCAGAAGCACGGGGGGGGGGGGGGGAGGCGTGTGTGTGAGAGAATTCACCAGAGCCAGAGCAGGGAGTAGAGCAGGCCTAAGGGCCGAAGTACACTGCTGAGGGGAGCAGCGGGCAGCAGGAGAAGTCTGCACGCCATGTGGGACTCTCCTGAGGTGGCCGGGGAGCAGCCGGGGATGGAACCGGTGCTGCCGAGGCTGCGGGCAGCTTCGCAACCCAGCGCTCAACCGCTGCGCCACCAGGGAGGCCCATGCAACCTCCCTTTTTACAGAGATTACTAACACTTTGAGAATGTTAGACTTACAGATGCATTAAGGTTGTTATTAAGTTATAGATTGCTTGTTGTACAGATTTGTATGCTCTCAACTTGCTCACCCCGTTTGTCTGGTTTCCACTTGTCATGGGTCATCAGTCATTTGTTTGTTAATTTGATAAACTGCAAATAAATCAACATTGTGGAAAAACGCAATCAGTTGTGTGTAGAATATTAATTCTGCTCCTGAGAAGGGGTGATGGATAGTTTCTGTATTCTAACTTTGGTAGTGACTATACTAATCTATGAATGTGCTAAAATTCATAGAATTGTGCAACAAACTACTCCAGTTTATGAATCTTTGTCAGAGAGGGTTTTAGATCCTTTCTGAGAGAGGTCCATTTCTGAAATACCATGCACATCTCTGGTTCTCTCAGATTTTCAAGGGGTTTGGTTATCCTGGGTTCTCAGTTTTGAAGGCTGATCATGAAATTCCTAGAATGCATCTATTCTAATTAAAATTCTCATATGTGTTGATTCTAAAGTTAAATTCCTTTCCACACATTCTTTTCCAGAAGTTTCCATCTGAGATTAAATTATTCTGTGTTCAGCATCCAAAGCAGAATCTGAATAATGGATCCTAGTTCGGCAGGAATTCAGCCCCTTTCCTGGATTTGGTCTCCCTCCTCACATGGCCATGCCTGTAGGCTTAGCACAAGATTTCTTCCTTTCATAGCATAGGAAAATTTTAACTTTCTAATAATTAAATCTTCTTAAGAATACATTTTTTAGATCTTTAAGATTTTTTTAGATAAAATGAAATTTATCTTTGATAAAGTTAAAATTATATATCATTTAGATTATATTAAAGGTGATAGGCAATTTTTAATTGAATCCATGAACCGCTACAAAAATAATTTTATTAAGGTCATTATTAAGCTCCATCTGTTTTAAAATGTGAGCTTCCCTTATGAAAAAAATCTTTAAAAATGGTAACAAGAAAACCATTTTTTAAAAAGCACAAATTTAGCCACCCTATGATTTCTTCACCTTTTAACAAACCTCTTACTAGAAACCCCAAATACTGTTTTAAAAGGAAAATGATTTAATCAATTAGATACTTGTCTCTACTCAAAAAGGTTTCTATTATAATTTAATAGACTTAAGAGTCTACAAAGATGTGAAAAATATCTGTGCTCAATTCAGTATGTAAAAAGACAAAAAGTAAAGAGATTTATCAGGAGAACATTTAGATTGTAGCACATAAATTTTCTTGATTCATCAGTTCTTTATTTTAAGTTTCCACTCGGAAAATTGCCTACAGGCAGAAACTTCATAGTAAAAAGTTTCCTTTTTGAAATTCACAGAAAAAAAAAAAATGCTATTAGCCTGGACACATATTGACTTTTATAGTATAGGAACCCATAGCCTTATTCTCAAACTGAAACCTGAATGCATCTGCCTCCCCACAAATGTTCTGGTTTCTTTTTATTTTTTCATTTTTAATTTTTTTAAGATTTATTTATTTATGCATAAAAGAATGAGGATACAGGCCAGAGGTGCTGGGGGTGAGAGGATTCACCAGAGACAGAGTGGGAAACATAACAGGCAGTTTTGACTGAAATACACTGCTGAGGGGAGCAACGTGGGAGACAGGAGAGGTCTGCTGTGCCATGTGGGTCACCTTCCCGGCCAGGGAAAAAACTTGTGCTGCAGTAGCTGCGGATTGCTTCATAGTGCTGTGTCTAAACCCCTTGTGCCACCAGGGAGGCCCCCATTTTTTTTATTAGTTTTCTTTTTATTATCAAAAGTGGTGCTTTCTAGACCATAGGTATTTCTTCAAACATTTTTTGATAATCTTGACAATAAATATTTAGTCCAAAGAAGTTTTATTCAGTGATGTGGTATAACACAAAATATTTGGGTTTTGACCCTAGTTCCTGCCACAGAATTTCTAAAATCTTCAGCTTTCTGAGTGAAGGGAGTATCTTTTGTTATTTTTAATGAGCTCCTCTCAGCCTTACCTGAGTTGATGATAAGAAGTGACTACTAAAGGGTGGGTCTTAGGTAGATCAAAATAGGGACTTGCCCCCCCAAAGGAACCAGTCATGTGACTAGAGGGCTGGGAAAATTAAGCTCTACCCTTGATTTCCAGAGAGAAGAATGGCAGGCTCAATCACCAATGACAAGTGATTTAACCAATCATGTCTATGTAGTGAAACCTTCTTAACCATATGTATAGGACAGGGTTTGGAGAACTTCTGGTCTGGGGACCCCATGTGGGTGCAGGAAGGAGAGTGTATCCAAAGAGGACATGGAATGCCTGTATCCCTTTTCTCCCCCACCCCCACATCGTGATCTATGTACCTCTTCTATTTGGCTGTATTAACCTTTCTAATATGTTGTATTATCCCCTTTATAGTAAATTAAGTTTTATCCTTTATAATAACTAGTAATAGTATATCTCTTTCCTGAGTTCTCCAGGTTGTTCTAGTGAATTATTAAATTTGAGGAGAGGAATTTGTGGGGGTTTCTAAATTTTTACTTGGCCAAAGGCAGAACTATGGGTAGCTTAGATACCCTATTTGCACCTGGTGTCTGAATCCGGACAGTCTTGTGGGACTGATCCTTTAACTCAGGAGTGCTATACTTACTCTGGATAGCTAGTATCATAATTAAATTGAATTATTAGGTCCCCAAATCAGTGTGTGAGAATCAGAGAATTGATTGGTGGAAGAAAAATGCCCAAGCCAACAACTATAAAAAATTTCCTCAACACATGACTGAATAGTAGTATTATTCTCTTTCCAAAGGGAACAAACTATTTCTATTATTTAATTGAATGTCAGCATTTAGTTTGTTTTGTTCAAATGTTATAATATATATATTTTTAAAGATTTATTTATTTATACAAGCACTGGGTACAATCAGAAGTGCAAGAGGGTGAGAGAATTCACCAGAGCCAGAGCAGAGAGCAGAATAGGCAGGAGGACTGAAGTACACTGCTGAGGGAGGGGAGCAGTGGGCGGCAGGAGAGGTCTGCATGCCAAATGTTATAATATTTTAATGTGTTGATATAAGAAGGGAAAAGTTGCATATGAGGTTTCTTTTTCTTTTTTTAAACAAAAAGGAACATTATGTCACCCTTAATGAGAAATTAATAAAATATGCAAATGGAGTACATAACATTTAACTTATAGCCCAAAAAACTGATTTATCAAGCTGAGAATTACTAGCCATTCTTACTGGTCTTCTCTCTCGAGATCATATACATACTCTGATGTCAGAGATAATGTTTGTCATCCATCAAAGAGCCTAACATTGTCCTAGAGTATAGTAGACATTCAGTACATATTTATTGATTGATTTAATATTAGATTTATGTAATGGAAAAATGTTTTTTTTTTTCTATTACTGTTTTTTTACAGAGTGTTAAATTGAACTTAGTTCCCTGACCCACACTGAACTGAAATGCTCAGGATATCATCTCCATCTTCCCAGCTCCAATTACATTTAGAACATTTTGCTAATGCTGAGTCGAGGAGAAAAACATCCCAGAGAGGTTAAGAGACCTCACTAAAGTTACGTAACCTTCAGGAAACTCAGTTTCCTCAGCTGTCAGATGTAGTATTTCTTAATAATACCAAATTCAAGGGCCTCCCTGGTGGCGCAGCGGTTGAGCGCTGGGTTGCGAAGCTGCTCGCAGCCTCTGCAGCACCGGTTCCATCCCCGGCTGCTCCCCGGCCACCAGAGGAGGGTCCCACATGGCACGCAGACCTCTCCTGCCGCCCGCTGCTCCCCTCAGCAGTGTACTTGGTCCTTCTGCCTGCTCTGCTCCCCGCTCTGGCTCTGGTGAATTCTCTCACCCTCCCGCGCTTCTGACTGTACCCAGTGCTTGCATAAATAAATAAACAAACAAAGAAACCAATAAATAAATCTAAAAAAATAATATCAAATCCAAGAATTCTTATTAGGGCAAAATAAGAATGCAAATATAAATCTTCTGAAATATTATAGGTATTAAATATACCTCTTTCTCCTTTGGAAAAATAAATCGTTCTTCCTACTAGAATGGAAGTACATGGATGACAGTGTGATATAATTTAAATAATAAACCCCCAAACCTTTTTTCTATTTATAGAGCATAATCACTGCTTTATTCAAATAAATAGATATATTCACAAATATTTGGCTGCTTTAGAAAGTATAAACCCCAAGCAAGATTGTATTTGTAAGCCTTCATGAGAGGAAAAAAAGCAAAGCTTATCAATATCTGGCTTTTCACTTTTATGATTAAACATTGTAAAAGAAACATAAACACAAATTACAATGATGCAAATAAGGAAGTTTTCAGTGCTTTTAAATTAGGGTAGAGAATGGGGATTTGGAAGAATGAAGGCAGTACAGAAAGAACTTTTAAAGGGATGAAGTAACTATACTGGTTGGCATTCTGAGAACTTACCTTGTACTTTCTGAAATCAAATGCTTTTTGTATAGCATATCAGACACCAAGGAATAATAGTTACCTATTTGGAATTACTAAGAATGTTGGGACCTCCCTGGCGTCCCAGGGAGACAGCACTATCAAGCTATCGACAGCATACTTGCCAGCCAGGGAGCAACCCACATAGCATAGCAGACCGCTCCTGTCTCACCTGCTGCTCCCCTCAGCAGTGCATTCCTCTAGATCAGCCTGTTCTGCTCCCCACTCTCTCTGGTGAATCCTCTCAACCCCCACACCTCTGGCCCATTCCCCAGTTCTTGTATGCATAAATAAATTTAAAAAAAAGAATGTTGACTGTAAGTTCTATGAAGATTTACCTATAAATATTTCCTATTTAAGATTTCTAAGTTTCCAGGGAGTTTTAGAAAAATGAACTCTATAAAACAATCACAAAACTAAGAATGTTGAACATTCCAAGGTCCAACCAACCTGACAGGTTATTTTTTTTTAAACATGTTAAAATGAAAAATTAAGGGAAGAATATGGAATAGAGAGATTTTGAGGCTTATAAAGACAGAAATATTAGTTCTCTGAGCCTTAATAGAGGTTTATTTAGAGGAAGGGTAAACTGTGTGTCAAAAAATATACAAATACTTTCCACATTTGCAATATATAAGCTTTAATATCTTTAGATTTGTATATGGCACTATAAGATTATCATAGTTCTAAATAAGATAAGGAACTCTGATTCTTAATTTTAGAGCAGGGCCTCCCCTGGTGGCGCAGCGGTTGAGCGCTGGGCTGCGAAGCTGCTCACAGTCTCTGCAGCGAAGGTTCTATTCCCGGCCACCAGTGAGGGTCCCACCTCTCCTGCTGCACCGGCTGCTCCCCTCAGCAGTGTGTTTCATCAGTCTGCCTGTTCTGTTCCCCGCTCTATCTCTGTGGTGAGTTCTCGCACCCTCCCGCGCTTCTGACTGTACCTGGTGTTTGTACAAATGAATAAATAAATCTTAAAAAAAAAAAAATAGAGCATCGTAAGCAACAATGATTTGACTCTCAAATGTAACCTGACAATATTGGCCTTTTGCATTGGGATCTAATTGAATAAATCACTTGTTATACCTGCAAGTGTGTTTTGAGATTTATTCTCCTTGAGATATACCACACTCTATCAAATGAACTTTCCACATTGTATTTATCTTCTGAAGACTATTAAGAAGCAATGGCTACTTTTGCATGGGTTTTAAGATATGCATATTTTCAATTTTAAGATGATTTTTAAATTGTTTTACAAAATGGAATAGTTCTACAGTGTCAACATTAAGCCTGGTCTATTATAGCTTTTGGGTAGATAATCATTATAATACTAGGGAATTCTATTTTATTCCTACTTTAGAATTTGATTTTTAGCAAGTGCTTTTTTTGTGCATTTTGAGACAGTTATAAATTTTTCCATTTATTTTAAAACTTCCATATCTATTATTGAGGTGAACTGTATTAATTTATTTCTAATATCAAGTCATGCTTTCACTTATTAAATAAATTAAGCCTGGTCATGTTACCCCAACATAAACAAACATCTAATTTCATGGGTCACATTATTTTATTATATTGACCACAAATATATTACAGGTCTTATGTATAAGCCATGATGCTTACACATTTTTGTAATGTGTTAAGTAACAGAATGATAATTGCTATTTGGATCTCCAATTATTAATTTGTATTTAATTACATATCAGTGAGATATTTCTTGAGAACATGTTCCTTAACTCATTATATCCATCTGTAACTAAATATAATATTTCACCTGCTATATATATATGTATCTTACATTGATCTATTTCTTTTTTGATATATACATATTTAATAAGTTTCTGATGAGTAATACTTGCATGCATTGTTAAGCTATGAAATAATTCATATATTTAATCCCTCATCAATCTATTAAAATTCATTATTTTTAAGTTAAATACTCCATTGATAGTTAACTTTATTTTTTATTCTATTTGTTTTCAGTTTCTTCACTTTACCTCTCTGCCTCCTCTCAGTGTTTCTCAGAGTTAGCTAGATGTATTCTTCACAAGATCACTATAGTTATTAGTCATATATATGTCTTGGAGAAATCTAAACATAATAAATGCTTGCAGATAGTCTTAAAAGAAAGTAAGAGTTCATCCTGTGTGCGAGGCCAATTAATCTTCACAATAATCATTTGAATGAGGTTTCATTACTATTCCCATATTAATGATATGATAAGCTATGCCATCACAGTCATGCTACAGCTCTGAGTCCATACCCACAAGCAGTCACAGTCATCAGTGTTGTGACAAGCTGACTTCAAAGGTGCAAATGTCTAATGGTGGAAGAGGGTTGTTGCTTGGCCAACAGGAATCAGTGTGCTCTGAGCTGCAGTTGGAGCTGCTTGTGTGTGAAATGAGGGAGTGCTGACACCCTGGATTCATGGAATTCAGACTGTAGTCAGGGTGTTGGGCAGCCATCTTCATGTGGTCACTTTCCCCTCTAGCCTCTACGCATGGGGCATCCTGCGCGAGCAGAGAGAGGAGTAGATGTTTTATATTGAATATATTCAATAATATTTATTTGCTGATAGAAATGATTTAGTAGTAAGGCAGAAACTGGTCATTTGGTACATAGATTGGATTATGGGAGAGGAGCTGGTTTTAGATGTGAGTAGTTGCAGTTAAGTAAGACAGAGGTTTTACCAGGTGGGTAAATGTATATTGGGAGGAAAAATTATATTGGGAGTCTTACTGGGAGTATAGAAGTATCATGTCCTATGATGGGAAAAAAGACTGTGAGGTTGAAAGCATAATATTTTAAGTCCCAATAACACTGAAATATTTTCCAAGTGGGAAATGAGATTTGGTAAAATTTGAAATTAAGAGATAGTGAAAGTAAAAGAAAGAAAAATAGGAGATAGTTCCCAGAGAGGGGTACACAAAATCTACATTCTAGAAGTGATATCTTTATTGACAGTGACAGGTACAAGAAATAACTGTAAGAAAGGGTGGCTGAAATGTGATGGAGATTCAGATGATTGCAGCCAAAAAGTTCAAAAATCCATAAAGCTTAATTTCAGATTGTTACTTCTCTGAGTTAGGACTACTCCATCATTCCAGTTTCTCAGGTCAAAACCCTGGGTGGGGTTCTCCCTGGTGGCCTAGGGGTTAAGTCTCAATGCTACCACACCAAGGCCTGAATTGATCCCCTGCCAGGGAGCTAACCTACATGGGGCAGCAGACCTCTCCTGTCTTGCCTGCTGCTCCCTTCAGCAGTGTATTTCAGTAGATCTGCCTGTTCTGCTCCCCACTCTGTCTCTGATGAATCCTCTCAGCCCCTCTCCCTCACATCTCTGGCTGACACCTTAGTTCTTCAACACAAAAATAAATTAAAAAAATATTTTTAAAAAGAGAAGCAATGTAATGAAGTCTTATAACTTAAAACACACACACACACACACACACCCCAAAATCTCTGGGTGCCATCATTTCCTTTCCATATCGCACACTACACATCATGCCAGCAATAAATCCTATCTTTTCTATCTTTGAACAATATCTTGATTTCTATGATTTCTCTTCATCTTGGTCAAAAGTACCATTATTTCTTGACTGCATTATTTCAGAAGTTCAATAGTGGATTTCCTGGCTTCGGTCTTTATTATTTTTCATCTATTATTACCATTTTAATGAGAGTGAACATACTGAAATAGGATCTTTCAGATCATGTTATCTGTGTTTCAGTCTCCAATGTTTTTTTTTTACATAATTTAGAGAAAAAGCAAATATTTTACTACGTGCACAAATTAACTGTTATAACAATAATGCTGTCTTATAACTATGTCAAATCTCAATAACATACAGCTATGATGCTTTCTTTGTGCTCATGGCCGTGGGATGATTGATGGTGGTGATCTAGGTTCAGTTGTATTTGGCTCAGGTTGCAGGCTGCTCCAGTTCTGTTTCATCTTTGTTAATGCATGAGACATGGCAAGCCAAATATAAGAATAAGAAGTCAAGTACATCATTCAGATGCCCTAAAAAACAGATGTTAAAAAGGGATTAGATATACAAGAGAAAACCCAGTGAAGGGGGCCTGCCTGGTAGTGGAAGGGGTTAAGCACCGCACTATGAAGCAATGCACAGCCTCTGCAGCATGAGTTTGATCCCTGGCCAGCCAGGGAGCAACCCACATGGCACAGCAGACCTCTCCTGTCTCACCGACTGCTCCCCTCAGCAGTGTATTTCAGTCAGTCTGCTTGTTCATTCCCCACACTGTCTCTGGTGAATCCTCTCACCCCCGCACCTCTGGTCTATATCCAAGTTCTTGTATGCATAAATAAATAAATCTTTAAAAAAATAAAGAAAGAAAACCCAGTGAAGGACAAGCAAGAGGGAACAACAGTAGACAGGAGGAACTTTCAGAAGGGAGTTGCAATGTGTATCTGACAACTGTACAAGGAGAATGGAAAGAAAGGAGAGATGGATAGGGAGAATCTCAGATTACCCTCTCAGATCAATCTTAGTTCTAAGAGACTTTCAGCTAGACCAAAGTGTTGTCCTTGAGCCAAATTCCCCATGCAAAGAGACTTTTTATATCACATAAATGGTAATGGTGCACACACAATGCTTAACAATTGATTAGCAACAGCCCAGTAGAACAAAAACCTCTGAATGAACATGAACATGGAGCTGCATCAGAGACACAGCTGTGTGGGCTGTAGGTATAATTATGCTGTCTGAGGCAGGATTTTTTGAAAAAGATTTGAGCAGCATGGTTACTTGGTTACAATGCCAATTGCATTGCCAAGTCAGCAAAATTAGGGCAAGGAAATAAGTCCTCCCCACCTCTGCTGCACCACCCACCCCTGGAAACAGTGAAGAGAGAGATTTATTGAAAAATAATTGAATCAGGGCCTCCCTAGTGGCACAAGGGGTTAAGACACAACTTATGAAGCTATCTGCAGTCACTGTGGCATGGGTTCAATCCCCAGCCAGGGAGCTACCCACATGGCACAGCAGACCTCTACTGGTTCGCCCACAGCTCCCCTTAGCAGTGTGCTTCACTATATCTGCCTGTTCTGTTCCCCAACCTGTCTCTAGTGAATCCTCTCACCACCCCCTGCATCGCTGGACTGTATCCCAGCTCTTGTATGCATGAATAAATTAAAAAAAAAAGAAAAATAATTGAATCAGTGATTCCTGTAAGTCTATAATATCAGGCTTCTCTTTATCATTCTGACTTCATTTATTACTGCTTTCCTCTTATTAATATTTCTCAAGCCACACCAATTTTTCATTTTTGCCACAATATTCCAGGCATGCTCTGATCACAGGAATTTTTCCCAGAATGCTTTTTGTCCAGATGCCTTCAAGACTCTACCTCATTTCTTTCTGATGTTTATTCAAATGTCAGCTTGTCAGTAAGGCTTTCACTGATCATCTTTTCTAAAATTTCAGTCCCCATCTACATAAAGCATGCTCCATAAATTGCTTTCAGAGTTGATCCTAATTCCCATTTCCAAGTACAGGCTAGATCAGTCAAGGAATAAACGCACATAAAACATTATAAATTCTCAAATTTTGGTACTATAGTCTCCTAGCTGATGTAGGCAGCAGGTAATCTAATTATTCTTAGAAACTAGCACTATGAATAATTTAACAAGTGTTTGCCTTCAAGAAAATATTGAATTTAGGGTATTTTGCAAGTAATTCAATAAACAAGAACAAACAAGCAACAATAGTTACTTTTTAGGGAAAATTGTGCAGACATAAGGAAAATAGTGCCCCTTCCTCCAGACACTCTCCCACCGCCAGTGAATATAATCTAAGAAATGTGAACAGGCTGGATCTTGAATTACAGAACATGATAAAACGATTCTGGCAAGTTATGTGCAGCTACATAATACAGCAAATAAGTATTGTGATGGATAGTCTTATGCGTCAACTTGGCTAGGTAATAATACCCAGTTATTTAAATCTAGGTCTTGCTGTGAAGGTATTTTGTAAATGTGATTAGCACGTTCAATCAATCTTCTAAGTGAAGATTATACTCAGTAACCTGGTACTCCTTATCCAAACAGTAGAAAGAACATAAGGAGAAAACTGAGGTACCTTGAGAAAATAGTGTGTGTGGATATAAAATGTGTGTGTTGTACCTATAATACATACATGTATAATAACATTATAATTAAAATATCATAATAGTACATTTGCAAAATATTATAAATATCTCCATTCCAACGCTATGGGTTATGTATTTCTCTTACAAGCCTGATTGTCATGTGCACCAATTTAAATAGTTAAGGATGGTTTACCCCTCATCTCTCTTGTCAAGTAGCTCTGTATAAAATAGAAACAAGTATTTTCAGTAAAGGACAATATCAAAGACTTTCTAAAGGATGCTGGTATTATATATACTAGATATTTCACATGTTATTTAAAATTAATCCTTTCTGGGCCTCCCTGGTGGTGCAAGGAGTTAAGTACCACACTATGAAGCAAACCCCAACCTCTGCAGCACAAGTTCGATCCCCGGCTGGCCAGGGAGCTACCCACATGGCGAAGCATACCTCTCCTGTCTTGCCTGTTGTTCCCCTCAGCAGTGTATTTCAGTCAGTCCGCCTGTTCTGCTCCCCACTGTCTCTTGTGAATCCTCTCACCCCTGCATCTCTGGCCTGTACCCCAGCTCTTGTATGCATAAATAAATAAATCTTTTAAAAAAATTAATTCTTTCCAAAAATACATAATCCCATTTCATGGAGAAGTTAATAGAATTACGTCGCTAAGAGAAGGCAAAGCAATGTAAAGTAGCCATAAGTAGGAGCCATGTGATGCGGGTGTACCTGGCACCAGCTCCCCATATAGCAGGTGTGTGTTTTAGACAGCTTCAATTCTCAGAGACTCTGTTTCCTCATCTCTAAAATGAGAATGACAAGTGCTCTTGCTTGGTAGTAGTTGTGAGGATTAATTTGGTATGTGAATGCTTAGCCATGTGAAAGGGACTTTGAGGTGTGATTGTACATTTAATTTCCTAGAAATCAAGACATCATATCTCAGCTGTTACTAAGCCTCCTGCCTATTCACTTTAAAGTTTCCTCTATGTTGTTGCAGAATACACAGAGAGAGCCCTCTACCCCACAGAACAAATAAATGCTCCATCTTAATGAGCAAGACAGTTGTAAAAAGTTCAGTCCTCTGCCTTTCTAAAAGATAGGGATTAACTTCTTTGAGATTTTGACCAAATCATGGCAAGAAAAAAACTAAGATTTTTGTAAAACATTCAGTTGGGGGCCTCCCCGGTGGCGCAGCGGTAGAGCGCTGGGTTGCGAAGATGCCTGCAGCCTCTGCAGCGCCGATTTGATCCCTGGCCCTTGGGCGAGGGTCCCACATGGCGCTCAGGCCTCTCCTGCCGCCCACTGCTCCCCTCAGCAGTGTACTTCTTTGTCAGTCTGCCTGCTCTGCTCTCCCCTCTGGCTCTGGTGAATTCTCTCACCCTCCTGCACTCCTGACTGTACCCAGTGCTTGTATAAATAAATAAATAAATCTTTAAAAAAACAAAAACAAAAACAAAAAACAAAAACATTCAGTTGGATTTATATTAGGACTTCATACAACTGACGTTGAAACAGAAGGAAACAAACCTATCATTTTTTGTAATCTATTACATCTTTTTTTTTATTATCCTTCAAATGCAGTCAGATTTTATCTTTGAAATATTCAGTGGTCTCTTTTTATTTTCTTTTCTCTGATGGGGGAAGAATCCAACAATAGCTAGATTTTCACTTGTACTCTTTTTTTTCCTCTTAACATCAAACAATTGGATTTGTTGGTGAAAGGAGAGTACTTACGATTTGCAATATCATGCCTTCTGATAAATACTTCATCATCTCTAAAAAATAAGAGCACTGAAAAATGTAATAAATTCTGTGTTTGGAGGAACAATCGGACTAAAATCCTGAAATATTAACCCCAGAGAAAGGGACCGGAGAGCTAAAGCAGCCCGTCTCTCCTTACTGCTCAGGCTTCTTAGGTGCCAGGTACCTGCCTTTCTCAGAGCTTTTGGGGTCCCCACAACAGTCTCTACATTCAGCCTTCCTTTACACCTCCCACTTCTTCACATTTGAAGACAGAATATTCACTAACTCCCTTCGTGTAGCGAAGCATCATAACTTTAGTGAAGCAGACAGCTTTGTGTAGTGTTGATCTGAGTTTTAAACTAGACTTCCCAGTATGCTAGCTAATTGCCTATTTGTTATGAACACCCTACTTAATGTTTGGGGTCCTCACTTCCTCATTTGCAAAAGGAAGATAAACATGGACATGGTAGAGAGTTGTAAGAATTCAAAGAAGTTACATTGAGGAATTAAACAAAAGGCATTGTGTGTGGTACAATGTTCACTATTGTATGATTAAGGTCATTAATTTTTGTGGTTGCTAATACAGTGTTTGGAGACTTATATTCTAGTGTCCAGCTGGTCTGATTTCAAATTCGGGTTCTAACTCTGTTTGAATTTAAGAAAATTTTATAATCTCTTCATGTTTTTGTTTCTGTACCCATACGGGTAGAATAACATCACTTCTCTCATACTATTTATTTGTCCGAGCCTTAAGGTGCAAATAGAAATTTAATACAACTATGGTTATTACTTAAACTTCAAAATACTCTGTTATATTAGATATGATTATAACTAAAGCACCTTTGGTGAAAATGAGGCTCACAACAGTTAAGAAAATATCCACAGCCATTTGGCTTTTATTAAGAATTTGAATCCTATTCTTTTTCATTTTCAAGCCTGAAAAAAAGTTCCATGACAGAATTCAAGACAATCGTCTATAGAATGTAGAGTCTCCTTGACATCTTTCTCTTTTTCCATACCACTCCCAACCCATCAAATTCTCTCAGTTCTATCTTCAATCAAGCCATCAAGGTCTCTTACCTGAACCACGCAAGAAGTCTTGGAATTGATTTCTCTGCTCCAAAGTCTTCTTACAAAGTTTATTCTCCGGCCTCTCTGGTGGTGCACGGGTTAAAGACAGCACTATCGAGCTATCGCCAGCCACTGCAGTTCAATCCTGGCAGACCAGGGAGCAACCCAAATGGTACAGCAGGCCTCTCCTGCCTCACCACTGCTACCCTCAGCAGTGTATTTCAGTCAGTCTGCCTGTTCTGTTCCCCACTCTGTCTTGGTGAATCCTCTCACCACCACCCCCACCTCTGGCTTACACCCCAGTTCTTGTGTGCATAAATAAATAAATCTTAAAAAGAAACAACAGAGTTTATTTGCATCACAGAAACAAGATTGGTCATTTGAGAATGGGAATATGCAGTTTAATGACCTCTAATGACTTTCAGAATAAGCAACAAAGTACTTAGTATGGACTACAAAAATTTAGTAACTTATCTCTTGTTGACTATCCAACCTTCACCTCTGAACCCTAGTTCTTCATCATTCTGTCCCAGTCACACCAACTTCCTTGCTGTTCCCCAATCATACTGAGGACTTTGAGCGCTTTTGCACTCTATTTTACCACTTGAACTGTCATGAAAATATCCTCCCAGGCTGCTCCCTTTGTTTCTTTCAAATACTGCTCAAATTTTCATGTACTGGAGAGGAATTCGCTGGTGACTATATGTAGGTAATCATCTTTTCTCCCTCTCTCTAACCATTTTTACCCCCTTCATTTCCTTACATTCTATTTAGTACCACTTGCCTCTGTCAGCTGAATTCCAGAACCAAAGTCTCTGTTTTGTTCATTTCTCATCCCTAAGAATTTACGATAGTGCCTGATACGCAGTACTCATAAATATTTGTTGAGTGAATGAATGGCTGTGATAATTACCTAATTCCCTGTGTAGCAATATGAACAGGAGAAAGTTGGCACAGTAGACTTTTTCTGACTCCCCAAAGAACTACTGGAGGGAGAGAGTATCAATAAATATGTGAAATTTTCAAGGGAATGAGCAGACAGATTCCTTCTGATAATTCAGATCGTTAGTGAATTTAACTTGGTCCTTCCCAGAAATTCCCTAAAAGTATAAGAACAATGTCAGTCTATCTCTACTGAAATCCCAGCCAGTAATGACAGCATAGACTCATGAATCTAATTTCCAATTCTGGTTAAAAGAACTATGAAGAATGAGAAATGTGATACATAGAATTAATGAATTTGTAATAGTTGATTAATTTAGGGTTATTCATTCTAGGCTGTAAAGAGATAAATGAAGTTGATGATGACTGGTTGCAGTAAATTTGGTAAAGTCAAACAAAAATAAATAACAAAGGGCTCTCTATTAGAGTTTTTATCTATAAGAATTTTATAAGCAATGACACAGAAAAAATATCTATCCACCAGGTGTCAATTTGAGCACATCAGAGAGCAATGTTTTATCCACCAATCACAGCTTCCCTACAATTTGCTAATCTCCTGAGATGGATGCTGAAAGCTGTATTAATCCATACTGTCAACTCAGACTCTCACCATCTGAATCAAATGGTTTGTGCCCCAGGATTTCTTTAGTAAAAGAAATTAAGAAATCTCTCCTATGTGGGGCCTGTGGGCTTCACAAGCATAAATCATAAACAGTACAATACAAGCAAAATAACTTATTTTAAAAATACAAGAATTTGTGTGCATTATTCAATAGGAAATAACTGTCTTATCAAACAGATATCTCTTTTTCCCCAGAGGAACTTTTCTATCGAGAAATTCAGAAAATGGTCAAGTGAAGCCTATGTTTAACCCAGGTAACTATTTTTTTTTTCCTGGGATTGAATTTAGTTTTGGAAACTGAAGGGATCTCAGCACTATGCCTCCATGTGAGGAAATACTGATTTTGAAGTTTTACCAGTACATACAAGTTGGTATTGCCATACATCATGAAAATGATCCTAAAGTTTTAGGATTTGAGTTGGTAAGTAATTGATATAAGAATGAAGAAAATAAGTGAAGGACAAAGTAAAAGAGGTGGCAGAAAGAAATACAAGGTAGGGCCTCTCTGGTGGCGCAAGGGGTTAAGCACCACACTATGAAGCAATCCACAGCCTCTGCATCACGAGTTTGATCCCTGGCTGGCCAGGGAGCAACACACATGGTGCAGCAGACCTCTCCTGTCTCACCTGCTGCTCCCCTCAGCAGTGTATTTCAGTCAGTCTGCCTGTTCTGTTCTCCACTCTGTCTCTGGTGAGTCCTCTCACCCCCCACATCTCTGGCCTGTACCCCAGCTCTTGTATGCTTAAATAAATAAAACTTTAAAAAAAAAAAGGAAATAAATACAAGGTAAAAGAAAACTAAACCCCTTTCCTGCATGGATAGTCTGGCAAGGTTCTTACGAATCAGGAGACTAGTGATATTAATCCTGACTTCCATTAGAACAAACTGTGGGATTCTTTTTTTTTTTAAGATTTATTTATTTATGCATACCACAGCTGGGTTATAGGCCAGACATGTGGGGGCAGGGGGTGAGAGGATTCACCAGAGACAGAGCGGGGAACAGAACAGGCAGACTGACTGAAATGCACTGTTGAAGGGAGCAATGGGCGAGTCAGAAGAGGTCTGCCTTGCCATGTGGGTTGCTCCCTGGCAGACTAGGGATTGAACTTGTGCTGCAGAGGCTGCGGATTGCTTCATAGTGTGGTGCTTAACCTCTTGTGCCACCAGGGAGGTCCACCCTGTGGGATTCCTAAAAAGTAAGAAACTTCAGGCTTCCCCCAGTTTCTCACCAACTGACCTGAGAGTTGGTAGAATTAACATATTTCCAGACATTCTTGGTGATTGTGATGGATAATCAGAATGATAAGCACTGCAATCACCAAGTCTTCAAAACCCAGAGAAGTTAAATGACAGACTGGAGTCATACAAAGACTAAAACCCAGTTTTACAAAACAAAAACTTGAACGAGAAAAAAAAACAACTTTAAACTACAAAACCAAATTAGTGGTTACCAGATGGGTAAATGGGGCAAAAGGGGTCAACTGTATGATAAGGCATGAGATTGGGTTTTTAGTGGTGAACAAATGTATTATCCATAGATGTTGAATTGTACACCTAAAACCAAATAATGTTAAATGCAATGTTACTTCAATAAAAATTTGAAGAATGTTTTTTAAATGACAGCTGCCATTATCTCTTTCTTTAATACAGTTGTTTTTTAAATTTATTTATTTATACAAGAGCTGGGGTACAGGCCAGAAGCATGGGAGGGTGAAAGGATTCACCAGAGACAGATCGGGAGCAGAACAGGCAGATGGACCGAAAGCACTGCTGAGGAGAGCAGTGGGCGAGAGTGGAGAGGTCTGCCACGTCATATGGGTATCTCCCTGGCTGGCCAGGAATCAAACCCATGCTGCAGAGGCTGCAGACGGCTCCACAGCGCTATGCTCAACCCACTGCACCACTGGGGAGGCCCTAAAGAAAATTTTTTTTAAATATTTATTTATGCGTACAAAAACTGGGGAGTAGGCTAGAGGTGCTGGATAGGGGGGTGCGGGGAGTGAAAGGATTTACCAGAGACAGAGTGGGGAGCAGAACAGGCATATCTACTGAAACACACTGCTGGAGGGAGCAGTGGGCAAGACAGGAGAGGTCTCTGCACCATGTGGGTCAACTCCCTGGCTGGGGATTGAACTCATGCTTCAGTGGCTGGCTATAGCTTGATAGTGCTGAGTCTTTAAGCCCTGTGCCACCAGGGAGCCCCTAAAGTAAATTTTTAAATGAAACCCAGTCTTAATCTCTTAATGGTTCTTTTTCCTTGTTCAATGTCACCATTGCTGGCTTGAATACCATTATATGGCCAAAATTAGGGTACCATAACATTAATATTACTTCTGAAATTTAGAAAAAAGGTCTTAAAGAATAATTATTCCCGAGAACATAATTCAATCATCAGGGGCCACATTCTGAAGTCAGTAAATCACAGCATTCTAAATACAAAGATATATCGATCAAAAATCATGCTCTTGAGAACTTAAGGATATGTTATAATAACCACAACATATTATCTGCCAGGAATACTTTCTCTAACTCCTCACAATGTCAGGACTGTGTGTTGTACCTGACAGTCATGGAAGCATGGAGGAGAAAAACACAAAATAAAGGCACACTGCCAAAGGGAATAATGTTAACAGGAAGGAGGCACTTTCAGTGATGGCCCTGATCTTTATTTGAAATAAATTATAAATCCTCATTGGCATGCACCTACACAACCCCAGATCTATTTGGAAAGCCAGGTGATCCAAGTCACACTCAATCTTAAATTGTTAACTCAGAGGCATAAATGTGCTAGAAATGGATTTTCTCTGCTTGCAAAGACATAATCATAAGATATGCTTGGAGTATTAGTCAAGGTGGCAGAGAGGCAGCTCCCCCATGGTTCCCACCTAGGACTTATCTTATCTTCTTCCACTAAATATATTTTTGCTCTTTTACCATAGTAACATACGAGTTTCTTCCCCACATAGCCATGGTAATAGGAGGTTATTGTTATGTGATTTTCCTTTTATAAATTCAGTCAATTTCCATGGTCTATCTATTTACAATAATACATATTTATACTCATGACAATTTAGAGTATAAGGAAATACTGTATTTTCATATTAACTACTACATAAGGTACTCAGAGGAAATTTTAATGGGGTGGTTGATGTGAGTTTTGCTCTAGAGGAATAAATATTGAAGCCAGTTAAAGTGGTACTAGTTTATCCTCTTTGAATATTTTACAAGATTTGTTTTAACCTTTCTTTACAAATGCTGACTCCAACATTTCCTTACAGATATATTTCTGAACTCCAAGAGAGTTGCACTGGTTAGCTTGCTGTGTTTATTTATGTTAAGGAAAATGTGCATTAAGCCCAAGCCCTATCAGAAAACAAAAGTATCACACAACTAAATTTAGATGTTAGTTGTCAGGAATCTAATACCATGTAAGGTATATCTTAGCAACACCTTATCATATATGTTTTCCTTGCAGGCACTCTGCACCACTTTTTATGATATTTTATATAATGGATGAGTCAGCCATCCTGAAACCAGTGTTCTCATATGTAAGTGAGAAAACCTAGAGATATTATGACTTCAAAGTTGTCCACATAATTGACTCAAGATGTTTTAATATTAAAAAGACATAGATTAAATTTGTGGCAAATGATTAATCAACAAATATCACAATTACTTATCAAAGTGCTTAATAAAATGTAATTTAAAATTGCTGCTTCCCATTGTTATCTACCTACCAAAACATTGAATATTTGGACTAGAAAAGAGGTCAGTCACTTCACTCTATGTTGATAGGCCAGTGAACATAATAACTAACCCACAATTGCACAATTATTTAATAATAAATTAATGTTGACAGCCAGTCAATGTAATGTTATGCTTAACTAACATTTTCTTAGTTTGGATATAACTCTGTATGCTGCCTCATGGTAGGCTTTAATAGAGCATATGAAAGCTTTGGGCATTTTGCTGAGGAGCAAAAAAAAAATTATAATTGAGGGTCTGCTATTTTCAATATTTTTCTTATTTCTTACAAGTTATAATATGTAGAATAAGCACTATTGATTATTTTCTCTCTCTTTATAGTCTCTTCCTCCTCCTAACTTTCTCATCTTCTTCATAGGCGAATGATGGAAATCTTTGATACAAATATTCTACAGTCTCATTATATGTACTAGTCGAAGAGTTCCCCAGGATTGATTATGTATCCTAAGAAGCTCAAAGTGGCACTAAAAAAGAAATACAGAAACAAGAATGCACAGCCACTAAGATCACAGATGTGAGATTCAAATGCTACAATGCATACATGTACCTCTTTCAGCTGTGTGAATTTTTATCATTTAATCTCTTATTATTTTGGTGCCAAAAAATATAACCATCTACAAAAGATGGGGAGTTTTCAATGGAATAATGTCAATAAAGCAATGTAAATAATATCAATAAAGCAATTATTACAGTATTGAGGATTAAGTGTGGAAAATAACTACTCAGTGTTTATATTATGTCAAATGCCATCCTGAACTGTTTTCATTCATCAGTACATTTAACCTCAGATGCCTAATTCGACATGTTTTTCCACAGTATCAAACAGCCCCTCGTAGCTATCAAATACAGCCCTAGACTTGAAGAAATCAATGTTTCCATCATGACTCTCCCTCTGAGAAACTGTGTGAGAATGTTAGGCTCTTATTTTCATTTAGAATTAAGGAGGGAGTTCTGACACTTACTTATATCTTCAAATAATTATTTATATCTCCAAGAGCCCTGAATCTACTGCCTATCATAGGACAGGGACATAATAAACATTAAACATGTTTCATTAAATCTATATACCATCAGTGGTAAAAGACATCATTATTTCACATCCCATGAAAACAAAAAATTCAAGTAAATATATAACTTTTTTATCACATTGATAAGTTAGATGGTTACTTCAGAGATGTTAGTATGTGGTGAAAAAAGTGCATCTTAGCATCAACCAATGAAATGCAATAATAATCACTAGTTTCCTTTCTAGGAAATAAAGCCACATCCCATGAAAGATTTGTCCACATTCTTTAAAAGGATATTGCAATTTATTATACATTTATGTTAGAGATCAAATTAGCTATCAAATTTTTCACTCCCTCACAGCAATATTATATATCTATACTCTCGTCTTAGTTTTTTTGGGAGGTCTTTCATCACACCTTGACATTGAGTTTGTCCATGGGACTTGATTACATTAGTGTAGGGTTCTTCAATGTCAGCACTAAATTGGATTTGGAGCCAGACAATATTTTGTTGTGGAAAGCTTATATTTAGCAGTGTCCATAGACTCCCCACTACCCACCCATTCTAGTACCCTGTCCCTCTCCCCACAAGTTTCAACAACCAGAAAAAGTCTCCAAATTTTGCAAAATATGCCTTGAGGCAGGGGATAAAATTGACCATCGGGTTAACAGTATTTTTTTTAATTTTTTATTTATTTTATTTTTTTTAAATAATTAAATTTTATTTTTATATTCCCCATACAATTGCAACCCCCCCATTCTGACCCCAATCCCTCCCCTCCTGCCCCTCACCCCCCAAAAAGTGTCTCTGGTTCATAGTTTTTTGTTGATTTTGATTTTCGCTTTCTTATAGTTATTCATTTTTCTGGTCCCTTATTTAAGTTTTCTAGATTCCTGCTATGAGTGAGACCATCTGGTATTTTTCTTTTTCTTTTTGGCTTATTTCACTGAGCATGATCCCTTCCAGCGCCATCCATGTTGCTGCAAATTGCATGTGTTTTTCTTTTTTGAATGCTGAGTAATATTCCATGGTATATATGTACCACATCTTCTTAATCCAGTCATCTATTTTTGGGCATTTGGGCTGTTTCCAAAGCTTATCTATTGTAAATAGTGCTTCTATAAACATAGGGGTGCAGGTGTTCTTTGGAATTGATGTTTCTGTGTCCTTTGGGTAAATACCTAGGAGTGGAATTGCTGGATCATATGGAAGCTCTATGGGGTTAACAGTATTTTGAAGACATGCGACTTGAGTAATGGCTTAAAACTTGTTTGCAAGGTGTAATTTTTATGCTTGCACTCTGATATTAAAGTCATAGAAGACATATCTTGGGTTTTCTGTCCCTTCAACCTGCTTTCTTAAGCCTGAGCTCCACAGTGAAACCCAACCCACAGTTTGAAGCAGTCAGCCTGCCAATCCCAGCCTAAGTGAGCTAATCCCATGGTTCTCATTTTCTTGGATTTTCCCTTCCTTTGGCAAGACTAAATATCTCCGATAATTTTTAGAGATAGAATATATACATATTTTCATCATCATTAAAGAAATTTTAATTCTATGTTGGAAATCATTTTCACCTGGAAATCTGAAGGTGTTATACCATCATTTTCTCATTTCTAGTGTTCTGGGAAATATAGCACATTGAGATGTCCAGTGCCACAGAGCATCTAAGTTCCCCACTCTGAAAGTTTTGAGAACTCATAATCAGGGTGCTGACATAGCATGATGATATGCCTTGGGTGTTTACAATTTTTGAGCTGGACAACTTTTGAGTTTTTTCCCAATAATCCTGAAACTTCTTATTAGTGGAAAATTATTAAGTTTTTATTATTTATTTGATCCTTCCTCCTTTGTTCTTTTTGAGAAGCTCCTGCCAGTTAGTTTGGGACAAATTTTGTCTTTTTTCCTACTTTCTTTAAGATTGTATTCCTTACCTTTCAATCTTTCTGCTGTATTTCAAAATGATCTCTTTATCTATATATCTTTTTTCTTTTTCTATATTCTGTAGTTTCATGAATTCAATGTATCCTATCTCTCTAGTAATAATAGAACTTATATATGATAGAAATAGGTACACGTAAATGCTATTTTACTTGTATTTTCAGCTTTTTTGTATTATATTTTTTATTTAACCTTTATTGATTGGTCTTTAATGTTATCAATTTCTTTATATACTTTTTAAAATTTTTTAAAGATTTATTTATTTATGCATACAAGAACTGGGGTATAGGCCAAAGGCCCGGGGGTTGAGAGGATTCATCAGAGACAGAGTGGGAAACAGAACAGGCAGATTGACTGAAATATACTGCTGAGGGGAACAGCGGGCAAGTCAGGAGAGGTCTGCTGCGCCATGTGGGTTGCTCCCCGGCCAGGGATCGAACTTATGCTGCAGTGGCTACAGATAGCTTTATAGGTTGTGTCTTAACCCATTGCACCACCAGGGAGGCCCTCTTTATATATTTATTGATTCTTGACTGTTCATATATGAATGAAGCCTTAAAAAACTCAATGGACCCTTTGTGTTGGAGGGTCTCTAGACCTTTCTCTGGTGGTAATCAGTGCTCTGGAGAGGAATCTCCTAGTCTTCTGCTTCGAGATGGAATTATCACTATAACAACTATCAACTGCTGAAAGTGGGGGCGGGTTCACCATTCACCCTGACAATTGTAACTACATCCTTTTACTTTCAGTATGGCACCACACCTCTACCCTTAATTTCTCCTGGTGTTTCCAAATCCAGGATATCTCTAATTCTATTTCCTCAAAAATAAGTGTTTTTGGGACACTCATTTGATTTGAAAGTTTCTGAGTTGTTTTCTTTACTAAGTTACTGAACAAATGAGTCTGTATGGAGGAGAAGGATGACAAGTTGTCTTCAATACCACATGGCGATTTGAGGGGTAGCTCAAAAGAGATTTGATGAGGAAGATGAGCTGAAAGTCAAAATGATCCTTCTATAGAGTTTACATATGACTCCTATTTCCCAGCCCTCAGCCTGCCCACAACTTCCCAGAATTCCTGGTGTCCAGGAACTGAGATTTTACACTGTAATCAGGTTGTTTCTTGTTGGCATTCATCTCTGCAAGGAGTTGCTTTCTTTACTCTGAATCTGCTAAGATTCTCCCCTCTGTTTATTTTCTAAAAATTTGTTGACATATCTTTGGTTTTATCCTCTTTACCCTTATGGCTCCATATCTTTCTAGCCCTTACTTGTCATTTTAACAGATCTTAAGAAAGGAGCAGAGATAAATTATTTTGCTTAATTCATCATATTTAACCAGGAGTTGGAGATAACATTTTTACAAATGACATTATAAAGATACATGGCATATTTGTAACTTTTAAGAATGACACAAAAGTGGGAGAAATAAATAATACTGAATGATCAGATCCAAACTTTCTCAGCAGGTTGAAATAGTGAAGCTGAATCTAATAAATGTAATTTAGCCAAGGTGAGTATAAATCCAGTATGTAACCACAAAAAAAAAATCAATTACACAAGAGCAAGATATAGAAGACTGTAAAAAACTAGAAATTTAGGAAACTTAAAGTTTACTTTGCATCATCAGTGACCTGGATGTGCTTTAAAGACCAATGTGCTGTTAGAATATAACAATAATAGAAGTAGAAGTTCAATTGCACTGTGCATTTTTAGCACACTTGGATATCCTGGGTGATACAATTTAATACAGTATTGATAAACTCAAAGGTATATCTGACCCATAGGGGAACCCTGCAAAAGTAGGGATCTTTCTCAGTAACACAGATTCACCCTAGAGGGAGAAATTAAGGCAGCAGAGTAGAGGAAAATACTAGATTTTTTTGCTCATCAAATAGAAAGATATCGAAGTATTTAAATTTAGAGCTTTGTTGCAGTTTTGATATATTTATTCTCATTGGTGAGAAGACCCACGAGATATATCTTTATATATCTCAGCTTCACGTATAAATAGATTCAAATTCTCTCCTTGTGACAATGAACTTGAAATAATGAAAGGATGTAGTGTGGAAGATTCTGAAGTAGTAGACATTATGTCCAAATATTCTAGATTTGGAGTAGATCTCAGGACCCCAGTAGCTCCCTGAGGCAAATATTGCTTAATCCCCCACTCCAGCCTAAAGCTCATTTATTTTCTAAATCAAAGTACTTCTGTTTAAAATGTTTGATAACCACACAGTTTAAGCAATAATCTTTTTACTATACCAATTTCCAAAGTTCATGAGGAGTTCTTTCTGTTCATAATAGAACATATCTATATATTTTGTGAAATTATGCTTCAATGTGTAGTATTCTCTGCCATTTTCCATCAGGAGAAAGGACACTTGCAATGAGTCTGCAGTGAATTAATGTCTTTTTAAATTTGTGACAAGCTTTAAAATGTTAACGTAAGATTTATGTGTTTCGAATCATATCCTGCCACTCATAGACTTACATATTTTATAGATGATTGCTTGGCTTAGTTTGGTAAGAAGTGGTTAAATGTCCAAATCCCTCACTCTTGCAGCATGATGATAATTAAAATTAAGACATAAGAAAGGATTACAAATTCAATGACAACAGCCTGGTGGCGTATAAGTTAGAGTTACTTTTCTCTGAAAGCTAGCGCAGCCCAAATGATCTTCTTGACAGCTACATAGCGAAAGAAAAGCAAAAAGGTGGACCATTTGTTCTCAGCTATCTCAGGAAATTATTCTTTTCACACTGAAATAGAATATATGATTCTTATTGTCTGCTTATCAGCACTTATTTGCTTCCTACTGGGAAAGGGCATTGTTAGACATGCTGAAATATAGGCCTGTCTGACAAACAAAAACAAAAACAAAAAACCCCTTTCTCTTATTCCACACACCACGCAGACTTTGATGTGCCTGGAAATCCAGAGAGGCCAGCCTGGAATGAAGGGGTAGGGAAAAGGTAGCAGAAGAGCCAATAAAATCAGCCAGAAGGAAAAGCCTTTCGCTATCAGAAGAAACAGGCCCTATGTGGGGAACCGCTGCACAGCACACAACAGGTAAACAACATACCTGATGTTTGTGTTTGGATCTTTGGGGAATCTCTGTGGCTTTCCCATTATACAGATTATCAAGTCTGCAAGCGAACAATTCTAAAATGGTTACTTAAGAGTCTCAAGGGCTCCTTCCAGCTACCTCCGTGGCAAGTAAGAATTCTGTATGCCTGATAGATGGAGTGTTGCTTCTTGATTCTACGATCAGGTGAGATCGGGCACGTTTAGGGTGATATGGCCGTAGACTTGATTCTAGGATCATTATGAGTAATACTTCCATCACAGCCTCAAAACGCAGAGAAGTGAACAGGTGTTTTTACTATAGCCACCTCAATGCCTCTCTCCATTAGCAATTCAGAAATGTTTGTTGGTCATTCAAATGTCAA
This sequence comes from Talpa europaea, assembly GCF_964194135.1. Lineage (NCBI taxonomy): Eukaryota > Metazoa > Chordata > Mammalia > Eulipotyphla > Talpidae > Talpa > Talpa europaea. The sequence goes on along the minus strand of NC_140077.1, from coordinate 33,862,185 downwards.
TGGAAAGTGACACTTTGAATGGTGTAGAAACATGGATTTTTTTTTCCCCCTTTGTGAATATACAATTGCCCTAGCACTACTTATTGAAAAACACATTTTTTTCAGTAGTTTCTTTGGTCATAAATGAAGTATTTATACATACAGTTTATTTCTTTTGTAAAAATTTTTATTTATATATATTTTACATTATTGTTCATTTTTAAACAATGTTTGCTTTCTTTTCTCAGGTGTAGTCCCCATGGAATTTCTACCACCAAATTCGCAGCAACATGGACGGAACTAGAAGGAATTATGCTCAGTGAAATAATTTAGAAGGAAAAAGAAAAATATTGGATGGTTTCACTTATAGGAGGAATATAGGTGAACCAAATAAGGCATCAGGGGAGAAAATAATAACAATAAAAAACACAACAGAACAAAACAAAAATAAACAGACAACTATAAACCAGAGACATCCTGCAGGGGAAGGGGAAGCAGAGGGATAGGAATGAGGGAGTGAAGAGCACAGGGGACTGTGGTGATGGAAACATGGGTTCTTTTCTTTTTTTCCAAATTTTATTTTTATATTCCCTATACAATTGCAACCCCCTTATTTTGACCCCAATCCCTCCTTTCTCTGCCCCCTCCCCCCATAGAGTGTCTCTGATTCATAGTTGTTTGTTGATTTTGATTTTTTCTTTCTTATAGTTATTCTTTTTCCTGGTCCCTTTTTTAGGTTTTCTAGATTCCTGCTATGAGTGAGACCATCCGGTATTTTTCTTCTTCTTTCTGGCTTATTTCGCCGAGCATAATCCCTTCCAGCTCCATCCAAGAAGCATGGGTTCTTAATTAAATGGTTTAGCTTCTCCAAAGAAGAAGCACTTTGCCAATTGTCTTGCTGGGGCTATTTTTCCAGAAGACATTATCAGTTACCCATCTGGAAAATTTTCTTGGGTTGATTTGACTCCAAAATGATGGTATTTGCAAAAAGTCTTTCTATTTTATTTCATATGAATTATCTCATTATTACCTTAAACCAATTACTGATTTTTTTATTATAATTGTGCCTATTTTACAAAAGGTGGAGACATGGTGCTTAGGGGGATAAATGACTTTTCATAAGAGAAACAGAAGTAGTGAACAGACATTGGACTTTTACAGAACTACCGACCATAGCACCCATATTCTTTCTTCCAAAGTGGGCAAGAAAGCACAATTTCTATACCAGGTATTTGTACTCACATGCAAAGAAGTGATGTTGCATGTTAAAATTGACAAGTGCACATGCTTTCTGAGACACCAAAGCCCACCTGTTGCTTTCATAGAAGGCAGTTTACAGGAACCAAGTGAGGTATTCCATGGCCTTGTCAGGCCTCTGTGTTTATCCAATTCTCTCTGCTGTCTTTGAACTCAAAGTGAAGGATAGAAATATATCACCCTCAGCAAAGAGGAAGCAGGAGGCAAATGCACAAATGAAAACATGCTAAGAGACTGAAATGTAAAATTACACATATATAATTGTATAGTAAGGAATGATTTTATGAAGTGAACAGGAGAATTTTTACTTGTAAATGTGGAACATCCTGAGTGCAGAGGGACTGTCACATATAGTATATTGTGATCTGGTCTCTGACCACTTAATAGTGTTCATTTTATTACCATTTTCCTCTGGAGTAGAATGACATACTAAACTGATCAATAGAAAGCTTTGGCTTCCTCAAGATGTTTACAGAGATTGTTGAAATTGAATAGCAATTGTTCTTTTATTTTTCTGTTGACTGTTACACTGTCTGACTTCTGTGAGTGTTACTTTACCAGGGCTTACATCCTAGTTTTGAACAGTAAGTTGTGATGAACAGGTTAATCACTTGCAGGACTGTACATTAATATAGATATTATCAAAAATATGTAGCTATTCAGAAAGAGGGAAATGTATGGATTATAGGCAAAGGAAATTATCAAAAAACACTTGCTTTGCTTTTACACTTTTCTTTTATGGTGTAAGGCTTAATTCAGATGAGACTACATTGATCCCAAACTAAAACATACAGAGCAGACACCAAGCACTTAGCCTGGTGTCTCTGGGGCCTCATTTTGCTTCTTTTATGACAGGAATGTGGACTGAAGTGGAGGGAGGGGGTGAGGTTCCTAATTTCTGAATGCTATTCTATTGAGTAATTATACACTAGACACCAAAGAAGACATTTTGACTTTTTTTTTAATTTAATGTGCTAATGTTGTTATTGCTATTTCATGGGAACACCTACATACAAATTCTCAGGGTCAGAGGCAGGTCTCCAACTCAGATCTTCTGAATACAACTTGAGTGTTGTTATTACTCAGGACTATTTGTTTTAGAAGTAACAGAGGGCCTCCTCGGTGGTGCAGCAGTTGAGCGCTGGGTTGCGAGGCTGCCCGCAGCCTCTGCAGCACTGGTTCGATCCCCGGCTGTTCCCCGGCCACTGGAGGAGGGTCCCACATGGCACGCAGACCTCTCCTGCAGCCCGCTGCTCCCCTCAGCAGTGTACTTTGGTCCTTCTGCCTGTTCTGCTCCCCGCTCTGGCTCTGGTGAATTCTCTCACCCTCCTGTGCGTCTGACTGTACCCAATGCTTATATAAATAAATAAAAATAAATCTTTAAAAAAAAAAGTAACAGAAACCCAATTCAAACCATTTTAGGCAAGAGGGAATTGAATGCAACATAAGAAATAGAAATTAGGATATAACTGAGTGTCTGGACCTCAGGAACTTGAACATGCCTATGACATTCTTTGAGTCCCTTGCCTTCACTGTGCTTGACAGAAGAAGCTGTCAACAAGATTCAGCAGCACAATAGGTGGTCAGGACACTGATAAATCCTGTGTTTCGTATTTCCAAGCTTCATCACTAGAAAGACTGAAATCAAGGTTCTGTCTCTTTGTAAATATCCTGGGGAAGTTTCTGATGGGTTCCGTTTAGATCATCTATACTCTGTTTCTCTATATACCAGTGAGCTTTGCCTTCAGCTTTGCTTTCAGATCTATTTAGGTAGACCTAAATAGGTAGATACCCATCGATGGTAGAAAGGGCAGTGTCAGCTACCTGAAAAAAATTTAGACCAAACAAATGGCAGGGCCTGAGAATGGAAGTTCCATCTCTGACACTCTCACATTTGTAATCTGGCAAGGAGGCCACTGTAGTCAGTTCCTTTGCTCTTAGAACACATCATCCTCTTTGGATCAACCAATAACTCCTAGCTTCATTGGAAAAGTACCACATCCTACTAAATTACTTTGATCACCCAAATTGCTCCTACATACAAAGTCTATCACAAAATCAGTAATCACATTTGTCTTAGAATGGAGGGGAGTAGCCACAGTTATTTCTTGGCTCATAGATCACCACTGAAGTAAACAAACTAGCAGTAAAAGAGAAGTACTTCACTGACATTAGTAATAATGGAATCTTGGCAGCGATATACCAAAATTTTAGAGATGTAGACTGGAAAAGTACAATTGAATCAAGTTGAAGAAAGAATAGCAATTTTCCCTAAATCCACAGTGACAATCTCCATCAACATTTCTAAAGCAACCCCAATCAACTTGCGCTTGATAACATCAGGCTTGCTGCAAGAAAGATACAAGACAGGGGCCCTAGTGCCCTTCCAAGGGGAATGGTTGCAAACGAGAAATTCTGGAACTACTTCTGCCTTAAATGGTCAAAGTATTAAATGAATGTGAGCTAGCAAAAACCTTATATTCTGCTATCAAGACCAAATACTTTATGAGACAGAGGTAGAGAGGTGGAGAGGTGATGGTGGATTTGAAAGGGGAGGTACTTTCAGGAACAATCATTTGGAATCTCTCTAGACTTGGGATCAAGTTTTGTGGCAAGGCCATGCCAACAGAAAATCTCTAGTTTCCTTGTGTTTAGGGTGGCAGCACCAAACAATGAGTTGGTGGCATAAGTCATCGTCCTGGAAGATAAGGTTGAATGAGCACCTGGCCACACTCACAAATTGCTGAAATAGCCAACTTCTTTCTTTCAAATAAAGCAAAAAAAAAAAAAAAAAAATCAAACTCTATAGAAGAGAAACAGAGCCCCCTGTTGGAACTATACTATGAATGTACATACATCATTTTTTTCTTGAGTCCAACTTAACTCCTACCTGATTCTAGCTGCAGTTCTCAGCTTTAGGTGCATATTAAAATCACCTGGGAAGCTTTCAAAATGTCCAAAACCCAGGTCACATCCCCATCCAATTAAATCAGAATCTGTGGAGGTGAGAACCAGACCTCTTGTATTATCTATATCGTACCCTGGATTCCACTGTACAGTCATAACCACTACCTTAAATCACCACTAAGTAAATAAATTTCTTCTTCTGTAAAAATAAGCACAGCAAGAAAAAGCACCAGAATTTAAAAGCTACTGTAACCCAAAATATAAGAACACCTGGAGGTAACAGAAAAGGCTTTCAGTGGGTTTTTAAATCTTTTTTTTTTTAAGTTAAATTTATGTTTGGCATTCTTTAGAAAAATAATGCATTATTTGCTCTAAAAAACCTTTTTCAAGTTAATGGTTTTTATTCTTCCTGTGATGAATAAAAACATTGAAATATTTCAAGGTGAAACTGCCTGTTTACCAAACATGCATTTTAGCAATAGCAAATAGCACCTTTATTTGAAGAATATCATTTTTCCAATTATTGAAAAGCTAAATTTTGGAACTTAATTATTTTTATTAAAAAGGTGGAAAGAGAAAAATTGAAAAGAAGTTACCAGGCAGCACAAATAAAATATATCGAATAAAAAACAGATAGAAACCATTAAGTGTGTTTAGAGATTTTTTTAGTGTTAATTAATTATTACATAAACACAGTCAACTATGTGAGGAAGTGGAAAGAAAATTAAGTTTAAAAATTAAAAATTAGTTATGAAATATTTAAAATTCCCCTCTCAAATTGATGACTAAAGGCTAATGTCAGGAGAAATTTTAAATGATATATTTGGCTTGCTGAGAACTTATAAAACTGTAAGTCTATCTTTTCAAATTATACATATTTATCTTGTACATGTTTTCAGGAATGCATTATGTATGAAATTAAAGAACTGGGTAAAATTCAAGGAAGCAGAAAAAAATAGAAGATAGCATTCTAAAGTCTATTTTAGGCAATGACACAAGGATTAAGTGGAAGTAGTTTATTTGGGAGATAATACTAGGACATGCACAGAGGCAATGGGGCAGTGAAAAGGGAAAGGAGGGAACCTGGAAGTAGGTTGCATCAAACATGGTACCACCATGGTCAACTGGAGCTTGATCTGGCTGGGCACTCAGTGAACTTGTGTGGAACATGTGCCTTTCATCTGTCCTACCAGGAGCAAGGGTGTGGATGTTTATCCACTAGTGGGGCCTGCTGTCAGGGTACAGTACTTCCTTGTACTTCTAGCTGCTCCAGCCATGGGCATGGAGAATAGAAATTCCACTCTCTAAGTCAGAGTCACACGTGCCAGCAATTAGACAAGCACAGAGAGAACATGAGTGGGGCCACAGCAGCATCTGCTAAATATGTGTTTTGAAATAAAACAGAGCAGGGGTCAACAAACTTTATTTTGGAAAGTACCACATGGTAGCTAATTTTAAGTTTTATGTGCACATATGGTCACACATATTTTTCTTTTTCCTTTATTTTCTCTCCTTAAAAATGTAAAAACATTCCAGTTCATATAAAAGCAGGTGATACAGATTAAAACTATAATGTAATACCACCTCACACCTGTGAGTAAAGTACCTATTAAAAAGATCCCCAAGAATAGGAGTTGGAGAGGGTGTGGAGAAAAAGGAACATTATTACACTGCTGTTGGGAATGTGAACTGGTGCAACCAGTGTGGAAAGCAATCTGAATTACCTTAGAATACTAAAAATGGAAATAGCTTACCTCCAGGAAATCTTGGAAATCCTACTCTTGGACCTATGCATGTCCAAGAATATGAATACAAATATTCTATAGAACATGAAACTATCAACAATAGCCCCATATGTTCCACAATGTTTGTAGTAGCATTATTTACAATAGTTAGGTCATAAAAGCAGTCTAAATGTCCATCAATGGACAGTTGGATCAAGAAAATATGATATGGGCCTCCCAGGTGGCGCAGCGGTTGAGCGCTGGGTTGCGAAGCTGCCCGCGGCTGCGGCACCAGTTCGATCCCCGGCTGCTCCCCGGCCACCAGAGGAGGGTCCCACATGGCGCGCAGACCTCTCCTGCCGCCCGCTGCTCCCCTCAGCAGTGTACTTCGGTCCTTCTGCCTGCTCTGCTCCCTGCTCTGACTCTGGTGAATTCTCTCACCCTCCCGTGCTTCTGACTGTACCCAGTGCATGTATAAGCAAAACAAACAAACTAAATAAATAAAAAACATGCCTCTATTAAAAAAAAAAAAGAAAATATGATATGATATATATATATATGTATGATATGATACACACACTCACACACACCATGGAGTATTATATGGCCACAAGGATGAAATGGGGCCATTTTCAACAAAAGAGTGGGAATTTGAGAGAATGATGTATTGCAAAGTAAGTCAGAACAATAAAAACAAATACTGGACATTTACATAGCACAAAATTTGATAATGTCAATCATTTTTAAAAAACTAGTGGACATTAATAAACGTCCTAAGTGACATCCTAAGTGCTCTGAGGTTAAAAGGGAGGAGAGAGGGAGTAGGACAAGGGGACACAAGGGATGCTGGTGGGAAAAAAAAAGTAGTATCTATTTAAAAAAGGGTTATGATTAAATATTAGGAAATGATGTTTGCAAAACAAAGTACAAGTGTTATAAACCCAAACAAAGTTGAAAGGTCCATGCAGGAGGCTGGAATGCAAAAGCCTACCAGGAAGCCCACCTGGGGGCATGAATGTGGAAACCTGCCTGGAGGATTCAGACAATGAGCCTCCCCCCTCCCCCTACGGGTCTCTTCTCAGACAGAGAAACTCTACCTGCCCCAAGAATCTTTTTGCACCCTACAAACTTCTTCCCGCCCTACGAACCCAGTTTCCCACCTGACCTCTCCCCACCCTATAAAGGCCTGCATCCCCCTGACAAGTGAGTGGCTTTACTGACCCCCACCTTGGGTCCGAAAGGTCCGCCTGTGAGCAATAAACTTTCCCGTCCCCTAAGGAAGCTTGACCTGGCTCCTCTTTACTGTGTCGTACCTTACAAATGTGAGAATATTAGAAAAAAAATGAGCTGGGGAGGAGTGGATATAGGGAATGATTTAAGAAAAAAAAAAAAAACAACAGAAAGATGTAATACCAGTTTTACTCAAATTTTCCTTTGAGAAAATAGAAAAGGGGGAAATGCCTCCCTATCAATTTTATGTGGGCAGTAAAACACTAACACCAAAAAATTGACATAGAAGTTCTACAAATTTATACTATATAACAGTGTTAGCTATGATTATAGATTCAAATATTCAGATCAAACACTAGCAAATGAAATCAGACTATATAAAAAGGATAATTCAGAGTGGTCATATAATGTGATTCCTATAATGCAAGGTTGGTTCAACATTTGAAAATCAAATATGATTTGCCATGTGAACATATAAAAAATGAAAAATTATATGACCATCATTATACTTCAAGCATCTCAATAGAGACAGAAAGAAATCAGAGAAACATGTGTTTATCTTTTTTGAATGCTGAGTAATATTCCATGGTATATATGTACCACATCTTCTTGATCCAGTCATCTATTTTTGGGCATTTGGGTTGTTTCCAAAGCTTAGCTATTGTAAACAGTGCTGCTAGAAACATAGGGGTGCAGGTGTTCTTTGGAATTGATGTTTCTGTGTCCTTTGGGTAAATACCTAGGAGTGGAATTGCTGGATCATATGGAAGCTCTATGTTTAGTAGGTCCAGAAATCTCCACACAGCTCTCCATAGTGGTTGGACCAGTTTGCACTCCCACAAAAAAGATAAACACATGCAATTTGCAGCAACATGGATGGCGCTGGAAGGGATCATGCTCAGCGAAATAAGCCAAAAAGAAAAAGAAAAATACCGGATGGTCTCACTCATAGCAGGAATCTAGAAAACTTAAATAAGGGACCAGGAAAATGGATATAAGAAAGTGAAAATCAAAATCAACAAAAAACTATGAACCAGAGACACTTTTTGGGGGGTGGGGGGCGGGAGGGGAAGGATTGGGGTCAGAATGGGGCGTTTGCAATTGTATGGGGGAATATAAAAATAAAATTTATTATTAAAAAAAAAATCCATAATCTAGAAAAAAGGAGAAATATTCACTAAAGTAGGTTTGAAACAAAGGGCCAAAGAGAAACTTTTAAGACCAGGTCTTAAAAACTGACCATAGATCTAAGGGGCAGGAGATTTGAGAACTGGGCACTTGAGGAGTGTTGGGGAGCACAGTGGACTGTAGTAGAGGACCATGGAGCTTTGGTGGGGGGAGAGCTACAGTGACCACACCTGAGGGGACAAATCCTGTATTGTCAAAATGATGACAAGGAGTTAAAACAATGCTACTTTGTGAATAATAATTAAAAAAATAAATTGTTTGACTACAAAAAAAAAAAGAAATCAGAGAAACAAAAAAATTAGAGAAAAATGTGTTCAAAAAAAGTAAAGGAAAAAAAATTAAGCAAACTAGGACTAGAAGACATTTTTCTCAATATATTAAGCTGCTACAAAATACTTATAGATAATATCATCTTTAATGATGAAAATTGGATTGCTTTATTCATAATAGCCCTAAGTTGAAACCTCAGCAGGTGAATGGATAATAAAATAGTGGTAATTTTTTTTCTACTCAGCAGTAAAATAAATAATGAATATACATAAATATAAACAACTTAAATGAATCTGAAAAACAATACACAGAGAAAAGGAAACAAGACATAAAAGAATACTTATAATTTATTATTCTTATATGGTATGTTCTTATATAATTATATAATTAGCATTCTTAATGATAGAACCAGCAAAACTAATGTATAGTTAATGTTATTTATCCATAATTCCTACATAGTGAAGGTAAAAGATGAATGTATACTTTAGAAATTAGTGGTTACCTCAAGCAGAAGTTAGGCATGAATGCATGCAAAATCTGTACGGAAACAAAACTTCTGGGTTGGTGGAAATGCTCCATATCTTGAATGGAGCTCTGTTTAACAATTATTTAAATTTATTAGTCCTCAAACCAATAATTTTAAAAGATTGGTCATAATTTTGTATAAGTTATATCTCTACAAAGCTGGTTAAAGTGTATAATATTAAATAAAGCCTAAGTTATGAACATTTTTTTATTCTTTCTGATCTATATTGTATTGATGGCAGATTTTAAAAAATACAGATATATAAAGAAATAGTAAAAAGTAATAGAGTATTATATAAACATGCTATACTAGGGATTTCGGGTAATTTTTATCTTTCTATTGTAATTGACAAACATTGTAACTTACAAACTTGCTAAAATGAGCATATATTTGTATGTTATGAAAAAGGAAATATATATAAATAATAGAAATATGATTGCTTTTAAGGACAAGTTTGGATGTCTTTTTCAGCTCTTTCTTTCCTTTCTGATACTTTCCTTTAACTATCCCACTCTATTTCCAGTCTCTTGTGCATTTGCTTCTGTTTTCCTTTATCCTCATTGTTTTGCACATTCATTCCTCTGTATCCAGATCTGAAGATGTTTGATGAAAGCTTTTTCCTCGATTTAATTCAAGGCAACACCAGAAATCTCTAAGGAACTAATTATCAAGTTAGCACAATATTGAAGCTAACCAAGCCATACACAAAAACAAAATGATGAGAAAATAGAATGTGTCTCAACTGTAATTGCATTTTTTTCATTACTCCTGACCTTAGTTCAGTCAGGACCACAGTTTTTCACATGCCTCCTGGGATATCAGTCGGGCAGTCTGAGAGAAACTCTGGCTGTGAAACACAATGGTAAACTTAAACTGGAGGGGCACTCTCTTAAGTAGGTCTCAAAGAAAGCACTGTTTTCACAAACTTACAGTCAAATCTTTCTTTGTGTTTTCTTTTGGAGGCCAGGTGAGATGGCTCCCCTTTTCTAAGCTGCCTGATAATGAGAGAAAACCTTTGGCAATCCAGGAATCATTCTATACATTCTGGCAGGTACCTTGTTCCCTGAGAGGGAAAAGACAACAATGGCACAATGCTTGACCACAGAGTCACTATTGTTGATGTTGAGAGGAAAATAAAAATGGAAAACATCCTTTTTTATTTTTAATGTTTTTTAAATTGAGATAACATTGGTTTATATTTGTGATTTAATAAAGAATGGAAAACACCAATAAAACAACAATACTTGCATATTGCTTTTTACTTTATAAAGTGTTTCCTCACTTAAATTTTTATAACCCTCCCTTCAGGAAGGTGTTGTAAAAATAAAACAGAAACAAAGTGCATAATGCCTGGAAAGATGTCACCTCTATTTTCTGAAACCTTGATGGTTTTGTTTTAAATTCCCAAGGAGCCCATCAAATAGAATGCATTCCTTTACTGGCATTATTATTGAAATTAGAAAAGTTACAGTGTCCATATAGTAAGATTATTTTTGTACACAATAAAATTAGAAAATTTCACATTTTTAAAGATATAAGGAAATGTATGCACAATGAAAGACATATATAGATAAAAAGTAAATGAGAAAAGAAAATATATACCACGCTACCAGAATAAAATAGAAAGTAGAAATAGTAATATTAATTTTAGAGTAGACATCAAACAAGGAAAGTTATCAGGGATAAAGATGGACATTATATGATGGTAAAGGAGTCAATTCTTAAAGATAATAATGCAGTTTTTTTTTAAACTGAGATAACATGGGGTTACATTTTTTTTGTGTTTTTTAGAGGTATATGATCTCTACTTTTAGATGTTGCTACTATACCACATACATCATATGGCAATTCTTTATGTGTATGTACCTGAAAAAGCAACAAATAGTATAAAGCAAAAACTCATAGAACTGCAAGGAAAAATAAATCAATCCATTATCACTGTTGAAGACTTCAACAACCCTCTCTCACTAATGGACAGAAAACTAGGCAGAAAATCAGTAAGGACCTGTTTAAATGGATCACCATAATTAATCAATTAGATAAAATTGACATTTATGTTACACACTTCCCTCAAGGTCATGTTAAATATTCAGCAATATAGATGACCTCCTGGGCCAGAAAACATGCCAAGATAAATTTAAAAGAATAGAAATACAATGTCTGATCTCAGACCATAAGAGAATTAAATTTGAAATTGTTAACAGAGAGAAAATCTCAAAATATCTGAGAATTTACTAACACACTGTCACATATTGTAGTTCAAGGAAGAATGTTCAAGGTAAATTTAAAAATATTTTGAACTAAATTAAAATGAAAATACAGCTTATCAAAACTTGTGGGAAGGAACAAAAGCACTCCTTAGAGGGAAATTTATATCATTACATGTATATATTGCAAAAGAAGAACTTTTCAAAACTCAGTAATCTAAGTTTCACATTTGAAACCAGGAAATAAAGAGAAACTAAATTCCTAAGAAGAAGAAAAACAGTAACAATTTTTTTAAATAAATTTTATTTTTATATTCCCCATACAATTGCAATCCCCTTATTTTGACCCTAATCCCTCCCCTCCCCGTCCCTCACCACCCACAGAGTGTCTCTGGTTCATAGTTGTTTGTTGATTTTGATTTTCACTTTCTTATAGTTATTCATTTTCCTGGTCCCTTATTTAAGTTTTCTAGATTCCTGCTGTGAGTGAGACCATCCCATATTTTTCTTTTTCTTTCTGGCTTATTTCGCTGAGCATGATCCCTTCCAGCACCATCCACGTTACTGCAAATTGCATGTGCTTATCTTTTTTGAATGCTGAGTAATATTCCATGGTGTATATGTACCACATCTTCTTGATCCAGTCATCTATTTTTGGGCATTTGGGTTGTTTCCAAAACTTGGCTATTGTAAATAGTGCTGCTATAAACATAGGGGTGCAGGTGCTCTTTGGAATTGGTGAAAAACAGTAACAATTGAAAAAGAAATAAATTAATTGAAAAAGAGGAAGATAGTACAGAATATCAATGAGAGCTATAGCTGCTTCTTTGAAAGATCAGTAAGTGTAAGATTTTAGCTGCGCCAAAAAGAAAGGAGGGTAACAACAACAAAAAGTAATATCACTAAAGATTCCATGAAAATCAAAAAGATAATGTAGAATAGATCAGCAACTATATGCCTACAATTTTGATAAGATGAATGAATTCCTTTAAAGACAAAATTTGCTAAAACTCATACAAGAAACACAATGTGAATAGGTCTTTATGTACTATCTATAGCAAAACTTAATGGCTAATGTCATATTTAATTTGGACAACCCCAAAGCTTTCCGACTAAGATGAGGCAAAGAAAATATCTTCCTTCTCATCACGTTTTCAACATCATGCTAGAAGTCCTTGGCCATGTCATAAGGTAATAAAAGGAAGTGAAAATTATAAAGGTTAGGAAGGAAAACATAAAACTGTCTTTGCTCACAGACTATGCATCTATCTATAGGAAATGTAAAAGTCAATAACAGCAAAAAATTTCTGGAACTACAGGAATTAATTGTTTAATTATTTATAAAAGCAATGTTTTAGGATGTAAAGGTGATATGTAAAATCACTTGCTTTGTAATGTGCTAATGAACAAGCAGAATTTGAAATTTAAAAAAGTAGCTTTTTTTTTTTTTTTTGAAACCATACTCTGGTACTCTTCATTGTTTTTGAAGTGTTTGCTTGTTTTGTTTTTTTTTTTAAACCTGTGGCGATAATTTTTATTTATTTATCTATTTATTTAAGATTTATTTATTTATTTATACAAGCACTGGGTACAATCAGAAGCGCGGGAGGATGAGAGAATTCACCAGAGCCATAGCAGGGAGCAGAACAGGCAAACTAATGAAATACACTGCTGGGGGGAGCAGTGGGAGTGGCAGGAGAGGTCTGCGTGCCATGTGGGACCCTCACCGGTGGCCTGGGATGCAACTGGCGCTGCAGAGGCTGCGGGCAGCTTCCGCAGCCCATCACTCAACTGCTGTGCCACCAGGGGAGGCCCTGTGGTGATAATTTTTAGATATAACACCAAAAATATAAGCAGGAAAGAAATAATTGAGAAACTGAACTTCATTAAAATTAAATGTTTTGCTCTGTGAAAGACAATAAATATCAAGAAAACTGGAAGACAAGCTATAAATTTGGAAAATATTAGTAATATAAAAAGAACTTTTAAAAGTAAAGCTATATGTAAATCTTACTTTTGTGGTTAAGAACATTAATACAGGATAATCACAAAATAAAATTCAAGCTATAGGAAAATTTAGATATAGATGAAGGACTGAAAACAATTTTCGTGTCTTTTTGCAATTACCAAAACTACTTGGAAGGTTTTACGCTACAGAGTATGAAAGTTAAAAATTAATCTTCATTTCACTTTAACATTCTACAAATTAATTTCACTTATAGGCTTATTATACAAATATTTTAAAAGAAGATATTACAAAAATCTCTCTCTCAATTTGTTAACACAGAGCGGTGGGAGAGGAAAAAGTGTGCAGCAGTTACCCGCTGATGTATAACAAGATAAACAAACTCAGTCAGAAACTGCACCCCTCTGGTCTGCAATCTCTTCCCTGTAGGAAAGCCATTCTACCAATTTGAATGTATATTCAGTTTTTGAATGGGGCTCAGCAGGGTCAGTCAGAGTGTGATAATGACATACTTGTAGATCTTAATCTTCAGAGTCTGCTTTAGACTGCTCTTGCCTTCTCCCTAGAGGATTTACCCACATACTTCTCAGATGTGTATCATAACACCCTAGAATCTAATATGCAGTGAATGCTCCTACCCATTCATTTATACACTTTGCTTACAGAAAAACTTCTTACTGAGATATTTTGAAATGGAAACTGAGAAGAGGAAAACAAGTAGGAAACTTCCCTACAAATGTAAGCTCTGCGATGAGAAGGGAATTGTATTTCTACTGATAAAGCAGCCAGCTCTGTGAAAACATAACAGGTGTTTTCCCAGACTAGAGGAGGAGGGAGGTCCAATGGCTTCATAAAAGAAAAAAAAATAAAAAATAAAAATTTCTACACTCCACCCCTTCAACCAGATGGGTAACATGCTGGCTTTCTCTCTCACCTTATGCCAACTCTAGCAGAACTCTAAAGTGAACTCACAAACACACGTAGACATTATCTCCATCAGCAAAGACTACAGACTTTGGGGCACTGAGATGAGTTTCATTGGCAGGAAATGATCCCTGTTATTTTTGAGTGGCCACCACCAATGCTAAGAGGAATGGATACAGGTATCTCCTTAAAAGCTTGTATCATGCCATGTTGTTTTATGTAAAATGTATATTAGCACCTGTTCCACTAATGAAAGAAACTGAAGAGGATTTTTGCTTACACAACAAAAGGTAAAAAATGAAAATAACATTAGCATGTGTTTTGCAGCAACTAGTACAGGGCAGCACACCCAGGGCAGTTAGAGTGGCCTTGCCATTGCTGGGAAGCCCTCTTTCCTTTGGAACTATTTTATATGGGCTGTGTATTTATCAGATCATTCCTTCTTTTACTATTTGTGAGTGTTATTTTAGGTTTATTTGTGTGATTTTAAATGTGATTTGGTAGATTATTTTGGGGTTCTTGGAACACAAAAAAAGTTTTCCATGTAAATAAATCATAATGTCTTCTTTGTTTGATGACATCTCAGTTTATGAAAGGTTTTATAGGAGTTCTTTATTTCCTTATGGGGGGACATTGGTACTGGATTGTGTGCTATGGTACAACAGCTACAGGATTGATACTGATCATTGCCTTCTATGTTCCATGTTAGTGAGCAGTTCTTGAACGATTTGTAGTTTTTCCTGCAGGCCCTTGCTTTCCTGTGCTTGCTTTAGGGAAAGGAAATGAGTCCAAGAGAACTTCAACATCCCCTTCCACAGACCAGGACTGCAACACATTTTCTTCTTGCCCATTCATTAGCCTCTCCTTTCAGTATCCACCAGCACACCATCACATTTCTCATTGTGCTGTGGTGCTATTCAAGATACACACAAAGTCTGTTCTCCTTCCCCTATCCCTGCTTGTATTTAGTAAGTACATATTAGGTATTTAGCATTGTTCTAAAAGCACAGACTAGAAAAATAAATTAGATATACCAGGTCCCAGATGTACCAGGTCCCTCATCTCAATGAGTTTCATGAAGAAGACAAACAAGTGAAAAGGGGAGAGATGCCAATTCAGCTTTGTTCTAACTTCAAGTGTTCAGTGTATCAAAGATCTATTCTGGCAATTTTTTCTTGAATCTGGAAATTTCTAAAAAATGGTAAGTCAAGCAAAATCCAATGGCTGTGAAACCAAGACCAAAGATCATTTATTTTCTATATAGCCAGGAATTTTCATTACCATTTTATTAACATTAAAGTATTGAGACACAAATGTTGATTTTTCACTAGGTTGTATAAAGCAATTTTAAACAGTAAACAAATTATCCTTATAACTCACAAATACTGTACAAAGATGTTGAAACCACTAGAGTTAAGAGAAACCTTTGCATGATGGATCATGCTGTTTGTTATGACACTTAGAAGAAAGTGTGGATTTGGTCCTTGAAGAGCCGTTTAAAGGTGAACATATGTGCAAATCAATGCACTAAAAGCACACCAGACCAGAAAATTCCCACAGGGCTTAATATCTATGGAAACAACTCGTCCCTCATTGTTATAGTATTACTTTGAAATCTGATTATTCTAGAGAATTACTTTTTAAAATGAATTTTAAAACATTTTCTGAAAGAGTGCTGGTATTATATATGTGAGTCAGTTCAGTCATTTTTCTCATGTAGTCACTATAATTTTTCTTAACAAATTATTAGCTGAGGTTACTGATATTAAAGAGGCTAAGGATTATAAAAGAAATGGATTTATCATTATGAGAATGATTTGAACTTATTAACACAGATGAAAAACTCTAATAAAATATTAACATGAAATCAAGTAACGTAGTAAAGTATGACTAAGTTTTTAAATATATGACAGAAGTAGAGGGATGTCACAATAGCAGAAAACACTGATGCAATTCACCACATCAAGATTTATGGAAGAAAATAAGATAATCACAAAAGGATAACAGAATGTTCAAATTAAAAAATTCATAGGGCAAATGAATATCCACTATAAAAGAATTAATTTGGCCCCCTATCTCACATCATACACAAACTTTAACTCAAAGTTTGTTATAGGCTTAAATGTAAGAGGAAAGTTATAATTTAGAAGAAAATCCAGAAGTAAACTGTGATCTTACATTAGATAATCATATCTTAATTTTAACACACAAAAGCAAACATTGTAAAATATTGTCAAAGTGGACTTAAGTCAAAATTAAAAATATTTGTTCTTCAAAGAATACCACCAAGAATTTAAAGACAACCCACAACATAGGGAAATTATTTGCAATTCATGTACCTAATAGAAAAATTATATCAAGAATAAAAATATTAAAAATCTTATAACTCAAAAATAAAATAAAGAAATAATCCTATTTAAGAATGAGTAAAGGATTTTGAAGTCATTTCTTCAAAGATTAAAAAATAAGTAAATGAAAAGATACAATATCATTAGTTATTAGAGAAAAATGATAGCTCTTCATAAATGCTAGCATGACTATATTAAATGACACAATAACAAGTTTCAGCAAGGGTTGGGGTAAACTGGAATCTTCATACCTTTTTGGTGAGAATGTAAAATGGTAGCCATTTGGAAAACAATTCGATCATTCCTCAAAGTAGTAAATATAGTAACTATATAACCCATCAATTGCACTCTTAAGTTCCTAATCAAAAAAATGAAGACACAGTTCACATAAAAACTTACACACAAATGTTCATGGCAACCTTAATCAAAATAGACACAGGGGGTAGAAACAGCTCTATAGCTATCACTGGATTATTGAAGACATATGGCATGTCCATATAATGGAATTTATTTGCTAATAACAGTATGAAGTGCAATGATACAACATGAATGAATCTCAAAATCATAAAATATCATGTTTACTAAAGTTAGCCAAAAATATCACACATTTATGTCCACAAAATGGACACAACAGGCAGATTTGTGAAACTCAGAAGTATCAATATATTAGTGTTTGCTTGGGCCTGGATAGAAATTGTGTGAGTGGTAGAGGAAAAACTTATTTAATTTAAACAAATTAAAGTGGTTGTTAATGGGCATAAGATTACTTTTAGAGTGATGAAAATGATTAAAATTATTATGGTGGTAGTTACACTATATGGAAAATGTATTAAAAAGCATTAAAAACCACTTTAAGTATGTGAATGTTATGGTTTGTAAATTATATCTCAATAAAGCTGCTAATTATTTTTAAAATTAATATCTATTTGGGAAAATTTAAGTAAAAAGATAGTACTTATTAATAATTTTTGCTATATGACACTAAAAATGACCACAAATTATATTTGTATTTGACCTAACTGCAAGCTCTCTGTTACAGTAGTAAATCATCATAATTAAAAAAGCCTAGGAGCTCTATATGATGAACATAAGAGTCGGTTATGATTTTAAAATGTTCTCAGAAATAAAGGAATAGAAGAGCAATGTTTCAACCTGATGAAGCCTATCTTGCAAAAAAAAAAAATTACAAACCTTTTAATTGGCAAAAATAACATCAATGAAGGAATAGACATGCTATATTTATAATTTGAATAGACTCAACAATTCAATTTACTTAAATTCATAACAGCAACATGATTAAATGAAAAAGGGAATTTATAAACATTGCCTAAATTAACACATACTTAGGCATTTATGAATAAAAATATAGAGTGATAGTTTTAAAACATGAGCCACATTATGCAAATAAAATATAAGACAGTATTTACTTTGTGGAAAATAAGGCAGAGAGGGAAGTAGAGAAAATAACAGGGACCTCAGATTTATCTGTGATATTCTATTTATTTAATTAGGACATTTTTAGATACAAAGATTAAAAAGTCCAGCTTATTAATTTTTAGAGTAGTAAATGGGTATATGCTATTATCTGTAACTTACTGTGGCTGAAAACCTACCAATTCATTTCTGGATGGTTTTAATATTGTTAAAAAGTCTTTCAGATTGCTGAATGACATTTTAAAAAGTATAATGTCATTTGAAGTTATTTAATTTCTATGTCAAATGTTTATTAATAAGTACTATTAATCTAAGTGTCTGTGTGTATCCATTTCTGCCTATAAACATAAAATATATTCTATTTTATTTTAGTTTTATCACAGCAAGTCACAAAGATATTCAGAAATTATAGAATATTTTACCACCAGTCACATTGATGGCACAATATTGTTAAATCAAGTATAATGTGAAATTAAGTAGTGGGTTCATTAAGGAGAATTTTTTTCATAGTTATTACCATGCTAAATTTTCTAATTTTTCCTGTGAGAATTATTGCTAATTATATAATTTGAATTTATACAGTGTTCTGATACTATTTTCACTTAATTGCAATTTTGTTCTAAAATGCATCTTCCATGCAATTAATATATTTTTCTTAATCCAATCACATATCCAAAGGATGCACAAGAGAACTTAAAGCAGGTATAAAGTTCAGAAGACTTAATAAGTATCTGTTGAACTGATTAACACGTAGATTTCTATATGCAATTTTTTCTTGATATGAAGCATTTTTATTAGTATATGATGGAATTAAATCATACAATGTGGAGTTCCCTTATTTGCTTATGAATCATGCTTGTTTTTCTGTTTTTCCCTTCTAAATTAGGCATTACTTACTAATATTACTCTTTCAGAATATTCTCTACTTACTTCCTCCAATCTCAACTGATTCACAGAGAAAGGAAAATACATGAGACTTGGTTCCATCCCATCAAATCCTATTATCCCAACAGATTACTTTAGACAAAAACACTGTGATCTTGGCGTATAAAGCCTTTTTTAAAAAAAAAAAAAAAAGATAAAATGCAAAAAGCATTTTCGAGCCAATGAAAGCTTTTTGCTATTACTTTACTAGTTGATTGAGTAGGAATTAGGAAGAGGGAAGATATTCCACGTAGTTTAGCTTCCTTCTAACAGAACCCTACATTATTTTTAGGTACTGTACCACAATATGAGTTACATGGGCTAAAGTTTAAATCTTACAATTTTAAGTCATTTCAAAATGTCAATAATAGAATCCCCATTTAATATACTTGATCAGAAATTAAATACATGTAGTAGAGATTAACACTGAACATTTTACAATACTGAAAGGAAAAGCTATACCCTACACTTATGTTTGATTATGTGCAGATTGGAACTGGTTTCTAAATATGATAGGATTTAGTAATACTATCTGTAATGAGTATTTAAACAGAAATTTAGTATTTAAACAATGCCTACATTTATTTAATCTTTAACTGGGTATTTACAATGTAGATGAGCACATGAACTATAGGTATCCAGGCACCTTTTTATTACATCTAACTTGTTCCAAATATAATTTCACTTTCATATCCAAAATCCTCTAAAATTATCCTCTAAATTCTGAAAAAATTTAGATGTTATTATTCCTACTGCCTTATATTTGCCTCCAAAAGTAGTGTGCTATGAATGCTTATTAAGTAAAGGAATGACAAAATACATTTTTTCAAAGATTGTTTATTAGGTTTAAGATTTAAATGCTTTTGAAATTACAACTTCTGTGTATTGAAAAATGTTGCTGACATGTTAGCAGCTCAGCAAAAAGTTCTTAAGGAAGAGGTTCTACAAAGCACACTCAGATATGTGCAACAGCCAATTCTAGTGGTGCCCAATAGCTCTGTGTTGGATATAAAAGTCCAGTGTGTTATTGATGTGTCTTCAAAAAAAATGTATGTTCTGTGCACATTGGGTATATTAGCTTCTAAAGTCAAATCATCTAAGAAAAGTTCCAGTTATTGCTGAGTCTTGTTGTTGAGGCCTTTTGAAGACCCTTAAGTAAAATTATGTAAATGTCTAAAGCAAGGTGCACACGAGTGGAATTAAATTACATGTCAGCAAGGGAAGATTTTATTATTTATTTGTCTAACTCTCCTACCTAAAGTTCCCCTAGTACTCCATGTGATTCTTCACTTTTTCCTTTTTTTCTCCAAACCCAATCTGTATTAAAGGAAGATCTGTGATGCAGTAAAAAACAAAAGATGATTAAAGGTAAAACCCTTTCCTGCATTTTTTACTGTTAGAAAATCTTTCTGCATTTTGTTCTTTTAAATTTATTAAACATAACTTCCTGCATGAAATTATATAAAGACCTGGAGATGGGGAGGGATGAAAGCACTGAGGAAAAGTCAGGCTAACATTAACTAGAAAGGAGAAATCCTGAGGCCCTTGCACAGACATCCGAAGCCCACACATTTTTGTACTTCAGGGAGGTATATATAGTCCTGCGTCACCCAGAGAGATAGCAACCACCAGAACAATGTAGGAGCTACAGAGTACTGTGCTCACAATTCTTTTTTTTTTGTTTGTTTTTCTTTTTTCAAGGGAGTTTTAAAGTTTATTTTTATTTTATATAATTCTTACATCATTTTTCATTTTTGCACAATGTATGCATTTTCATTTTGGTTATATTCCCATACAATTGCACCCCCCCTTATTTTGACCCTAGTCCTTCCTCTCCCCCTCGACCCCCCATAGTGTGTCTCTGGTTTATAGTTGCCTGTTGATTTTGATTTTTACTTTATTATAATTAGTCTTGTTCCTGGTCCCTTGTTTAGGTTTTCTAAATTCCTGCTATGAGTGAGACCATACGTTCTTTTTCTTTTTCTTTCTGACTTATTTCTCTGTGTGTTCACAATTCTTATTCATAATTATTTAAGCATAGAATCCTTACATGTGTTCAAGAATGTAAAAAAAGAAATCATTCATGTTAAGCTAAACCTTATAACTATTGAAGATCGTTTACTTTTTTTTTTTAAAAAAGGTTAATTTAGGGTTGGATTTTGATGGCAGAAATTGATGGCAGAAAAGGAATAGAGATTGTGCAGATGTGGAAGAGATACGAACAATCTGACCACAACTGAGCCATGGGTTAGAGACTTGAGTTCAGGTGTGTGTAAAGAAGACTGTCTGAGCCAGGTTGGCTTGTCTTGCTTGCTAAGGTATAATGGGCCATGGTAGGACATGAGCATGGTAGAAAGTAGGCCTTCAGATTCCTGGAGATCTGGATTATTTCCAGATATGATTGTGTTAAAATGGTTAAGTTTTCTTGGACCTCTTTTTCCATGGCAAGCATTCAAAGCACTTTGCATTTTTGAACCATAGAGAGCGAGGACGTCAGGTCAAAAAAAAATTAGGACAAATATTTAAAATGTGAGGTCAAAAGAAACTTTCAAAGAATAATTTCATACGCTCATCCAAACTCCTTTGATAAATCATCTTACACTCTTTTATCCTGTTTTGCATCATTGGGTTGGCTGATTTTTCTTGACCTCCTTGGACTCATGAGAAGGTAGTAATGGTATTCTGGAATCAACTTAAAAGAAGGTCTGAAGGAGAGCCTCCTGTGGTGGCGCTGCGGTTGAGCGCTGGGCTGCGAAGCTGCCCGCAGCCTCTACAGTGCAGGGATCTATCCCCGGCAACCGGTGAGGGCCCCACAGCGGCTCCCCACAGCAGTGTATTTGGTCAATCCACCTGTTCTGTTCCCTGTTCTGGCTCTGGTGAATTCTCTCACCCTCCTGCACTTCTGACTGTACCCAGTGCTTGTAAAAATAAATAAATAAATCTTAAAAAAAAAAAGAAGCTCTGAAGGAATATCTCTTTCAGGTCTAAAAATATTTTCCATTAATCCTGCACATTTCCCCCTAATCATATTGCCCTTCTCTGTTCTTGCCTCTTAAAGTCACACATTCTCAGCAGAATCACTTGCTTGGGAACTGGCAGATAAAACTAGAAAATCAACAGACTCTAACGTCCCATCAGCTACAGCAGCCAAACTTTTAATAAATATCTGTCATTTTTAACTTTGTTCTGTGGTTCTTAACATGTCAGATTTAAGAAAAAATGGCAGGATCAAAGTTTAACATAGACAACTATGTTGTATAGTATAGGTACTGTGATAGAACAGTACCCCTGGTGGGATGTCTCCTGCAAAATTTCAGTTAACTCTGCAAAATATTACCTAATATCACTCACATATCATCACCAACACAGCATCAAGAATTTCCCATTTCTGACAGACCTTGAAAGCAGACTTTAATGGTTTGTATGGCTAATCTATAATAAGAAAATGACATTTATTAACTGTGAGTTTAAAAATTATTGAATAAAAATACAGATGATGACAACAAACTTAAAGAAACAGAAATGAATAGGAATTGGCTTACATCCTAAGGAAACAGTGTGACTGCTTCAAATGATTACTTTTAAAAAATCAATAAACATGAATTATGAAAAACTACCTAGTATCAACCTCCCAATTAGAAAAAAAAAATCATTGTTAAAGTCCACTAAAATGCCTTTTCATCACTATTTTGTGCATTTTCTTTTTTAACTCGGAAAGTTAGACTATGCTACTACTATGTGTAAGAAATTAACACACAGTGAATTGCAAAATAAATCATTGTTGAAATATAAATTGGTTCCATCTTTCTGTAAAGCTATTTAGGAATATTTTTAAAAAATGTTTGAAATTTTCACAATGAAAAATCTTTCATGAGGAAATAATCACAGATGCAAACAGAGATTTAACATGTAATAATAATATTTATAATGTCAAAGCATTCATTCATAAACATTTAAAAGCCTAAGTTAAAGTAGTATGAGTAAATTTTGTAATAATATAAATATATGCACATATACTAAACATAGAAAGTGCACAATAGTTAAGGGTACAAATTGCTTGATGGGAAAATTGCAGGTGACTCATTTAATTTATTATATTTTTCAGTATTTTAAAAATTACTTTTAATGGGCATAAACAAAATCTATCATCAGAAAACAAAGGAAAGCAGAAAATACACTATACAGCTGATGAAAAGGCATTTGAGTGGGCTTCAAATATAATATTCTATTTCTTAAATAGGTGATTGGGACTTGGATATTTGTTTTTATTATGATGATTATTTTTATGATTTACAAGTATAAGTATTACTTAAAATGTTTGAATCACTTTGTAATATTTTAGGAAAAAATTCATATGAAACTCACTGCTCTTTCCTTAAAAATAAACCTCTTACAAAGACAGAAAAATATTTGTGTTCTTAAAAGTATTATTTAAATTGATATATATCATCTTTAAAATGTAATATTTAAGCCTGGTCATGATAAATATCACAATAATTTTTATGAGCTTCTTGGTTTGCCTAGACTTCTGATAGTGGAATGGGGGAAAGCAAATATAAATGAAGTTTTGACTGCTGAAAATCCCAATGGTAGGCAAAAGGATAAATTTTTAAAAATATGTAGATAATAAAATACTTTTGTTCATTTAGAGGAAAACAGAGGTTTTCTCCTTCATTTATAGCATCTTCTCAATTAGTGTCCATAGTTATGTGATGCAGTATATTTATTATTTATTATTTATTATTTTTTTATGTTTTATCATAGGAAATCACAAACATATATAATATTTGACAGATTAGTGTAAGTATTCAGCTTCATTTCTTCAACTATCAACTCCTGGCCATTGTTTCTTCCATATCCCTACCTATTTATTCCCCTAAAAAATAATTTTTAAACAAATTTCAGATGTGATAGCATTTTTATCTGTACTTATTTAAGTAAAATATAAGAACTCTTTGTTATGAGACCCCTCAATCTGACATAGGTGGCAAGAGAATATTACTAATCAGAGTGGGAATACTGGTTGGTCTTAAATGGAATGTATTTTTTTCTCTAAAGTATACAAATAGTGGAGGAGTTTCCCTAGATCTCTGTCTACACAAATCTCATAACGAAATTTTTGTATGGCTCACTACAGTTTTGCTCCTGATTAAGTCCAAAACTAGATAAATTCATTGGTGTTAATACAAATTGCTTAGCCCCCGCAGTCAGACAAGAGTTGGGTAAGATTGACTTTTCTACATAGTCTAAGCTCCTGTGTATAGTAACTTTATAGTCTATTTTATCACTTACTGTTGCAGCAGAAAGCATATGACAGAATAGATTGAATCCTCAAGGAGTGTCTAATAAAAACTTTTCTAGCAGAGGTGTTTTGAAGTTTTAGGGGAACCAATAAGGAATGGTAAAATATCTCAATGCTAGTGAAAGCAGAGACCTACCAGCACTCGTAAGCCTGAGGGTGGGGGGAATCTGTTCCTCAGTATTATGGTTCAGTAATTCTTCAACTACTTGCCATGTATTGTAGGATTGGACAAATGTACACTAAGGACAATGGCAAACAGGTTTATTATGGATAGAGTAGGGAAGTGAACACATAGAAAGACTAGATTTAAACAGATGGTATTAGTTTAGATGAAGAATTATCAATATAAACTGAGAGAACTCTCCTGGTCTCTTCATTGAGAGGTTCTAGAAACAGCATCCCAATAGTAGTGAATCAGTACTCCCGGAGAAATAGCTAATTCTAGGGCTAGGAAACTGAAAATACAAGAGGCACCAAATATGTTGTGTTGAACCTCAAAGTGAGGAAGTTTAATCACTTAATCATGTTGGGTTATGTTCCTATCACTGGTCCAATTGGTCCAATCTGGAGTGAGGGTTTAGAGATAGCTTCCTTATTGTACCAATAGATTCTTCACATGGGCTGTGAGAGGGGATGGCATTGGGCTGACACTAAATTATGCTTCCTATAAACAGTTACTTTCCCCTGAGTATTAGCTTTAATTCAGTTTATGTCTACTGGTATCATCATTGAAGATCAATAATACACACATTGATTATTGGTTATACACACATAACCTCACTACTCATCATTTTATCTTCTGCTTTAATTCTGTTATACACAGAAATAACCATTTTTCTATAACCTATAAGGTAGTGGGAGGAATTGTATTCACCAGTAATTTCACTAAAAATGTGCCCCTCATTGAAACACAACAGCCTTGGTAATTGATATTCATCAGCAAAACTGTGGCCTTAAATTTTTTTCTACATTTTGTGGTAAAATGTAGAAGCTGAGATTTTGAATGCAAATTCTCCATCCTGCATCTGGAGTGATCATCATAGAATACAAACTTTATCTGATCACAGTCATCAAAGATTCACCTCCAGGATAAAGACCAAACTCTTCAGTTCCTCAAAATTCTTAGGAATTTGATCTCAACTTGTATTTCTTTCTTCCTTTTTTTTTTTTAATTGAAGTAACACTGGCTTACAACCATGAATATGTTTTAAAGAAATACGGTCACATCCTTCAGGTGTATATTACCACATCACACCTACTGCCTAGGCACTGGAAATCCTCCACCATAGTCTACCATATACCCCCTTCCCACAGTGCTCTCCTGCTCTCCTTCCCTCTCTGATAGCCTCAATTCTTTTGTCAGATTTCTAGGGTTTGTTACGTGTTTGGTTTTATCTGACCTTATGTTTTATTTCTTTCTGTTCCAATTATGTGACAACATATGTTATTTGTCTTTATCCTGACAACTTAGCATAATCCCCTCCAGACCCATCCATGTTGCTATGAAAAGCAAGAGTTTATCTCTTTTCATATAAATGAGTAATATTCTATTGTGTATATATATACTACATCTTCCTAATCTACTCATCTGTCTTCTGGTACTTAGGTTATTTCCTGAGCTCTGATATGCCAAAGAATGCTAAAATAAACACTGGAGTGCACATGTCACATTGAATTAATGTTTTTGCATCATCTTCAGGTAGATACCTGGAAGTGAAATTGCTGGATCATATGGTAGGTCTATTTTTAATATTTTGAGAAATCACTGTGCTGTTTTCCATATGAGCTGGGCCAATCTACATTCCCCAAACAGTGTATGATAGTTCCTTTTTCCCTACCTCCTAGCCAACATTTGTTATTTCTGGACTTTTTGTTATGGGCCACTTTAACAGCTGTGAGGCAGTATGTCATTGTGGTTTTGATTTGCATTTCCCTGACAATAGTGATAATAAGCATTTTTTTTTTTTCATATGCCTGCTGGCTATCTGCACCTCTTCTTTGGAGAAATGCCTATTTAGTTCTTCTATCCATGTTTTTGATTGTGTTGTTTTATTTTTGTTGAGTTGTATAAGTTCTTTGTAGATCTTGGAGACCAGGCCCTTTTCAGTTGTATAGTGTGCCAATATTTCCCTTCATTCAGTAGGATGTCTTTTGTTTTGGTAACAGATTTTTTTTTGCTATACATAAGCTTTATAGGTTGATGTAATACCAATTGTTTATATTTTCTTACTGTTGGAGACAAATTCACAAATATACCATGGCAATCTCTGTCATGGACTACTTTATCTAAATTTTCTTCTATGTATTTTGTCATTTCAGGTCTTACATTCAAGCCTTTTATCCATTTTGAGATAATTTTGATGTATGGTTGGAGGCAGTGTTGTAGTTTCATTCTTTTGTACATGACTTTTTAGTTTCCCCAAAATTATTTGTTGAAGAGACTCCTTTCCCAGTGTATATTTTTGTCTTCTCTGTTGTAGATTAACCACTATGGTAGATTATTATAGATTCGTTGTATAGTTTGAAGTCTGCACATGTGATACTACCATTCTTCACTTGTGGATGTGTGGATGTGTGTGTGGTGTGTGTGTGTAATCATGTGTAATCATTTTTCTGCTCCTCTATGGATCATTCCACCAAAATTCATTCCACTGTTTTTTCTGTTCCAACAGCTATCAATAGATACCCTGAAATAGCACTTAGCACAATATATTTGTTTATGCATTTGCCCACTATAAATGATTTTAAATATAGTATCTCCATAATTAAGCAAAAGAATCTTTTGGTATGCAGAGTCAAGGTTAGAAAGGAAGTGGTTGGTGTAGTTCTAGGGAAAGTGAGGGAAGAGACAAGAAGATAACAAGAGACAAGCCACAAACCAGCCACACGCCATATACAACATATACGCAGTGTGGCTCATACAGGTATTTCTGCCATTTGTTTTTTGCTTGACTCTATGGTTGGAGTGTTTGCTTTCTGCAAGTTAGATTGATTTTAAAATCCTGAGTTCACAGCTGCTTGAATATTTATTTCCTCTAAGTGGAACTACTCTTTTCTTTTCATTACTCAGGATTCTGGTGCTACAACAGCAGCTGAATTGAAAATCAACACCAAAAGGTGACTCATTGAAATGGCAGGGAAAGTAAATAAAATATTAAATGAAGCCAATTCCTTCACTCTTTCTATCTGATTATTTTTCTTTAGAAGGCAAAATATTTAATACATCCTAGAGTTATAGAATCCAGGGGCTTCTACCACTGAATACAGTTTTTTAGTTCAGTATCTTTGGAACAGGTTAGATATGTTCATATTAGCACTTTATACTGTTTGCCTGGAAAGAATGTATGCACATGAGGTCGTTTAACTGAGCTTTATGGGCTTATATTTATTCCAGAGAAAAGAAATATATTTTTTTCTTTTTGCAGAAGCAGCTCAGTGCTTTTCTGTCTTCTCCTACTATCACTAATTTTAAGTGATTACAGTTTAAGCCATCTGACCCGGTGATTTTATCTATATTCTTCCATTTTGCACCAGAGGGCATGATGTGAATGCATTCACAATGTGATATCTAGTCTATTATAAAGAATGGCTTGCTCTAGTCAGCTCAAAGAAATGTTAATAGATATTACCAGCTAAAAGCAGGACAAAAGGAAAAGGAGATGTAGGGTCAGAGAGAGAAAACGAGACAAAGACAGACGCGGAAAGACAGAGACAATGTTCCCATTTGGATGGTTTGTCTTTATTTCAATGAAAGTATCTCTCCATCCCCACAAAAACAAAAGAAAAGAGAAGCTCAGGGAGAAAAGAGGTGTGCCTGGGAAACTACCAGTACAATCTCTGCCGTGAATCTCGGGTGGCAGAGTGGCTGCCCTGGCATCTATGACCAGTTTATTGCTTCTCTCAGTTTGCTGGTGGCTCTTTGCAACCATTAAATTTAAGCTCCATGGTTATTTTATCTTTTATTTTTAAAAAATATTTATTTATTTATTTTATGCAAGAACCTTGGTACAGGCCAGATGTGAGGGAGGATGAGAGGATTCACCAGAGACTGAGCGGGGAACAGAACAGGCAGACTGAAGAAATACACTGCTGAGGGGAGCAGCGGGAGCGACAGGAGAGGTCTGCAGCTTCATGTGGGACTCTCGCTGGCCGGCCAGGATTGAACAGACACTGCAGAGGCTGCAGACAGCTTCACAGCATGGCGCTCAACTTCCTACACCACCAGGGGAGGCCCTCCATGGTTATTTTAGAGGTAATGTTTTTGAGGGGCATGGAACTATGGGATATCTATGTAATCCTAACCCATGAGAGAACTCCATGGCACGCGCACTGCTTCATCTCCCTCTGAATGTTGTGTTCTTGGCCCTGTGAGCTGGGCATACACAGCAACACTTATTCCTTGTTTAGCTTATGCTGGCAGCTGTTGCATCCAGGACCCTGCAGATCTCCCAACAGACTCCATGGAGTCTATGACCATCAACTCTATGTAAAGTACAGTGAGCACAACTGGCCTCTTATCATTGCCTTGGATGCACATCCTGTGAAGTCTGAGAGTCTCCACTAGGTCTTTACTTTCAGTTTCATTCAGTTCCTTCTGGTAAATCTGAAAAATAGGCCTCTATGAACTGGAATCTGAACTTGTTGAAATAGTTCCCAATCGCCTCCTGACGGCCTTGACTATTGCCAGAGAGGGAGAGTCTGGGGTCCTCCCATAGATTTTAGTTCATTTTTATGACCCATAACCATCCAGGAATCCTTCATAATTTGCTCAGAAATGCCTCTTTTGGTGGGTTTAGGAATTAGAAATTTCTTGAGAAGGTTTTTACCCTAGAAATAAAGGAGAATGGGAGAAGGAAACTTTTTTGGGCTTTTACATTATATACCTTTACATTGACAAAAATTTTAATAATGAAGTCTATTAACTTTGTAATTGAAAATAATTTTAAAGTCCATGAAATAAAATCATCTTGAAAGAATATATAAAGAAAAACAAGTGCTTTCCTACCACTCAGTCTAAACCTTCTGATAGGACGTGCACCTGCATTGACTGATCCCACGGTGAAGACTGCAGAGAATCGTGATTACATCTGACAGAAAGCCAGAGGTACAGAGTGACTCCCCAACTCACAAATGCCTAATTTATGAACACCTGGCACATAAAGAGAAAGGCTACTGGCCCAAGCTAACTTGCCAGCAGACAGCAGAGCAGAATGGAAAAAAGCTTAAGCTTTGCGTTTTGAATTGTGCCTTTCTTTTTACTAGCTATGGAATATCAGGTAGGCTAGTTTGCCTTTCTGTACCTCTCATCAATAAAATGGTTCATGAAATTGTGATGACGTTTATTAGAAATAATGCATGACAAAGCTTGGCACATATGATGTGCTCTCCCTATGCAAGTGTTAACAATGTTACCAGAAGGCAGCATATCCTTTAGGAGCTCAAGGTTTCACTACATCATTGTATTCTTTCTTTAATGGCAGTGTTGGTATCTGTTACCAGGTGTAGACAGCATATCCTTTGGAGTAATGATTTTCCTGTCATGGTGACAAATTTCAACATGTTACAATCAATTTCCTCAGAATTAATTCTTGTCTCACATATCTGCATATTATTTGACTGGAGTAAAGCGACCCTTAAGTTTATTAAATTCATCCTAATAAAAGCAGAAAGCTTGTTTCATCTATACTATTTGAACAATACAAAGATGCACTTTTTTCACACACTTTAGATTTCTGAAATCGGATATCCCTCAGAATTGATGGAGTGTTCCAATATGCATCCTCCAGGCAGTAGGCCAGGAGACACTTGTGTTGAAAATTGTTTTTCCCTGATATGAGAAAGCTTGTGTATAGATGTTCATAGTATCATGGCTTTGATTGTATATAATTAAAATGCTTGCACTAGATGTATTTAGCTTAGTTGCCACTTAAAAAGGTCTGAAAAAGGGCCTCCCTGGTGGCACAAGGGGTTAAGCACAGCACAGCACAGCACAGCACAGCACAGCACAGCACAGCACAGCACAGCACAGCACAGCACAACACAACACAGCACTGTGAAGCTATCCTCAGCCTCTGCAGCATGAGTTTGATCCCCAGCAGGCCAGGAAGCTACCTGCATGGCGCTGCAGACCTCTCTTGTCTCTCCCACTGCTCCACTCAGCAGTGTGTTTCAGTCAGTCTGCCTGTTCTGTTCCCCACTCTGTCTCTGGTGAATCTTCTCACCACCTGCACCTCTGACCTGTACCCCAGTTCTTGTATGCATAAATAAATAAATCTTTAAAAATAAAATAAAATGTCTGAAAAAATAATACATATGACCAAGCGGTGAAACGGGAGACACTATGCATTTAAAAATATATAGAGAGAGTAGCATGATATGTACTGAAACCGTTGTTACATCTAAAACAAAAATTTTTCATCAGAAAGCATTGTGACAAAAGTTGACCATACTTTCTTCTTAGTTCAAAAATAAAGACATCATAATAGTTAGCAACATAGATTCAATAATATAACAATTTCCATCAAGAATCTCTAAGCCCCTAGGACTTTCCATATCACTGTGCTCAGTGCTCACCCAGGTAGTATGTAGTGATGATCTCACTTCAGGTGCCACACCTACTGGTGAGTACTGCTTTCATTCAGCCAGAAGCCAAGGTCTTTCCTACTATGCTTTCTCCAAAACAAAGTTAGAGTTAGAGTTATGCCCACTCAAAATATTCTCTAACCATCCTTTGCAGTGGTTGTAATTTAACTTGCAATCCCTGGGCTTTTGATGATTTTATAAACTGTATAAAAGATTCAGTAATTAAACTGGAGTCTTCGTATAGAAGGCTTTGTAAGTATAGCTGCCACTGAGATAGAGGAGTTCATTCCTGAGGAAAAATGCATTTACTAGTAGAAAGACTATTACTTATTATGAGTCATCAACCTCATCTAATCCTCAGACATCTATAAAATGCACTATATAGATATATTTCCAGTATCAAATCTATAGTATTGAAATACCAGTTGCAGGCACATATGGTTAAAGAAAGTACAAGTACAGGGGAAAGAATGGAACATTACTTCCTCTGGTTGCTGTCACTGAGGCGGGTAGGAGTGTGCAAGACCACTCAAAGAACTGCCATAGAATTCTGGTTGTATTAAGAATCCAGAGATGGGGCCTCCCCGGTGACACAGTGGGTTGAGTGTCGCACTGTGAAGCTGTCCACAGCCTCCATAGCACCGGTTTGATTCCCAGTCGGCCAGGGAGAATCCCACATGGTAAGGCAGACCTCTCCTGTCTTGCCCGCTGCTCCCCTCAGCAGTGTATTTCAGTCAGTCTGCCTATTCTGTTCTCCACTCAGTCTCTGGTGAATCCTCTCACCCTCCCTTGACTCTTGCCCATATCCCAGCTCTTGTATAAACAAAAATAAATCTGGAAAAAAAAAAAGTTTGTTTTAAAAAAAGAAAAAAAAAGAATCCAGAGATGGGAGTCAGGAGATTTGGGTCATCAAGAAGGCAAGTGAGAGGTTTCAGGGAGAAGCAGAGAGGTATTCCTATTGGAAAACCCATGGCAAGTAGAGAGGAAGCCAACAGTATACAAGAAATAATTTATAGATGAAAGAAGCTCCTAGGAGATGGGAGAGCGGTTTTCCAACACACAAAAAAACTCTCCCCATATTCCCAATTCAAAAAGCCTCCTGTGTTTCTCAAACTCAGGAAACAGCTGTAGGAGTGGAGATGAAGTCCACTGAAGCACCACATTCTCATGTCGCCCTCACATGTTCACTCTTGGGACAAAATCTCTTTGAGTGAGAGCACAAATGGGACCAAAGTTTGCTCTCCATAATGTTTCTATTTATTTATGCCCACTCCAACTTTTCCCCTAGTGTTGTTTAGTTGATATTCCACAGTAAATGCAACTTCGCTGTAATCCAATTAAAGCAGCATTTCTAAACCAGAGCCCTCAGGATATCATGGAAGATTCATTGCCTACTTGCAGTACTACTGGTAGTTTTATTCCCTGCCACATTGGGGATTAATGAGGTCTTTATGTAGAAGATATTGGAACTATTTACCATGCATAGCATTGCGTTTTAAGGAAATATGATTTAAGTTTCAAAGAATTTATAATGAAGCTTAAAAACTGATCCTTATTTTAAAGTGAGTTCTGCCTGTGTGAGCATGATACACATGGAGAAGCTCATGTGAGCCGACCGACTCCGCTTTCAGGCACATCTGAAAGCAGATTCTAATTTTTGCACTTCCTACGTTTGAGCTGGGCCCTTCCTCTCACACTGAAATCTTGTCTTTCTCCCATCCCATATTTCCTGTCACCTAACATCTAACAATAAGAAAAAAAATTGGAATATCTCTGACCTTGTATATGTAGATTTTCACACTTTATTGGCTGATTAGATAAAAAATGCATAAGCAAGCCAATGACTGAGTAAATAAACAATGAATCAAAAAGTTGACTTCCTGACTTAATTTAAAACTTCCTTTAGTTTCAAGAATTGAAGAACAGGGCAATAATGACATCAACACCACTGTGGTCAATAGGTGACTATCCTTCTTTCATCTTTTTGAGATGCACACTCCCATCCCCTACCTGGAGCTTCTGGTCCTCACCTTTTTTGAAACTGAAGAGTCAAGCCATCCTCCTGAGTAGCTAGTCCCTCCCTTTTTCACTGATGTTGAAGAAACATGATTTTGCATCTCTCCCTAGTAAAAGAAGTAGTGTGCATTGTTATATTTGACTAAAACCATATCTCTCTTCTCTCCATCTCTCTCTTGGTCTCCCTTTTTCTATTTCCAGTAGCCCCTCTCTTTTATCTTACTCCTAATTCCACAATATGGTGTCTACCCCTGCTTCTGACTTTTCAACTATATCACTTATTACCTCTAGCTAATTAAACACATACATCTTCAGTAACTTCTTCCTGAATTTTATGGATATCTTTAAGATCCTCCTAAATCTACTTATACAATATTCTGTTAACAAATGAACTTGTTTTCATGCCATGAAAGTACAGTGAGCTTTTGCCATTCATTTGACTTCTTATTCAACTGTTTTCACTTTCCTGGTGAGATGTCCGGCTCCCAAGGGGAGCTAGAGCCAGGGGACAGCTTCTAGACAGTTAACATCTAACACACTCTACTTTAGGCTTCAGGTATAAAAAAAAAAAAGTGTCCATTAAAATAAACTGGTATGTATTACTAATCAATTTTGGCTATGTGACACACATATTTTATTTTATAATTATGTTTTATAATCTATATTTTATAATCTATATTTTAATATGATCATCCATCATATACTTTTGATATATTATCCCATTTTACAGAGGGGGAAATCAATCCTTGATTTCCTATGTCCTATACAAAAGGGGTAGTTCTCATGTTTGAGAAGACAAGATTAGATGTCAAGCCTTTCCATTTTCAAGCCCTACTTTTCCTTCTTTCTCAACACAAATCTTTGCCTAAAACACACACACCATTATCTAGTTCCATAACATTTTCCATGTTAATCAAAATCTGTACCCATTTAACTACTATTTCCCATAATGGGGTTTGTTAATATATTGTGAATATAATTAATGTCACTGAATGTATACTTCAAATTGGTTGAAATGCTAATTTTTATGTTATAGGTATTTTACCCAAATAAAGTACACACACACACAAGTTTAAATTTTTCCACTTCCCACTTTTTCTTAAAACTCCCTTTGCTTAAAGGTTAAGTCAATAATTACATAGTTCAGGATGAAATACCTAAGCTGGTTTCATTAAGTTGAAATATTCCACACTATTTTCTTTTTATTATCTTCATTATGATATAGATTTTATGACACAGGGACAGAGATAGTAGTATCACTTATCAAAAGCTGCACTTCATGGGGGGGAATGCAATGAGTGTTCAAGCACTAAGATTTCCTACTATAGGAATGCCATTCTACAATAAAAAAATGCCTGCTTGCAGAAGAATGTCCTATATTTTATTTTGTCTGTTGTATATAGACTGAGTCTTCATTGTTTCACTTGAGAGTCCACTTGACAAGCCCTTGACATGATGTTGACGACTTCCAAATCTCTTTTCCAGGCCATACCTTTTTCTTGAGCACTAGACAACATATCCACTGTCTAGTGGATATCACCTTGATATCCCTCAGACCCCTGAAACTTAAATTATCCAAAGTTGTATTCATTATTTTGCACTCTCAGACCTGCAGTCACTTCTATATTTTTTATTTCACTGAAAGATATAACCATCCATTCAGATGTCCAAACAAGACATCAAGGCATCACTCTCAAATTGTCCTGCTCCACCAACATCTTATCAATCATCACATTTTTCAGAGCCTATCACAGTATCACTCAAGTTCTATTTAAAGGATCAGCTAACACACACCTACACATGCATGTACAAACAAAGTCTGCCATTCTGATTGCTTAGTATGACACATCCCACTATCCATTTGCTCTAGCAAACTAATCTATAGCCACAGAAGTAGGAAGGGATCTCAGTCAAAATAAAACTGTGGGAGGTATATCAACAGAGGATAAAAAGAAAAATGCACCATTTCTTTGGAGCATTTACTATTAATTTTAATTCTCTGATGGTTTTTGTTCTTGTTATGTCAGCAAATGCTTAAATGGCAGCAGCATCTTAGTAGATGACTTTTCTGCTAGATCAGGCCTAGACAGATAGCTTTTTCTCAGTCTCCTGTTTATAATCTCTCAGAGAGGCAATAATAGATATATACAGACATTATTTAAGAGTAAAAACAGATGTGTTTACCTGATGTCACACTTGCTTTTACCTTAGCTAAGCAAATGGTCATCCCCTTCCTTTTCTTAACTTAGAATACGACAACATAAAAATCTGGGCTCTTCAATCACAAAGCCTATAACCTATGTATTTATAAGGATATAGGATACTTTCCCCAGAGTTGTAAGTAATTTTTGAGAATTTCTAATTTGAAGTTGGATATGTAAAAAGTAGCCTTTCCTTCACTGCCTTGCTTTCAATGAATTTCTGGTAACAATAATTCAGAAAACAAATTACTTCTCTCAGAAATATTTGAACAAAAAAGAAGACCCACAGAATCAAAAATGACATGACAAACAAATAGTACAATAACACATTAGAAAAATGAATTCAATAATGTATATAAGCCTTATCCTCACTACAAATTACAGGCATTCTAGGCTGGTTCAACATTAAAAAATCAGTTAATGTCACATCAATCAGATTAAAAAGAAAAATCACATGATTACTAACAGTTGCAGGAAAAGAATTTGACAAAATCAAACATCCATTCATGGCAAAAACTCTAAGTAAGCAAGATATAGAGGGCAAATACCTCACCTTAATATAGAACAACTGCAAAAAAAAAAAAAAACTATAATTAACATAGCATCACATTTAATGGGGAAAAGCTCAAAGCTTTTCTCCTAAGATCAAGTACAAGGCAAAGATGTCACCTTTAATCACTCCTTTAATAACATTATAGTGGAAGTTCTAGCTAGTGCAGTAAGACAAGAAAAAGAAATGAAAGAGATGCAGACGAAGAAGGAAGGATTCAAACTGTCAGTGTTTGCACATGACATGACAATCTGTGTCTGGGTGACATGTGGGACTTCTTTTTCTTGTGGTTGTGGACACCTTTCAGTACTGATATTTTTTTTTTTTAAGATTTATTTATTTAGGGCCTCCCCTGGTGGCACAGTGGTTGAGCACTGGGCTGCGAGGCTGCCCGCAGCCTCTGTAGTGCAGGTTTATTCCCTGGCCGCCAGCGAGGGTCCCACAAAAAAAAAGATTTATTTATTTATACAGGAACTGGGGTACAGGCCAGAGGTGCAGGAGGGTGAGAGAATTCCCAGAGACAGAGCGGGGAGCAGAAGAGGCAGATGACCAAGAACACTGCTGAGGGGAGCAGTGGGCGAGATAGGAGAGGTTGCCACGCTATGTGGGTATCTCCCCGGACGGCCAGAATTCAACCCATGCAGCAGGGGCTGTGGACAGCTTCATAGAGCACTGCATTCATCCAGCTGCGCCACCAGAGAGGCCCCAGTGCTGCTTTCTTAACTTCCAAAGCTTTTGTTTTGGCTTCAGCTTTGGGAAAGGCAGGGGCTCCCTTCTTTATTTTCAATGTGATCTAGTGACTTTTCCTAGAAATTTGATGTTTATCATCATTTCTTGGTTACTTTCTATTTGCATATCTTCTTTGTATAGTTACCTATTTATCACTATTTACCTAATAGCAGATTTATAATTATTTTTCTGTGCTTGTGTTAAGGCTTGTATACATTATTGGATTCATTTTGCTAATGTCTTAATGAGAATTTTTGCATATACATCATTTAGTGCATGTATTGTTTGTTTCTGATGTCATTTTAGATTCTGTGGCTCTTCTTACTGCTCAAATATTTCTGGGGGAAGTAATTTATTTTCTGACATCATTTTCCAGAAATTTATTGAAAGCAAGGCAGGCCTACATATCAAGGCTAAAGGAGGATGTATTAAGAATGAAAGATGTTACATTTGTTACAGATATTTGACCTGAGGCTTGATGAAGGACTAGGGTAGGTAGGAAAAGTTGTCCAGATCATGGGGAATGACCCTTCAGTGAGGGAAGTTCAGGCAAACACACACATGTTGTCATGTTATTTGACTATATAACACAGTGCATGTGAGATTTAGCAACAAGCTGTAAGTTGGAACACCAATCTGACCAACTTTGGACAGCATTGATAGCAATCAGAAGTTATAAGTTGACTCTTCTCCATGAAGACCCTTGAAGCCTCAGCTAATTCTTTGGAAAACCCAACCCCTGGCTGCTTTCTCTCCCAGTCTACCCTCCCTACCTATAATTCACTGACTCCCTACTTAGCCATGCTCTGCTCCAACCCTGTTGACAACAGGCTTCAGTCAACTTCTTGTTTCCATAGGAAACTGATCCTTCAGATCATTCTTCCTATTGTTTTCACTTTCCCAAACCTGAGTTTTTCTCTCCAGCAGATGAGTAAACAGGGAAAAGAACCCCCCAACCAATGACAGATCTGTATTCTAATCATAGCTCTTCCACCTGTAGCTATGTGACC